>NW_021604618.1:6433402-6475802 GCF_004785775.1 Grammomys surdaster
GAGAGAGAGAGAGAGAGAGAGAGAGAGAGAGAGAGAGAGAGAGAGAGTTCTCAACAGCCATACATCAAGTTACCATAGTAAACAAGCCCAATTCTTAAGACCATAAGACACAGAACTTATCTGCAACTTCAAAGATGATGTGGCCACTGGAGTTGAACTATGATCGTGGAAATGCTCAACAAACAAAAGTTAATTTCAGTGTGTAATACAATTCTACTCCCAGGAAAAGATTCTGGTTCGCAGCTCCCACTCCCCAAAACTGCTGAGCTTGAGAGTTTTCTCTGCTGGAAATTAAAGTAATTCTTTAACTGCTGTGTGTGTGTGCGCGCGTGTTTGTGTGTGTATGTATGGTGCATGTGTGCAAGTGTGTGTTTGCATGTGTGCAAGAGTGTGAGCATGGGTGTGGTGTGTGAGTATGTAAGCATGTGTGTGTGTGTGAGAGAGAGAGAGAGAGAGAGAGAGAGAGAGAGAGAGAGAGAGAGTTTAAATTGTCAGGCTAACACTGCTGGGAAATGACTTCTTATTCATATTTAATATAGTCGTAGGATTTCAGGAGAGAAGTTGGCTTACATCTGCTAACAAATATTTTGCACTATCCAAATGATAAAAATTGTACCCTTCACTTTTTAAAAAAATATTTATTGTATTTATATCTCCTGTTACAGATGATTGGGAGCCACATATGGTTGCTGGGAATTGGTCTCAGGACCTCTGGAAGAGGAATCAGTGCTCTTATCTGCTGAGCCATCTCCCCAGCACAGTCTCTTACCCTTCCCTTTGTACAATTCGAAATTTGTTATTTATTTTATATTACTCCTTGAATCAAGTTGTCTGTCTCCTTAAAAATGTAATTCCTCATGCCTGTGGCCAGTCCTAAAACCAAAGAACAAAATACGGGGGTAGGGACAGTTTATCAAGAGAGCCCCTTGTACAGTTTTGTCACAGATATATTTCTTTTTCTTTCTCAGTTAAAAAAAAAAAAAGACAGATTCATTATGAGTATAGTTAGGGTTTCTATTGCTGGGATAAAACTCATGACCAAAATCAACTTAGGGAGGAAAAGATTTACTTCAGTTTATACATTCTGATCACAGCCCATCATGAAGAAGTAGGAGCTGAAGCAGAGGCCGTGGAGAATCTCTGCTCATGCTCACCTCCTCGTGGCTTGCCTCCTCCTCGTGACTTGCTCAATGAAGGGTGTTTTTACAGTTCAGGACCATCTGCCTGCATGTGGCATGCCCCACACCCACACCTCTCCCCATTGACCACCCACATCAAGTAATCAAAAGCAAAATGGCACTACAGACTTGCCTACAGCAATCTAGAGGAGGGAGGCATGTTCTCAATAGAGAGTCCCTTTTCCAAATGACTCTTGCTTGTGTGTAGTTGGCATAAAACTAACCAACAGTGTATACTCCACTCATCAGCAGTGGACAAGAAGAGAGCACTGTCTTTGAACTTCACAGACCTCCAGGGTCGAATATGCTACCATTAAGCTAAGCTTCATTTGATTGCAATAAGCACTTGAAATGTGGTTACTCTGAATGGCCGGTGATTTAAACATAATATGCAAACTAGATTTCAAAGACCGAGTACCAAAAAGAACATGAAAAGGCAATAGTTTTACTTTTGTCACATGGTAAAATTTAATATTGAAACATATAGGCCTTTCATCACTTTTTTTTTAATGTAGCTAAGTTGACAAGATGGCTCAGCTGATAAAGGCACTGGCTGCCAAGCATAATTACCTAAGTTTAATCCCCAAGCCCCTCGTGGTAAAAGGAGAGAACTAGCTCCTGCAGATTGTTCTCTCTCTCTCTCTGTGTGTGTGTGTGTGTGTGTGTGTGCACGCATGTGTATAATGTTTTAAAAATGTAGCTACTAGAAAACTTTAAATCCCACTCTGTGGCTTTTATACAAGACTCAAGATGCATTTCTCTGGAACAGTGCTGATGTAATGGTTTTATTTCCTGTGTCAGCACATGACCCCTTTGGGTTCCTTATTTTGTAACCGAATGAGTCCTCTTGAAGGTTACTGAATTAAAGGACTTTCCCCTCTCGGTTTCTCCATCTCACTAATCCTGCCTCCAAGACCTCTTGACCTTCTATTACAGACATCAAAGTCCACTGACATGAAAGTAATTTTAATGTCATAGTTTCTGTATTACAAACGCCCCCAAAGAGTCATGAAGCAGAGGAGGGATGAAATGAATTGAGACGAAAGAAGTCATCTTTTTCAACAAGAACATTTTGCACTTGAATTCAAAAACAAACAACAACAACAACAACAAAAACCCACACACACAAAATGGAATGCCCTCTACATTTTCAGTGGGGATATTTATCCATTAATTAGCTAACAAACCAGAAGTCACAAGAGACCCCCAGTTAGTGACAAATGGCAGGGAATGCATACCGCATACCCAGTACTGTTCCCCTTCTGGAAGTAACAAACTCATTCATAAACAGACAGACAATCAACCTTAAAAAGAAGCCTCTTGAACACATTGCTGAAAGTAAGTAGATTTATATTTTTAATCTGACATTATTGGAGCATTTCTCCCAAACTATGAAAACCCCTCTTTAATAATTTAAGTTGTTTTTCTCAGTATTCTTCAGCCTACTTCTTTTAAACACCTTTTCATTTTGAGCTAAATTCTTTGCGCTTGATTGATTTTTGTGTTTAAAAGCTTAATTTCAGGTGCTGTTTGATCACTTAATCCGGAATTGATGCTGCGCGGGTGGTAGTTCAATTATGGAGGAGAAAGGAGGCTTTTTTTTTTTTTTGGTTTTGGTTTTTTGTTGTTTTGGGGAGAGGGATGGTTTTTGGTTTGTTTTTTGTTTTGCCAGCTTTTAGCAAATTGTCATGCCCAGTGTAGAAAAAACAAACAAACAAACAAACAAAAACTCAAAGAGGACAAGGAAAGGAAAGTATTTTACAATGTTCAGGACTCTTCAAAAATATAGGGTAAAACACAGTAAAACTATATAGCATCGTTTGCTTCTGTTAGGCCCTCACAGAGATTCCTTAAAAGTGGCTAGAATTGGTGCCAAGAAGATAGCTCAGTGGGTAACAGTGCTTGAACCAGGCACTAAGTTAGGCATGCAAGTCTGAAATCCATAAGGGAGTCAAGGAAAATGGATCTCCAGAACTCACTGGCCAAAGAGATTGTTGTATAATTGTTTCCTCAGAGATTCTATCCTACCGAGAAGTTATTTACACAAGAAGGTAAAGAACTCAAAATAGGTTCAGAAAGCCCCTGAAACTGACCATATTTACTAGGCTCCACCCCATAAGAATCATATTAATGGCTGAGAATACCCCTGGGACACAAGAAAGATGAGCTGCAAAGAAGACTGCCAGACCAGAACAGTTGCCTGGGAGAAGCAGAAACCTGCCCATCAGCCCAGAAGAGGTTTAGACCAACTAAGGCACCTGAAAAAGACATTTTTCAATCTGTTGAGCTGCCTGCAGGCTGTGCAGTGAGTCCAGGTTTCTGGTTTGGGGATCTGTCACCCATTCTGAGGTTGGGTTTGGCAGTGTGCCTACCCATGTTTGAGTCATTTCTGCCCAGCAAGTAACTCCTTACCCATATTCCTGTAAATAACCACAATAAACTTCATTGGTTCACTAAGTTGGACTTTAGTCATATCTGTGCTTTGGTCAGTTGTGGGCTCCCTGTCTGGGGTAAATAGATGTGTGTCTCCTCAGGAAAGGTTTGGTCACATGGCAGTGAAGTATAGAGCACAGACAGGAGACACTGACATCTGCTCTGGCCTTCACATGCATGCACATACATTCACATGCATGCACATACATGCACACACACATGCCCCACACACATATCACAAAATACAAACATACACACATAAGCTTATATCCTCCATCTTGTGCAAGGCAGAAATCTGACTAGTAGTGCACTCAGCCCTTGAACTCCCCCCATCATCGCCAACAAAGATGTGTCCTTTCACTTTTCTTTTTCTTTCTTTCTTTCTTTCCTTCTTTCTTTCCTTCCTTCCTTCCTTCCTTCCTTCCTTCCTTCCTTTCTTTCTTTCTTTCTTTCTTTCTTTCTTTCTTTCTTTCTTTCTCCTATCAATCCCTAGGTTCAGACCCCTGAGTATCTATACCTGGGTTGCCTCAAACCCCTCTGGTCTAGACTTCTGTCCCACTGAATCTGCATAAGACTTCCGTGGCTCCCCACTGCCCAGAGGACAAATTCAGATAACTTAGCTGGGTATGTTCCTCATGAGGTGCTGCTGAGGCTAAGGATTATGGGAACAGGAATGAGATCAATGTCACAAATAAAAGTAGAGTATTTGGTAGGAACATTTGGCCAGGTTAGGGGGTTGTAGGTACTATCCTACCAGTGATGGAAAGTCACAGATGGTCAGGTTCAAGCAGGGACAGGAGCAGATTTAGGGAATGTTTGAAAGCAAGAAATCCAGAATTACACACAAAGCCTGACCATGCTACTTCATTGTATGTCCTTGGGTACTTAGCCTTGCCTCTGTCTGTCTGTCTGTCTGTCTGTCTATCATATATCTATCTCTATCTCTCTCCCCCTTTCTATTTTGAATGCATGTTCATGTATGTTTATAATATATGCACACGTGGGCACATGTCTGCATTTGTATGTGGAGATTAGAGGTTACTAGCTATTGTCCTCCTCAATCACTTGCCTCCTTATTTGAGACAGTTTCTCACTAAACCTTGAGCTCACTGATTTGACCACTGTCTGGCCAGCAAGCCCCAGGAGCCTCCTGTCTCCATCTCCCCAGAGCAGGGATTACAGGCGAGTGCCACCACAACCATCTTTGGATCATGGGGCTGAGGATCCAAATCCAGGTCCTCATGTTGGTGCAGAAAGCATTCTTCCAACTGAGCCATCGTCACAGCCCCAGCCTTTATGAACCTATTTTTCTTATACTTATAAAATGTAGGCTGAGACCTCATGCAAGACACACTAGGACGTGAGATGCAAATGAGGTGCATAGCATACCGCTTGCTCCATAATACTCACCTCAAAAGCTAGAGCTAGCATTAACGACTCCTACTCTTGCCATGGTTCTCGGAGAAGACTTTCGCAAACCCTTAGGATCAAGTTTAGTCCATTCCCACAGGCCCTTGTGACAGCTGTCTGTGAAACTTAAGAGCCCACCTTAGGGTTTCTTTCATAAAGCTTCATGAAATGTTGAAGGAATAAAATAGTACAGCTGGAAAAATAATAAGCAGCCAAGAACAAGCCCAAAGTTCCACCAGAAATAATAATTCCAGGAAACAGAGCTACGTACACAAAAGGGAATACACTCCAGGATACACATAATAAAGCCACCTTGGCAAAGTGTGTGGCCTGATGGCCAAGCCAGGAGAGTGATGGAATGTAAAACGGAATTGGAAGTTGGACATTTACCCCTTGCAAGTCCATCTGGAGAGGTGTGCCAACCCACCCAGCAACAATCGAGTTACTGCCACATAAACATGAGCCTCATCACTGTGAAAATCCAGAGTAATTGCAATGAAAATTTCCAAGGTGGAAGAAGAGATCGGGCAGTGGTAATGCTAGAAGCTATGCGTGTAGGCCAGTTGGCTTAGAGCTCACAGCCTAGCGCCAGCAAAGGCAAAGTCAAGGCCAATGCTGGGCTAAGCCGTTGGCTCTGACTGTGGGGAAGAGCTCCAGGTTCATGGGATGAGTACAACCTTAGTCTCACTCAACCATCCTGCAGCAGCCGGTGTTTGAGGGCAAAAGGAAGTTATGGAAGAATCTGAAGGACACAAAGTCGCCACAACAGCCATGTCTGAAATTCGTACAGGGCAGGTCAATATAACAGCTCACTGACGAAAGAATAAAACATTTCTGGACCAACTGACAAATAGGTCTGAGACCCAAGAGCTTCCCATATCACACCCTGCTGCCTGGCTGCTTCCTAGGCTCCAGATCACCTCATGAATCAGTACTGACTTAGAGGCCTGATGCAACAAGAGCTACATCCCAATTGGCTGCTGCCTGGATTGTTCAGCAAATCTCATGTCACATTCAGTTCTTCAAGTGCTTGTTATGTTCAAAGTAGATGAGCCTGGTTTTCAGTATGCAAAGTGTCTTCTCAGTCTGTAGACTGGTGCTTTGGTTTAAGTATAATTTACCACTCCAAAGTTCCTGTTACCAGACTTTAACCCCAACCAAGAGTATTCAAGAGTATCATGCACATAGAAACTTCATCTGACTGTTCTCTCTCTCTCTCTCTCTCTCTCTCTCTCTCTCTCTCTCTCTTTGTGTGTGTGTGTGTGTGTGTGTGGTACATGTGTATATTCATGTTCATGTAGGTTTACGCTTGTAACAGAAGAGTAATGTGTGTGCATGTAAGTACATAGGGAGACAGAGGTTGACTTCAGGTTGTTTTGTTTTGCTTCACTTTTTCCCATTGCTCTCTGCTTTTGTTTTTATACGACAGGGTCCTCCCCCTACTCCCCTGAACCTAGAGTTCACCAATTTGGCTATGCTGGTTAGCCACTGAGCTCTAGGGGAGCCGGTTGTCTCTGCTTCCCCAGCCCTGAGCTTCCAGACAAACACCACTATATCTAGATTTTTACTTGCATTCTGGTAAGAAAGCCATCATCTCCTACAGCCTCAGCATTGCGCCCCCAGACAAATGAGTCAAAATAAACTTCTTATTCAGCCTTGACTATTTGTTTGTAGTTATGCAGAGTGGACTAATAAGAGTGGTAGGCACACGCCTAGTTAAGACAGAGGTGACAGCTAAGCACTCTGGTAGAAGGCTTTTTAGTAATAAGTCTTTGGGGTTTTGCACCTCTTTTAGCAATCCACTCTTCATATTTATTATTGATGTCCTATATTCAGGGCATTACACTGGATGCTCAAAGTGCAGAAGATGCATCACACCCAGACCCTGCTCCTTCCCAGTCTGAAAATGGAATGGAGATCAAGTGGGTTCCTAACAGTGCAAGGCATAAGAAGGGATGGGTTGGAGGAGATGTATAGAAATCATGAGTTTCTGACTCCAGGGACAGTCTAACTATATGGGATTTGGTAAATGTGTAAGTCAACATTTTTCTGCTTATGTATCTTTAAACTCAAATTAAAAATGTTGAATTTTGATCTAAACACAAGGAATGAAGACATTCTCCCGTAAATAACAATAATTACAAATATCCACTGAACATTTTCTCTTTCTTTTCTTGGGGGCTGAGGAGGCAGGAATATGGTTCAGAGCAGGGTTTCTCTGCATAGCCCTGGCTGCCCTAGAACTCCGTGAACATTTTCTTATGTAGGGTCTGCTGACAGAAATTGAGACAAGGACTTGGCTGCAGGTTGTTCCATGGGAACAAAAGTAAGTGGAGACAACGGGAGAAAAGCTGAGGAAAGTTGCTCTGCTCTGAGCTGGTTAATACTGTGGCCAGCTGAGACTCCATGTTGATGTCAGCTGTGGAGCTGTGGAAGCCACATCTAAAATCAACATTCTGGGTGCAGAGCAGGCACATTTTCTACGAAATCCAGTCCTCGCTGACTGAATTCTAAATCTCTACCCTGCTCTTTTCTCATTTCATGTAAGACCCTTGAGCAGCAGAACTAGAAGACAGAATGGATACTGAAGATGGGAGCTAGCAGTAGTGACGGTAGTCTGCGTACAGCGCCCACTGCTCATGATCACACAGGCCTGTCAACCAGCACACAATAAGCAGGCAGGTTGACACAGGTGGACTCCAGAGATTCCTCATTTTCAAGCAGAGGAACTGAGATATGGAGAGAATGGTCTATTATAGGTCACATAAGCAGGATATGGCTGAAGGGTCAAGCAATGCTGCTTAAATCCTGAAGCCAGCTTGTCAACATACTCAAATATCAGTCATGCTGAGACTTTAAAAAGAGCCATTGTTTGGGGTTGAAAGGTTACTAAACAAGTTTATCTAGACCCTGTTTGGGAAAAATAGAAACAGTCAATCTGGCTATAGATTAAACACACACACACACACACACACACACACACAAAGCAGCAAAGTGGTTGTGATGCACACTTTTAATCCCACTACTTGGGAGGGAAAAATGGGAGGCAAAAATGAGTGCATCTTTATGAGTTCAAGGCCTGCCTGGTCTACAGAGTGAGTCTGAGGATAGCCATGGCTACACAGAAAAATTTGGTCTGGAAAACCAAAAAAAAAAAAAAAAAAAAAAGTATGTATAAAGTTTTGAGACAGAATTACAAACAATAATCTCCTCCCAAACACCCAAACACTCAAATATCCATGTTAGGTTTTCTGTTGTTTTGGCTTTTTTTTTTTATTTATTTTTTTTTTACAAACCACATGGCTTCCCATGATTCCATTGAAAATACAAGGTTCTATGGCCACTAATTCTCCACCATGCTACAGACCCAGTAAAGCTGAAGTCAACATATTTAGAACAGAGCAGTTCATACACTACAGTTCTTCTTGACTTGTATTTTTAAGAAGTTGAGAACACTGCTTTTTCTGATGCAAACAGAACACCTTGGATAATATCAAAGGCACCTGTCACTTAGAGAGTGGTGAGCCGAGGTGACAGAGCACTCACTGTTCAGTGGGCCTGAGCATTCGAGTGAGTAAGGGTGAAGAGTCAAAAATCCAGATGTGTTTGTTAAAAAGTCATCACACTCCTGGAAAAGAGGGGTGATGTTGTTGCTGGTAGTGATATGTCAGCCGTCTGCAGAGCTAAGCAAACTCAAAGATCAGAGATGTTCTTCTCTTGTCTGTGTCCTAAATGTTTGGTCTCCAAGGACACTTGGAGGGAAGCTCACTGCATATGTTACTAAAGCCACTAAAATACATATTTCCTCTTGTGAGAGAAGTACCGTCTCCATCTGATCAGCGCCAAACCTGCTGCTCACAATCAATTTTATTTCACCGGAAGCCTCTGTAAGTGGGTTTGGAGTTCATGAGTCATGCTTGGGCCTCAGATGGCTGCTCTCAATCTCTGTTGCCAGGCCCTCCTGGACAACTTCTCACAAGCCTGATCTCATCTCTGCTCCACTTTAAATGAGACAGCAGTGGGCTCTCTCACACGTTTCCGGTGAAGGCTGTGCCTCTGCTTGGTAGGTCACAATTAAGAGCTTGCTACTGTAGTGGAAGGAAATGCAATAAAGCCATCAGACAATCCTGAAAGGGCTAAAACCCAAACAGGAAGCTGTGTGAGGTTGTGGCTGTGGAAGATGCTATTGTTTCCAATTTTGCAGTCCAGTTGAAGACAGTGTACCTCAAAATCAGCCCCAAAGGAAATAGTATTTACTAAGGCTCAAACAGGAGAAATTTTACAAGAATTTATTGAGTGGAGTCTCAGAAATGAAGAACCTAATTTCTGAGCACAAACACACACACACAGAGGCATACAAGCATATATGTGCACACTGGTGCATATAAACACATATATATACACATGCAGACACACACACACAAACATACCTAACATATCTCAAAGACACCTTCTCCCTGTCTTATTACATAGCCCTATCAGGTGCAGGGGACACCTATTGTGACCATTTGTTTAGCAAATATCTACTTCTTCTCACACAATGTAGAAGGAGACTCTTCAGGTTATATTGGACTGTGTCCTGTGACTTGTTTAAGCCAGTAGATTATTCACATATGTGAAAGTGCACGGGCAGTAAATTTGCTCATGGGTTTGTCCTAACCCCAAAGCATAGAATGAAATCATTCTGCTGAGTCCAGCCACCACCAAGCTAATTATCTCTGATGGCAGGCAGCCCTATGGTACAGTTAGTCACTGAGTGTTTGGTGGTCTGTTTCTGGCCAATGTGTCTCTTTGTCCTGTTTTGAAGTAAAGATTTTGTGTTCTCTTGAACCACAGAAGAAAAATCCACACTGGAAAGTTGCCCTTGGCCCTGTAAATAAGACCACACCCATGTACATAAAATCAACTCTAATTAAACCCAGTGGGTTAAAAAAAAACCAAACAGGACAGGGGTGTGTTGGGAAAAAGTATTCCCGAGGGAGTGAAAGGACACAAGAGAGGGAAATGGGCTGATTCTGACCAAAATACATTATATACATATATGAAATGGTTGAAGAATAAATGAATTATTTTCAAAGACTGAAGCTGTCCACGTGTGGCTAAGTTTTGAATGTCACACGTGTAAATCATAGCTACTATTTATTCTTGGACAGGTAAAGTGTTTAATAATTCAACAACTTGAATGTATTTAACCTTCTCAGTAACCCAAGAAATCAGAATAAATGTCACCATTAGACAGAAAAGAAAACCAAGGTGTAAAGCAGTGGTGTATTCTGTTAGAGCACTTCTGACTTCCGAGCCAGGATTAGATGATTCAGGTTTAAGCAAGTCCTGATTATTACTAACCAAGTGAGACAGTGAACCAATATCAAAATGCAATACCCTTCTTCAGTATAACAAATTGGCAAAACTTCGGTGAACTCTTGTATTGAATACTGGCAAGAGTTTGTCTCTTAGTGCACAGCTGAAGCTGGAGATTGGTGCTGATGTTCTAGGAAACAACCTGGGAAAATTTGTCTCAAGCTTGAACATTTGCAGAGTTTGTGAAAGGAGGTTTGCACTTCTCTGATTATATTATAAGGACACGATCAGAGATGCAGTGGAAGAGGTGTGTGCAAAATTGTTCCTCAAGACATTGCTTATCATGGGACAAATCGAGTCAACTAAATGTAAAATATCTCCAGAATGCTGAAAAAACTGATATTGCTACAGACCAGAACAATATGAAGCCGTTGAAAAATCACGTTAGGAGTGTGAGAAAAAGTTAGGGACAAGTCTAAATGGAAGAAATCAGGAAAGAGAAACTGCAACATTGTAACACAATTACAGCAGTAATGCACTATTTCCATATGATATTTATAATTTTCTATAGGGTTTCCTGTTTAAGCACTTTTTATATTTTGAAAATTTTATTGAATAAGCAAATATTTCTTTTATAACCAGGAAAACATCCTCAAAATTATTTTTAAAACAGCCATTTTTCTAAACATTTGCACTTTATTTTTGAAATTACATTACATCATTTCTCCCTCGCCTTTCCTGCCTCCAAGCCCTCTTATGTACCCCATCCTTGCTCTCTTTCAAGTTCATGTCCTCTTTTACTCATTAATTGTTGTTACATGCATATATGTATATGTATAAATATATATGTATAAGTATAAACTAAAATAGCAATCTTCTAAAAATTATATTTTTTGCTAGCATGTGAATATTGGTATGCTACAGCTATAGTGTGCTTGTGGAAGTCAGAGATAACTTCTGAGAGTTTGTTCTCTCCACCTTGTTAGGGTATGGTCTCTCTTGTTTCTGTCATGCTGTGTTCTCCAGGCTAATTAGACAGTAAGCTTCTAGGTGATTCTCCCATCTTTGCCTTCCATCTCACTACCGGAGCTCACATTGTGCTTTGTATGTAAGCTCTGGGGATCAAACTAGCCATGAAGCTTTCCCACCAGCCTGAAGATAGCAGTTTTTCTCCCCATACATCATAACCACTATAAAGACAGAAATCACCATCTGCTTTTGGTCACTTAGAGATGCCAGAAAGGTACATAGCTCCTAATATGTGCTCAGCAAGTCTTTGCAGGATAGATGAAGTCCTACTTTGTCACCCTGTCTCTCCTGTGTGTGTTAGTCAGCCTCCATCCACAGAGAAATGCCTGAAATAGCTGACTGACAAGGAGAAAGGAGATGCTATGCCTCCCAGTCTTAGAAGTTTTCATCCATAGTAAAATGGCAGAAAGGCAAATCTGTTCATCTCATTACAGGAAGAAAAACTGAGAAAGAGAATGGTGTCCGATTTTACTATCCCCTTAGAGGGTACACTACTTCTGACCTAAGGACGTAGTAGGTGCTACCTCCTAAAGGTACCACCATGCCAAGTAGTGTAGCCCTGCTGGCCAAGATTATGTGGCAGAAGGTTTAGGTTTTCTGGGCTTTCTCAAGCAGCTGCCCAATGCAACAGGCTCAGTTCAGGCATTCATTCCATGTGCCAGGACAGTGGAATGGTTTCTCTGGCTCATGATGTTTGGGTGCCACTGCTAAGGAAATGTGTGCATGAGTCTGTTTCTAGTCAACAGGACAAAACACTACAACCTGCAAAGCCTTGAGCAACAGAACCTTCTTTGTTCACTGTTCTGCAGGCTGGAGAATCAACAAGGGTCACCTGTCTGGCTCCAGGGGAGGGCCCTGTTTCTGACTTGTACACGGCTGCCTTTTGGCTGAGTCCTCAGAGAACAGAGAAGAACAAAGGGCTCTTCTGCTGACTCTTCTTATAGACATCATCCCCATCCCATCAGAACGAGATGCTCATGACTTCATCTGACTGATCACTCCTCTAAGGGCTCATCCCTGTTATCACTTTCGAGGTTAGGGTTTCAATGTGAGTTTGTGGGGAGACACAGAATTCAGTGCTTAGTAACAGGAATAGCTGGAATGCCTTGAAAGGTTGGGAGCAAGTGCTGCCTGGAGGTTTCTTTCTTCTTGTGCCTTATTCTGGCTTGCGGAGCTTGGGCCCATTCCATCTGGCCTGGGCTTTTAATTGGATTCATCATGAGTGAGAGATCTACCTTTACTGTACAAGGATACTGGCACTTCAGAGGCTAATTATTACAGTGTATCCTCCTCATCCTGGATGGATGCAGTGATTTTTTTCAGATATACAATTCCACGTATTCAGTAATATCTTAACTCACCTTATCCTCTTGTCTCTGGAAGGTTGAAGGCCCACCTGCAGGACCTTTCTCTTCCGTCTTAGACCATCTGTAAAGTTGAATTTCTGCCCCATGAGTATGAGAAAACATTTTTTCCCCTTTCTATCAAAAGCAGTCAGCCTGACAAGGGCCATATTTCCTGACCCTGCCCTTTCCCTGGGACTTTGTATCAGCTCACTAGTATCAGGAGATTGTGGGGTTACAGCTTTCACCACTGGGCTGAGATTAGTCAATGCTTATCAGGGATAAAAGGCAGAGGCCATTTTTGTTTAGTGTGTTGCTAGCCTGGTTTGGGTCTTGCAACACTTGTTTTGAAGAAAGAAAAAAGTCTTGCTGAATTACTTTCTCTTTGGTAGCTCCTCTGTGAGATAGCAAGATTGCTCTTTTTTTTCCCCACCATGAGAACTGTGAGACACATGGGCCTGTCTGCATCTGCATGCTGTTGCTTATGAGGGCTGTGCCTTGGGCAAACTACAGAATCTCTCAGACTTCAGCTTTCTCAGGATTGCAGTGAGCGTGAGCTGAGTTCGGGCACAGCATGACCGTAATTCAAACGTTGGTGGCTGTGTTAGCTCTGTGGCCACACAATTCCTAATCTCCTGATCTGAAGGTCAGGATGGTATCAAATATGTGCAATTTAAAAAAACAACTGGTCCAGAGGAATTTAGAATCTTCCGGTTACCATTCCCAAGGAGCAGTGAAGGATGGAGGGAGATCTTGAGCACCTCCTGCCACAGGAGAAGAGAGAAAATGCCCCTCTATGTTACTAAATACCTACTCATTTATACACACTTGGCTCGGTAGAGAACAGAGAAGAGGGAGGACTTCTGGCCAAGCTGTGGTATCATTTGGAGAAGGAAAAAGAAAAAGTAAAATAAGAGTGGAGATAGAAAATAGAAACAAAATACGGCTCAAAAAACATCCCAAAGCATGGGAACCTTGCCCCACACTCTGGCTGCACTAAGCTCTGTGGGAGACTGTGCCAGGAGGGTAGCCAGGCTGTTACACAATCAAACCATTGCCCAATGCACGCTCCTCACATGGGGCCACACCATCCCTGAGGTGCAGTCCCAAGGGAAGGGCTGGGTAGGAAGCTGTGGCAAAAGTGACTTTTAGAAGTGCTAATATTGTGCCTTGCACTGAAAGCCTGGGCTGGGTCACCTCCGAGGTCCAGGGTTTCTCTGCCAGGCCCAGTGGAAGGAAGCAGGAGAGAGGGGACACAGGGAAAACAAAGCATCCTGTTTTTCTCTTCCGTGCTGTCACTTGTGTTTAGATGCACATCGTGCAGACATTCTCCCTGGCTCGCACTTTTGAGACCGTTTAATTTTTTATAGTTGGGTATGAACAACGAAAGCAAGCAGTTTCCTGCTCCTCAATCTCAAACCCCCACCACTGAGGAATCTGGGCTTAAACTGCATTTAAATCCTATAAATTAGCCTCCCTAAAGATGCTTAAGCATTTATGAAAACATTCAAATTTTATATTCTGTGCAATAAAATCTTAAATAAAAAAAAAAGGAAAGCTACCCCGAAGTGCCATGTGAAGCTAAGTTGGCAGAGAGCAAACAGTTATGAGCCAGGGTGCCCACAGCTTCACAGATGAGTCTGGAACCTGGATAGGGACTTCCATGTATCAGAGATAAAATGAATGTTCTTGCCTTTGTAGGCATAGTCCCTGGAGACTCCCTTAGGCTAAATCCAATGGCCTGGGAAGCAACTCATAGTATTAACCCATTTATACACAAGTTGATGCCAACCTACAATATTAACCCAGTTATAACCAAGTTTATGACAACTTACAATATTAACCCACTTATACCCAAGTTGAAGGCAGGGCAGGGAGTCATCTGGCTTCATCCCAGTTGCTCTGGAAAGCCACTGTGACCCAAATCAAAACTGAACTTCAGAGACCCGGCTTACTCTCTCAGTTATCGATCTGCTTCTGTGCTTAAACAATGGATAGTTCCACTCCTAGCCTCAGTTTATTTCTGTGAAGAATGAGGATCTAGTGCCACGAAGGTTTTCAGTGAGGACAAACCCTGACACTTGCTTTTCTGTAGGTCTATCATTAATACATTCAAATAAATATGTTTGCATACACACACACACACACACACACACACACACACTACAAAATAAGTGTGATTGTGAAAGAAATGAAGAACACTAGCATTTTGTCCCTTTGCCTACCCCTTCTTCACATTTTCCCCAAGAACAACTAGGGCTGTTCTCTGTGGCTTTGAGGGAAAGAGGTTATACTCTTCCTCCTACCCCTCATCGCCCCCCCCAAAAAAAACAAAGAGAAGAACTGGGGATATAGCTCAGTGGTAGAGCACTGGGCTGGCATCACAAGGCCCTGGTTTGATTCCCATCATCACAAAACAAAATGGAAGAATAGCTTTGGCTCCGAGAGCATAGACTTCGTATTTTTACATGGGTGTGGCACCTGTGATGCAATTCCAACACTCAAGAGTGGGAGGTAGGAGAATGACACCATCAAAGCCAGCCTAGTTCCAAGAAGAAATCCTGTCTCTGAACATCAAACCAAATAAAGATTGAGGAATAGTTTTGCCCACCCAGAGAGTGGCTAAAGCAGACATGGGCGTTCCTGGGTTTGAATGGGTTAGGTTGGAGCCAAGACTTTTTACCCATGATTAGCAAAAATGCTAACACACACACACACACACACACACACACACACCAAATTCCAAAAGAGAATTTTTTGTATTCTCTGATTTATAATAGTTTTTCCTGCCTGATTATCATCTTTTCTATTCATCAAAATTAGGTGATTACCCTAAACATCATCCGTAAAGCTGTGTGCACAGCAAAAATGTGAGATTACAGCTTCCAAGGACAAAAACCTAGTTAAATATCGATCCCCACTTGTCACATGTCACTGCCTGCAGAATTCTACCTTTGATTGGCCTTACTCTCCGGCTATTTCATCAGGGACAAAGGAGACTGTCATCAGTCCTGGTGCTTCCTGGTGATGTGCACAGCTGGATCCATCCTCTGGGTGGAGCTTCCCAGGGTAATGTGCCTTCTCTCTTTGTAGGGTCTGCCTGCCACTACCCGTGTATGCCTTCAGGCTAAATATCCACAATCTTTGGAGCCCAGAGTGTTTGGAAAGAATCTTCCAGATATTGGGATATTTTCATATCTGTACTGGGATATATTGATGCTGGAACAAACCTGAACGTGAAGTTCTTCTGTGTGCCATTAGTCTCACAGATAGGCCTGGGTTGTAAACAGTCATTTTAGTGCTCCTGTGTTTTGATTATGACTTAACTTATGAGGTCAAACGTGGAATTTTTCATTTGGTTTAAGATTTGGAGCATTTTAGATATCAGATTTTTTTTTCACATAGTCATGTCCAAACTGTATCACCTGACACATGACCAGTGTAACTCAGGAGCTAAGTTTTCTGTTGCACTTAATTGTCTCTTTCAATGATGTGTGTGTGTTTGTGTGTGTGTGTATGTGTGTGTGTTTCTGTCTGTCTGTCTGTCTGTCTGTCTGTGCATACGTGAGCATAGGTACTCTTGGAATCCAGAAAAGGATGCTGGATTTCCCAGAGCTGAACTTGCAAGTGGCTATGAGAACAGAATTCAAATCCACTGCAAGAGCATAACACAATCTTAACCACCATCTCTCCAGCCCTTTATCAAACTTTAAAATTTATATTTCAACATATGTGCCACACGTAGCTAGTTGCTCTCATGTTGACAACGACATGTTAGACCCTATGCACTAAGAATTCAAGTGAGCTCAGTGCTCGTTACAGAAATACAATATGAAATATATAGGCAATGCTATAGAATTTCAATGTGAGTCCCACATGTACTTTAAGTTTTCCTAGCCTTCCACACTGTGGTTAAAAATAAAGGTAAAATTAATTTCAATAATGTATTTTATTATTGATTAGTCAAAGTTTGATTTCAACATGTAATCAATAAAAACATTGAGATAGTGTACATTCCTTTTCTTTCCCTACCAGCTCTCCCAAGTATGATGTGGACTATAGAATAACAACACATTTCATTTGGGTTGGCTGTACTTTAAGCCTTCAATTGCAACAGTTAGCTAGTGGCTAACAATGGGTGAAATAGAGCAGATTGGAGCCAGCCTGGGGCTACCTTCTCTACCTGCTGCCCAACTTTTAAAGCACTGTAATAAAAAGCACTTGTGTTTAACTAAAGTTTCTAAGTGGAAACCATTAAACACAAAGCCCACTGCATTCATTTCTACCAGAGTATACATGGTTATGCAAAATATTTTGTGTTTTCTTTCCGAAGATGTTCCTGGTTCTTTCTCTTTGATTTACATCAATTAACTAATTTCACCAACATGTCAATATTTACTGCTCATTATTCAGGAGCATCTACATCTTGAAGAAAGGCAGTGTGATTGTGTGTCTTGAAATTCCTGAGCTCAGTGCCCAGCAATTCCCATGTCAATAATTTCCATTAGTGTAATAGGATGCCATAGAGTCTGCCTCTGAAATAAGGGTGTGGAATGAAGAAAGCAATCATAGAGAATCATTTAGTAGCAAAGTAGATAACCGATAAGCCAATGATCTGATCAATGGGTGTTAGATACACTAAGAGCAGAAGATGGTCCTAAAATATCCATTAGCGGAAACACTAACAAATAAATTACCTAATCATGATCAATAGAGCTAGCTGTGGATGACCTCAATGGATCCATAAGCAATGTGGAAAATTTGCATACCTCCCCTCAATTGTCTTTTAGAGTTTATAAACCATTCCCCCCACTTCCACACTGGCCCCTCACCAGTCCCCTTTAACAACTTTCTAAATCAGCTTGTTGCCTCATTCTTTACAGGTAATGAGAACCAGAGAAAAGCAGTCCTGTAGGTTTTTCTGTCTCTCCTGGGCACACCTTGCAGAAACATGCTCAATATTTGCTAATGGCTTTGGAGGAGAAAGCTGTGAAGGTGTAGCCTGTGCTTTTCCCAGGCAGAATGCAAGAGGAAATCTGAGAGGGAGGTGGCATGGGGCGGGATGGGGTGGGGGTGAGGTGAGGGTACCAGGTGTTAGGATCAGATGTATGCCTTGTTCAGTCTGTCAGCCTGGCTCGAGGTGGGGAGGGGCTAGTGGAGCAGAAAGCAATTTCTGTGGTCTGTGTTCTGCAGGCTTTCTGATCAGATTCCTTCCTTCTCCCTTTAGAGCAGTTTATGTCCTTTGATTTCATACACCCCATAAGCATTTACACATTACGAAGTTAGCCGACTGGGAGAAGACAGGATAACGATCTTACTATTATGTATTATTTAACTGGTATTAAGCTTTCATTTGCTTCTCTGGAAGGAGCAAGATTTTGCTTTGCTTAGGAAAGCAACCATGAGTGGGCTGCACGTGAGCCGTCTTCACTGTAAAAGCCTGGCCCTGTCTTCAAAGGGTTTGACAGATGACAGAGACAGAGACATTCTGAACCCCTTTACTGCCCCCTCTCCCTTCTATCATGTCACTCTGTGCCTGGGAAGGAGACAGAGACGCTGACTAAAACCCAGGGTGTGTCAGGTTGACAATACCTAATTTTATTGACATTAGTTTCTACAAAGGGATGGTTAGCACGCTCTAAAAGGGTATCATTTTGAATACAGAGAGTAGAAGAGCTTCATACCCACTCTAGTTACAAAATCCTGTAATGCTAGCATTCCAAGAGAAACTGTCAGCAGGAACCTTTGATGCTGTTTGTTTGTAACAAAGAAATTAACTTAGGACTTTGAGCCTGGGCTCTTGTTTAAGATCCTCTAATCATTGTACATGTGTTACTTACTGAGTGTCAGCATCAAGCTCCCAAGGAGGAGACCAATGAAAGCCAGCATCCTCATCACATCCAAACAGCAAACAGCAAGAGGGCTCAAGAGCTACAAGCCAAATTCTTCTTTGGAGCAATGTATGGGGAAAAGCCCTTTAGGTGCACACATCAAAAAAGTAAACAATAAATCCATTCTTTGTAAGAAAAAGTTATGAGATAAATATTCTTATAAAAGTTGGTGTGAAAGGGTGCTATTTTTAAAAAAGTAAAATTATAGCTCATAGGAAATGCAAAATATACAAGATGTCAAGAGTTTATTCAACTTAATTTAATGAGGGAGCCAGCCATGTTCTGAAGGTTCAAGGTGAATTCAAAGAGCAAATACGTGCACAGGCAAGCAATCAGGAGCATGGATGCCAGCTTTCTCTCACAGATGCAAAGTCCTTCAGAGGGGAGCCAGGGAGGAGGATCCCTAAAGTTCATTTAAATGTGACAGAGATGCCTGTTCCCCAGGGTACTATTCTATGGGGGTTTCTCCCCTGGTGTATGGCCTCACTTCTGAGACAATGGATCTCATTGCGGTGATTAGGTGACAGAAGAGGGCACAGGTGAAGGGATTTTAGCAGCTGTAATTAAATCTTTGAGACAGGGTAATCAAAAAAAAGGAGCTTATCTCAAATAGGTCTTAGCTAATCAAGCAAACCCTTAAAGAGAGAGATTTGGAATAGAAAAGCTGCCACTGGCATCTGAGAAACAGGTTGATAAAAGCGGAGGGAGGGGGAGGGGAAACTGAAAAGATGGCTCAGCTGCTGCTCTTTCAGAGGACCAGAGTTCTGCTTCCAGGACTGCTTCTGGTGACTCACACCCCCCCATCACTCAAGTTCCACGGAATCCATTCTGGATACCAAGGGCACCTACACTCATACATACACATACCCCACCTCCCAACACACATGTGCACATACACACTTAAAAATGAAGATTGAAGAACGCATAGAGAGGAATACAAGCCAAGGCTAGAAACTGAGGACAACCCACAGCCAACCGCAGGGACCTCAATCCTGCAGCTAAGATGCAGTCCATCCTTGGCAGTGAACTTGAGCACAGAACTGTTACTGGTGGTTGAGGTCTAGGCTGAATGTTTCCAGATTCTAGGTGCACACCAATGGCAAAGTGGCCATCAAAGCTTCAGTGCAGACCAAGAAAAAGAAAAAGAAAAAGAAAAAAAGCATTATCATACATGACAGGGAACTGTGTGAATGACCATGCTCATGGACATCAACATTTGAGGGGGGTCCTTTTGACAAGATTCAAGAGGACACACAGTTTTGTTGCTAAAGAGTATAGAGGAGGTAGTTCTCTGTTTTGATTGACAGCTTAGTTTATAAGACTTTGGTCACGGGGAATGTGCAGTGATGCACCTTATTTGAATTGTGTGTACGCCCAGTTATGCATAGGAATAGGAGTTCCCCTAAAAAGTTTTCTCGAGATTTGCCTTACTGAGCATGTACCCCAAAGCAGTCTAGGTGGAGTCAGCCCCCACCTTCTACACCCAGTTATGTCCTAAAATATATTTGACTACCCATAGACCTATAGGAGGGGAGTTATTTGATGGTTTTCAAAGGTAGGAGAAACTTATTCCATTGTCTGTAGGGCACGATAGCGGTGGTGGTGGTGGGGTCTATAGTTTGCCATTAGTTACTAAGTGCATTATTGGAAGAGAGGTATGTACAGCTTAATAAGGCACTTTGATCAGTCTTTACATGGAGGCTGTCCTGTGGCCTGGACGGGAGTCATCCTTTGGTAATAATCATGGCAGTTAACACATATACTTAGCATGTATTCGTCATTATTTTAGTACGTTACATAGTCTAAATGATAACTTGATACGGTGGTAACTATTGTTATATCATGATGCCGCAGATGACGAGACCAAGGCAGAGAAAGATTCAGTGACTCCCCCAAGTCCCAGCAAGTGAGTGTCAGAGCTGAGGTTAACACTGAGGTAGTCTGGGTCCTAGTGTTTAACCCTCAAGTGATAGCATCTTTATACTGCAGAATATCTTGAGCTGGCAACCTGCTATATTAGGAGGTCTTTCTGAAGTGGGCCTTGTCTTTCATTTTACTTCAGTAGTAGTAACAATAACCAGGCTTTAGTCATATTACCACCTACTGAACAGTGGCTGTCAGCTCATCTGTGAGCCTCCTCTTGCACTGTCTTTGGAAGAAGTATGCTTTCTCCCCAGGGTATTCTGACTTAGAGATTTGCACTGCTCAGTGATCCATGAGGGTACAGCCCCGGGCACAGGCTGCAAGCAAACATCCCACAGCTGCCCACAAACAATAAATAACAAAGGATGAATGGGTGTCTCAAGTTTCCTGTTTACAACCTCTATCCAATGGGACCTCTCCCAGACAAGTGTGGGGCTGCCAGAGGATTAACAAGAGCTTGGTTATTTTACACCAGAGAACAATGGTTGTTCTGACCACCACTTGCTTCATTCCATTCTTGGCTTCCATGGAGTGTCATAGGAAGATCTGTGTGTTCACCCACAGCTTTGAGGGAGAGAAGCACACGGAAGCATCTGCATGAACAATGAGTCTTGTCTGAAAGAGAGTTCTGTACCAACGCTCCAGATCCAGTTCCTGTGTGGGTAGGCTGCTCTGTGAAGGGAAATGGTGACAGCCCTCATTTCAGTGCTCTGTGTGTGTGTGTGTGTGTTCCCGTGTATGTGTAGGTTGTGTCTACAGGTTCGCATGCACATGTGGGTTAGAGTATAGATACCAGAGGTCAGCCTCCCATGTGTCTTCCTTAATCATGTTTTACCCTGTTTTGTTTGTTGGTTTTGTTTTGTTTTGAGACTGTCTCTCACTTTTCCCTGATTGGGCTAGGCTGCCTGGGCAGTGAGCTCTAGGCATTTACCTGTTCCCACCCTCTTCCCCTTAGCACTAAGATTAAAAGCTTATGGCACCTGGCCTTTGCACGTGTGAGTTCTGGGGGCTGAACTTGGGTGCTCATGCTTGCTGCACCGAGCAAGCACTTACTGATGACTGAGTCATCTCCCCAGCTCTCTAGGACTCTCTTATTCCTTCCTCAAAAATCACTAGCATCCTCTTGCCCAGCTTAGTCTTGCCTCCTTCTTTTTCCTTATTATTGATTTCTTTTCCTTTATTATGGTGGAGTGCACAGGCTGTGTAGGAATCAGACTGCCTGTTGAGCTCTCTCTCAAGGTAACAGTGAAGAAGTTTGTAGGGCTGAAAGTTGGAGTCGCCTGTATCCAATGCTTGGGACCAGATACGTTCTGGCTTTTGAATCAGGGCTGGAAAACTTGCACCATGCTGGATATTATTGACTACAGAACCTAATCTCCCTTCTTTTGATGGTCCCACCCACAGATCCTCTTCCTCAGTTCTGATTCCAGCTGAATCGTAGTCCCAGCTCAGGAGTACTGCAGGTCTGAAACAAACCAGGGCATTGCAGTCCCATGGACTCTAATAGTTGACTCATGATAATTATATGACAACTTGAGTCAATCTGATGAATAAAGATAATTTTATGGGAATTCTGAGAAGGAGACTCGTGCTAACCTACTGAACTTCAGAGGTAAGATGTTAGCACTTCTCTAACCTAACAGGAAACACTGATAAGAGGTGGCAGTCAAGCCTTGAAGGGGACAAGATACCTGGGTCAGGGTTTTACTCTCTAAATCAGTTTCCAGAAACTAAGTCTGCTTACTTAATACATTCTCTCAGAGCACTAACTTGGTCCAGGTTTCCTCCACCTCACATAGGGAAAAGCTATTTATTTTCTACCAGGGAAAACTGAGGAAAATCCCCAAAAGTAAGAGCAGAGTTCCCACAGGCAGGCAGGCACCTCACCCGAGGCGGTTCACTTTTTTCTGTTTATCAGGAAAGAGCAGACCCTGCAGCACCTGCTTTTAAAGCCATTAGCTTTTCCATTTCCTTCCCACTAACACTGACATTTTGATGGGGTGGGAGAGTCTGTCCACTTTGTTATTCACATGTTGCCTGGGACTGTCTTATGGTGGCCACAAATACAGGTTGATCCCTCAATAAAAGTCATCCAGATATGGTTGTGGCTACCATGCTTTTTAAATGCATACCGTATCATCTCAATGACACAATATTTTTAGCTGAGGTACGGTGTATGACGACACTTAAGTCCTTAGTTTGACCTGTCTCTCAGCAGATGCTTCCAGGGGAGCATAGCACAAATTCAAGTTAGAGTGGGCCTGACACTCTTATGCACTCTTATGACCCCACTGTGCAAAGATGGGGATGAATGGCCAGCCTGGCTTTTTAGAACCATGTGTTTGTAGCTCTGGCTAGTATTAATTGGATCAGGATATTTATTATTGTTTGGCTTGGTTCAGATTTGTGGTCTTTAACACGTATCAGTGTGATATTAATATTGGTCATCAACTTGATGGGATCTAGAATCACCTAGGAAACAAGGTTCTGGGCATGCCTATGAAGGATTATCTAGATTAGGGTAGCCTCTTGTCTGGCCTGTGAGGGATTTTCTTGTTTAGGCTGATTGAAGTAGGAAGAGCCATCCTAAAGATGGGCAACATCCTTCCCTGGGTGTGGATCTTGGAGTACTGTAAAGAATCGACCTGAGCACTGACATTTATTGTCTTCTGCTCCATGACTGTGGGAACGTTATGATTAGCTGCCTTCAGCTCCTGCTCCCAAGACTTCCCATCATGATGGACCATACCAGTGGTTCTTAACTTCCCTAATGCTGTGACCCTTTAGTACAGCTCCTCATGTTGAGGTGATTCTCAACCATAAGATTAGTTCCTTTCTACTTCCTAACTATAATTTTGCTACTGTTATGAATCCTAATCTGAAATATAAGATATCTGATGTGCTAACCCTGAGAAAAGTTTTTTTGACCCCCCAAAGGGGTGGTAACCAGTTGAGATCCACTGAGCTATAGCTTCAAACTGAAAGTCAAAATATACTCTTTCATCCTTTAAGCTGCTTTCATTCAGGGAACTTTGTCACAAGATCAAGACAAGGAAGGGGAAAGGGGCATTTGCCACCTTTGTCTAAGATATTTGCCATGTAGTTGGCCATTTTTATCATCTCAAACAGGTTATTTGTGAGATATACTTCAGATGCTTTGAGCTAGGAGCAACTCATCCTTACTAAAAGCATTTTGGTCAGATGTAGTTTGTCTCAGGCTTAGTTTTCCAGTGTACTTCATTGAGAAACTGCTAAGAACCCTGTATTTCTATCTATTTTTATGCTCTTTAAAGTTTCCACTTACCCTAGCTTTGGTGATAGTCTGGTCCAACAAGCTAAGAACTAGCCTCCATGCCAGGGGACTTATGCTGTGATATGTCAGAGTGGTTCAACTAGCCAGTGGGAGAGAACAAAGAGAACCTGTCTTGGTACTGTCCTATTGTGAAGAGACACCACGATCATGGCAGCTCTTGTTTTGAAAAGGCATGTAATTGGGGCTTTTTAGTAGTTTCAGAGGCTTAGTCCATAGTCCATATCCTCATGGCAGGGAGAATGGGAGCACACAAGTAGACTTGGTACTGAGAAGTAGTTGAGAATTCTACATCTGGATCGGTAGGCATCAGTAAGAAAGAGGGACTCTGTGCTTAGCTTGGGTTTCTGAAACCTTTAATCTCATCCTCCAGTGACACACTTCCTCCAGCAAGGCCACTCCCACTCTAATAAGGCCACACCTTCTAATCCTTCCCAAGTAGTGCCATTCTCTGAAGACTAGGCTTTCATATATATGAGCCAAAGGAGGCGATTTTTATTCAAACAACCACAGGTCCTCTAAGTACTTCTATTTGAAGGCAAAGAACACTTGAAAATATGTTTCCAGCTTCTTGGAAGTTTAAGGCTAATTTGAGCTCCTTAATTCTTTAATTAGGGGGAATGCCCAGAGAGAATTTGGAAAGGGGTTAAAACTGAGCAGTTACTGGCATTTAAAATATGACACATCCCAATAACCTAAATTACCTTTCAGACTTTTTAAAGTCAATTTAAAAGAATCACTTTAGAACCTATAACCATACTGTGACTTTTAATTTCTTGAACCTTTTCAAATAGTAGGGAAAGGTGAGCCCTTCCTACATCCTGGGAATACATAAATGGTCATATTTATTTGTTTGGGTCAAAGATCATTTCCTAGTATAGAATTAAAGTCTACTACAAGGTGCTAGTCATGTGTGTGGTGATCAGACTACACCACTCTATGCATTTAGGTCATCAGCCCTAAATTTAAGTGCTGTGTTTTTCTTATTTTTCTCCCTAGTTCCCTAGAGCTAAGACTTGGCAAGTAAGTCTTGCTGCTGTTTGCATTGTGGTTGGAATGGGGTGAACGCCAGAGAATTCACATAAAAGGAAATCCACCTGCCCTCTCTTACAATCTGACCTTAACTGTACAAGGATGAGTTCCTACATGAGTCTCTGGATATTGTACTAAGAATGTCACATGCCATTAACACAGTTCAATTTTTCAACCTAACTGATTAAAAACCTAATTCAATTGCAAATGCAACTTTTGGCATCTGATGAGCATCTTCTCAAAATATATTAGAGTTGCCATTGACAGATGGTCCTAGATAAGGCTGAGAAGGCTGTTGACAGATATCTCACAGCAGATCTGATTACATTGACATATCTGAGGAAGGGCCCATGGGAAATGTCTCCACTGACCTGAGGGCTGACAGAACAAGATGGAAGCCCTTCAGAAGAATTGCCACTAAAGACTGAAAATGGAAACAACCTTCCTGGGGTGATTTGGCAGTATGTATTGAGGTTTAGAAAGAAATTCATGCCCTTTTACCTTGTACTCCTCTCTTTAAATTTTAACTGAAAGTCTTGCTCAGACATGTGTGAAAATATTTATGTTTAAAGACCGTTCACTGCAGCATGACATACAGAAGAACTGGATCATCCACAGCCTCATGGTGCAGGACAGTTTATCTACAGAGAACAGTTGGGCCTCCTCAGCCATGGGCTCCATATTTATGCATTCAACAAACTTTACATAGAAAATGTAATCAAGTTTCTGATGGTTGCTTTTGTACTGAACATATATAGACTTTGTTTTTTAAACGTTCCGTTACTCACTACACCATAGGGTATAACTACTCACACAGCTTTTATATTGCATTGTGTGTCATAAGCCATCTAAAGACAGTACAAGGTAGTCTGACAAGCATGAATACTATAAATGAGGAGGCCCACAGGCTATACCAAAGGCTACTACAGCAGTTAAGAGCACTTTGCTGCTCTTCCAGAAGACCAAGAGTTACTTCCTAGCACCCATGTAAAACAGCTTACCACCACTCCTGCTCCATGGAATCTGAAACCCCTCTTGTGGCCTCTGAGGGCACCCTCACTCATATGAGCACTCACACTGAGAAACACATATCCTGGGGGATCTATCCTGCCTAGATAACAATGAATGACTACATATTTATAGTCATAGTTCCTATGACTAGAAGAAAACATGGGTGTGATGGTTCAAATTAAAATATTTAGCCTTTAATCCCAGCACTTGGTAGGCAGAGGCAGGTGAATTTCTGAGTTCAAGGCCAGCCTGGTCTACAGAGTGAGTTCCAGGACAGCCAGGGCTACACAGAGAAACCCTGTCTCGAAAAACAAACAAAAAAACAAACAAAAAACAAAAAAATTCTACCCCCGTAGACTCATATATTTGAATGTTTGATCCCTAGTTGGTAGAAGGATTAGAAGGTGTATATAAGTCTACAGGTTTGCATGCTCATGTGGGTTAGAGTATAGATGCCAGAGGTCAGCCTCCCATGTCTTCTTTAATCTGCTTTACCCTGTTTGTTTGTTTGTTTGTTTGTCTGTTTGTCTGTTTGCTTGTTTGTTTTGAGACTGTCTCCTTCTTCTCCCTGATTGGGCTAGGCCACATGAGCAGAGAACTCTAGGAACTCACCTGTTTGCACACCCCTTAGCACTAAGATTAAAAGTTTGAGATACCACCAGGGAGAAACCAGCAGAGCAAGGGGAGGAAGCCATATTAGGGTGAATGCTCCCTAGAAAGACACAGAAGTCAGCTTCAGAGACAGTGTACCACAGGAGACTTTAGAAGACTGAAAATTCAGTATTTATAACTCAAATCAGAACAAGTGCAGAAAGTAGGTTTGCTGTCTTCTACAAACAAGCCGAGCCCCTGGTCTTGTTTTCACGGGCCTTTGTATACTGCTCAAGTCAAAATTGTACTTTCATCAGAGAATTACTGTGGTTCTTTAAAGAAACAACTCTGGAAACATTTTATGAAGTTACCAGTCAAGATCAAGAGAACTCATAGACTTGACAATAGGAAGAGAAGGGACACCCATGTCTGTGTCTAGACCAGTCATTCTCAATGTGGAGTAATTTTGCCCTTCGGGGGACATTTAATAATGTCTGGAGATTTTCTGGTTGGTTTGCTTGAGGTGGTGGAAAGTGATGCTGGCATCTAGTGGGTAGAAGGCAGAAATGTTGCTCATGTCCAACAGGGTTCCGAACAGCCTCCTACAGCAAGGTGTTAGATAACTGACCCAAAGAGTTATTGTCAAGGGTGGGAAGCCCAGTCTAGAACATGCCAAGGATTTAGGAAGAACTTGCCAAACTTCATGATATGGAGAAGGCTCGGAGGGTAAGGTTCTGTGCTAGGAAAGTATGAAGACCTGGGTTTGGATTCCCAGCACTCCTGTAAAAAGCCAGGTTGGGCCACACCTGTCTGTAATGCCAGAGCTCTAATGGGTAAAGGTAGGAGTCCTGACATTAGGACTTGCTAACCTCCATCTGACTTTCAAGTGCAGCAGGAAGCCTTATCTCAAGAGAATAAGGTAGAAAGTGATAGAGCATGTCACTTGCTATCCTCCTTTGACCACACACGCGCACACGCGTGCACACACACACACACACACACGCACACGCACACGCACTGTGATGGTCTGAATGACAATGTCTCCTGTAGATGCATGTTTGAATACTTGGCTCCCAGTTGATGGTGCTGTTTGAGGGAAGTTCTGAGATGGTATGTTCTTTTTGGAGGGAGCATGTCCCTGGGGTTGATGGCCCTTGAGAGTTCATAACTTACCCTCCTTCTAGGTGCTCTCTGCTTTGTGTTTGTGGTTGATGATGCTTTTGTCTCCTGCTGTCAAGCCTGCTGGTTGCTGCCAGGCATCCTTAGCATGTTGGACTCTGGATATCTCTGGAATTGTAAGACAACATAAATTCTTCCTTCTGTAAGTTGCCTTGACTAAGGTGTTTTAATCACACATGGGGGAGGGGGGAGGGGGAAGGGAGGGAGGGAGGGAGGGAGCGAGGGAGGGAGGGAGGGAGGGAGGGAGGGAGGGAGGGAGGGAGGGAGAGACTTTATCAATTTGTACTCCAAAGGAGAAGGAAGGAACTGCTGAGGGATGGAGTGACTTCTCTAGGTCTCCCTACAACTGATGGAAGACCAGGTGGAGAAGGATGGGTTCCACAAACATACATTGTTGGTTTGGTATATATAACAACTTAATGAAAAAGTTAAATTCACTAAATGAAATCTTGCTATATAGTTCAGGTTGGTCTTAACTCATGGTCTTCTGCCTCAGCATCTTGATTAACTGGAATTACATGACTACCCCGCTTTGTCTGGCTTAAAATCTTGACTTAACTGGAATTTATATAAGAAAACACCCAGTCTGGCAAACTTCTTTTCCTCCTCTATGTACAAGGAGAAAGGAACAAAATAGGGAGAGGAAAAGGCTCATTTCAAAAACTTGAGAAGGGTCGTAGGGCCAAGTATGAATTCTACCTGATTCTAGGAATTGGGGTCCAGCCTGACGACCTGCAGCTATCAGAAATGCTTTCGGTTACAATTTAGGGTAAACTATGCTTCTGAAGTCAGGAAACTCAACACATTCTTTTCACCAAGCTTTCCAGTATCAAGGCTTAGTGGGAAAAGGATTTTCTGGTTAGATCTGTGATAACCTGGAATCTCCCATTTCCTAGGACATTTTGACTAATTGACATTTTCCTGTAGTCTGTATTCTTGGAGACAGCCTCGACCTTGGCAAGGCTTATAGGAAGTGCCACTGACAGCGTTTAACACTCAAATCCAAATGTCTTCTTTCTGCCCTTTCCATCTGTGACGCTGGAATGCATTAAAACAAGCGTGTAACATCTCTTTGTAATAAAGAGAAACAATTCAACCGTGAGAGTTTTTCTTTTGTTAAAATCTAAATGTAACAAAGCATTCAATAGGCAGAAATGAGTTTGTTGCAGCAAAAGAAGATAATTTTTTTTTTTGATCCTGGCTTGCTATATATTCTGGATTGAAGACGGGAGGCCCTATGATGTTAAATGGGTGTCAAGTGTTGGGGAAGGTTGATTTGAACTATGCTTGGCCAGAGATGAACCACATACAGGGACTGTTTCCCCTACATCTCTCTGCTTGCATACTGACAGGTTCCCATACTGGCTGTTTTGTACGAAGCCTTCTTACTAGCTGGCAGCATCAGAATGCAAACCCCAGTAATTGAAAGATAGGAGAAGACAAAAAAACAAAGCCAAAATTCTACAACTCCAATCACTTTTAATTAGTCAAGAGAAATCAATGCTTCCAAATGTTCACTGCTGAGAGAGGCAGAGCCAGATGGTGGCAGCGTGCTCTGAGTCCATTTGAACATCTGGGCCCCTCACCTTCTTTGCCTTTTTTTCTCCCACCATTATAAATAAGATGTTAAAGATTGCTATCGTCTGTTCCTACTGGAGGTAGCAGTGCTTAGATTAGAAAATGCAAAAGCACTAGCAGATTACCACACACCCTGCCCGACACACACACACACACACACACACACACACACACACCAGCCCTGAGGATATCATTCATTGCACAAACAAATCTAATGCCTGAGTTGAAGATCAGTCACACAGATTTTATTTTACAGGTTGTTTGTAGTTAAACTCATTGTAAACCTGACTGGATTTGAAATTACCTAGAGGACGCACTTCTGGGAGTATCTAGAAACGTTTAGTTGAGGAGAGAAAACCCACCCTGAATGCAGGTGGCTCATCCCATGCATTGGCTTTCTAAACCCATGAGTAAGAAGGAAGCAAGGACCAATGCCATTCTTCTCTTTCTGACTGCAGGTACAATATGGTCAGATTATCCCATGCTCTTGCCACTGTGTGTCCCTACCATGATGTATCCCTTCAAACTGTGAACCGGGAACCCCTAAAGTTGTTTTTATAAGGTATTTTGTCACAACAGTGAGAAAAGCAACTAAGTAACACCTGGCCCCCTGTACAACAACTGGAAGAAGTGAAATCGGCAGATGTCATGACAACCAGACTTGCCTGTGCAATCTTCCTTCATGTCTTTCTAGCCCTGTAACTTTACCCAAATCAATGTGCTTTCTGAGACTCTGCTTCCTTGCTGATAAAATGGTTTTATAATGATCAGGACCCAGCATGGGGTGAGGCTTCAAGTCAACAACACATGAAAAGCAAACGACTGGAACTCAATACACCCAAATCCCACTCCCACCCTTTCAAGACACAACACAACAGGCACTGCAGTGTGTTGCGGCTGAGTGTTTTGTGGAGCGCATTTAGGGCCTTAGAAACTGAGCAAGAGGAAGGGTTTCAGCTGAACAGAGGCAACCTTTGTGGTGAATTTTTGACAGGTGTGACTCTCCTTGCTTTTCATACATGGAGGCCTGTAAAATGAGATCTGGAAGTCTTTAATGAGGACCTAACATTCTGCCAGGCCCTGGGTTATCTCTGACAAAGGACATTTGTGCCCCCATGTGGTGTGCAGGGACCTTTTTGCTAAACAGTCTATAAATGCTTCTAAGCTAGCTTGGAAGTGTGCAAAAGTGCCAAAGTGCCTGCATGTACAAATGTGCATGGGTGCATGTGTGTGTCTGTGTATGTGTGTGTGTATATGTCTGTGTGTGTCTTTCTCTGTGTGTGTATGTGTGTGTGTCTTTCTGTCTTCTGGAGACAGCTCATTTCTAGCTTTCTGTTTGTGACTACTCCATGTTTATTTTCTCAGACTGGCTTTTCCTTGGCATCCCAAATGGCAGAAAAACAACCACCCGCCTTTCTAGAATTACTATAGGCTCCATCACACTTGAAGAACGGGAAGCAACTGGATGTGCCCTCTTACCAATTTCCCAAAGAAGAGAAGCTGATTGGCCCAGCCACACCCTCCTGGCTCCAAACTGCCTTAGGCTAGGGCACACTGCACAAACATGGCTGTGGGTTAACTTAGGAGATTCTGAAGATAGGAATGAAAGAGGAGTTTTCCAAGGGCATGAAGCAGGGCATGTCCTTAGATGTCAACATACCAGGGATGCCATTTTGCTCTGCATAATAGTAGAAACAGGAAATTAATAATTGTCAGAGTAGTTTAAAATCACCAGAGTTGCAATAAAAAATTTGCATATTCCCCAGTGAAGCTGAACATTCCATTTACTCAGACTTAGCCATAGCCTACTTGTAGCAGACACACATAGTTGCTTGCAAAACAGCCTTGCTGTCCTTCATTCTTAGCTGACAATGCTCCACACCTACTTGGCTGTCCCTTCCTTCTCTGTGTCAGCCATAGAAGGACGGTCTCATCCCTAGATTTAGTGCCAAATCACTCAGGCCTGACGATGATGTAGCTTAGGGGTAGAGCACTTACCTAGCATGCAAAGACCTCAGGTTCTGCCCCCCAGCATAGGAGGGAAAAAGGATGAATTACTTCAGTGTTTGCAGTGTGACCCTGTTCTCCTTTTCAGTGACTGTGGTAGACACAAGCAATGTGCCACCGTTCTGGTCATGATTCATGGGGCTTCATCTGCTGAGAGGTCCTCTACAAAAAAAGACTCTTCTCCCTAGTGCGAAGATGCTCACAGTTGAAAGCTCTGAGTTCCAGGCTTTTTCACAGCCAAAAGAAAAGCTGGATGTCAGCACCACCAGGGGACTTCAGATGAGGACCCAGCAGCAGAAAGAACTTGAGCTTTTGGCAATGCCAAGTCCAATCTTCTTATTGCTTAAAGACACTGAGTTGATTTTTAACTTTTAGCCACTTGCATCCCCACACTGACCACCTGCACCCTGGCTGGCATTCCTCCTAATGAATGCAAATCAAGACACACAAAAGAAGACAGGTTTTGATGATAGCTGACTCACTGGCAGGGAACCTAATCCTGCAGATGTTAAAGAGAAGATGTCCCAGAGGCAGTGGTGGTACCCACAGCCATGAGATCATAGATCATTCCTAATCCCCGCTACCAAACCTTATCAATACACAGCATTCTGCAAGTCTAGGAACAGTATAATTTATGTTTATCAAAGGCTCCTCAAAGAAATGAGGCTTCCAGTAGCCTTCAAATGCTTCAAAGTCTTTCCTTCTTTTGATGGGGAGGGATGAGTTTAACATGGCTGCATTGTGTGTCCTGCTTGCTCCAGTTTGATAGGATGTGTTCTCATGACAGCCTTGTCCCTGTAGTGGGTGCTGGGATGCTTTGATGTGGGCTGTATTCGGACAGCCTAATACTTGGGGAAAATGTACTGAAATTGAACAAGATTGCTTTCTGCCCAGCTGTTCTCCAAAGGCTAGACGTTTTTAGCACCGAGCAAAGAAGCTCGTATTTGTTTTGACAGTCCTGGCAGGGAGAACAATGGTTGATTATCCCAGCACTTTACTAACAAATAAGACTGCCTCCAGCAGAGATAAAATATGGGTCTTGACTTGATTGCATTTCATGTCCAAGGGAATTCTCATCTGTTCGCTGGCATGCCCTTTCATTATGCAGAGCATCTATTCTGTCCCTCATCCTTGCCCCTCAAAGCAACCGTGGCTCTCTTTCTGAGAAGGCACCTTCTGCAGTCGCTGTGGGCACAGTGCTTTGATTATCTTATAAAACATGCATTTTCACCTTCTCAGCTTGATTTCTCGGAAGCTAAATTTCATTGTTTGCTTTTGGATCTGTGCACGGTGAGGTTGGTTTTTCATCTGTGATTTTGTGACTGTTGACTTTTCCTAGTTGCTTAGGGTGCCCTCACTGTTGCATCGTAGAGCAGGCTTGGAATTTTCCATTATATCCACATTTCAAAGGGCTGGCCTAGGATCGGAAAGACACTCAGCCCTTAAGGAAGATCGGCGTTTGGTTCCCATCACACACATCCTCTGGCTCACAACTGACTATAATGTCAGTACCAGGGGTTCTTGTGCACTCCGCTGGCCTCCTACACACACACACACACACACACACACACACACAATTTGAAACATAAAACTTATAAAAGAACTGCCCAACACATATCCACAGACATGCTTTGCATAGATTGTGTTCAAAACCAAGAGATTTCATATAATATAAAAATACTCTTATTTCTCTATTATCCACCTTCCAAAAGACTAGAAATTGAGCATTTTTGAAGTGTAGCATATCTGAGGAAAGGTTTAGACTCTGATGGATTTTCAGAACCCACCTATATAGGGCTCCCCTCTCTGTCATCTGCCCCTTCCCTAAGGTGACTGTGCTTTAGCTTCTGTCATCTAAGTGAACTCTGCTGGTTGTTGTGTCCAAGTTCAGTTGGGCTAGCATTTCCTGAATGGTGGTGGTTTCTGTTTTCACTACTACATACTATTCCATCCCGCACATGTACCACAGATTCTTGTCTGTTTGGGACCATCACCAAGACACTGTCATCACACGTCTGTACATTTCTTTTGGTATATATGTCTTCTTTTTTCCTAGCTATGTATACCCAGAGGCAGAATTGCTGAGGGGAGAAGGCACACAAATTTTTAGTGTTGGTAGAACTTTCCAAAATACACTTCCACAAAAGCATATGAAAGCCCTGTATCAACTTGGATCCTTAACAGAACTTGAGATTATTGTTTCTTAATTATAAAAATTCTTTTAAGTCTCTGGCAGCATCTCACTGTGCTGTTGTTTTGCATATCCCTGATGACTAAGAAAACTGCTTACTTTCTGTGTCTGTCAACATTCTGTGAGGTGCTTTAAAGAATTTTGTCCTTTTCATGTTGAGTTTTTTTTTTAGATATGTGCACATTTGTGTATATGTAATATACATGCATTTCTCTATATAGATTTCTTATAATACAGAAATGCATTTTTATTATGTTTATTTTGTATGTGGGAGGGTGGCACACATGCCATGGAGCACAGGTGGAGTTTAGAGGACAGTTTTCAGAAGTTGGTTCTCTCCTTTCACGACATAGGTCCCCAGGATTGAGCCCAGGCCATCAGCTTGGTGGCAAGCACACTTACATGCTAAGCCATTTTGCTGGCTTTGGAAATGACCTTTCTATTAGGTATATGTATCGTAAACACTGTATCCTACTCTGGAGATTTTAAAAAATTGCCTCTTGATAAATAGGAAAAAATTAACATAATTTTAGGTTTTTAAAATCTTTAGATTTACAAAATAGTAAAGAGAATTCCTCTATGCCCATTTTCTGGCTTGTGACATAGTATTCAACCACACCATCGGTCAACCACTCATCTTTATTCTCCCCTAAAATTCTCGTATAAATTTGATAGCATAGACTCTTTTACTCTGGCTTTTATTTTGCCCAGCACACTAAATTCGAGATATATTTGGCAGACAGCTCTCTCTGAGTTCCAGGCCACCCTAGTCTACATAGGGAGTTACAGACCAACCAGGGATACATAGTGAAACCCTGTTTCAAGGAAAGGGAGGATGGATGTTTATATTGTTGAACTAGTAGGGTTTTTTTTTCAGTAATACTTCACTGTATGGATATACCATAACATTTTAATGAATTCACCAGTTAATGAATGTTTGAACTGTTTCTAGTGTAAAGCAAATACAAATAAAGATGCTCTAAAAATGTATGTGGTTTTGTTGTTCGAAGTGAGGGGTGTGTGTGTGTGTGTGTGTGTGTGTGTGTGTGTGTGTATAAGATAACCTAAGCATGGATTACTAGATTTTATAACAACTGTATATTGAATGGTAGTATACATACTTCCCAGGCAATTTTTTTTTTTTTTTGATTTTTCGAGACAGGGTTTCTCTCTGTAGCCCTGGCTGTCCTGGAATTCACTCTGTAGATCAGGCTGGCCTCGAACTCAGAGTTCTACCTGCCTCTGCCTTCCCAGTGCTGGGATTAAAGACATGTACCACTACTACCTGGCCCCAGGCAATTTTCAAGGCGATGCTGCCATTTTATTCCCTTACCAGAATTGTGATTGTGCTGCATCCTTCTCCACGCTTGACACCGTCACGGACTTTTTTCATCACACTGGGGTGATGTTATCACTTTTGACAGGAATACCACTGATGTGATGCATCATGTGAGAAACCGCATCACACTGATTTACTCCTGTAGGGTCAGCTACACTGTCTTGATTAAGGCATGTGAGCTAGGAAGTTGATCTGTGCTGCTGCTGTTGTTTCTTCTGTCAGTCTAAGCATCTGTAGGGAGAGTCTTTGAGGCCACTCGTTGTGCTTCTCACCTAATCCCAGGGTGATTCTGGCCAACAGGAGTTCTTACCCTGCTGTTACCTGGCAATCACTGTCTATATTTCTTCCTGTGTGTATGGGCTGGAATTTGGGGTTCTGTCTTTCTTTTTTCTTTTTTTCTTTCTTTTTAAAAAAATGTTACTTTGTTTTGTTTTATTTCTTTGAGACAGGGTTTCTCTCTATAGTCCTGGCTGTCCTGGAACTTGCTCTGTAGACCAGGCTGGCCTCAAACTCAGAGATCTACCTGCCTCTGCCTCCCCAGTGCTGGGATTAAATGTTTGCACCACGGTTGCCTGGGATCTACCTTTATTTTTACATAAACAAACAAACAAACAAACAAACAAATAAATGGTAGTTAGCTGTGTTATAAAAACAACATTTTTATTGATTCTCTGGGACTTTTCCATCGTGTCCCCCGTCACACTCACTTCCCAGCCCTTCTATGTCCACCCCCAACTTTGTGGGCTCCCCCCTGGAGAAATTAAAAATTAAAATAAGAATAAATTTTAAAATGTTCAGTTTGTGTTGTCTATATTCTCATATATCTGGAGCCTGATCAAATTCTCAGTGGGCTGTCCCTTAAATAGACCTGAGTCCTTCCCCTCTCAGACCCCCACCAGAAGCCATCAGTTATGCAGATCCACATTTCAGCCTCCCCCTCACATTTTTAAAGGGTCCTCTTCGGTGGCTTCCTGTCTAGGTTGTGGGGGTAAATGGGGCTTAGGTGGGGGCAGGGCTAGCTACAGAAGTCTTTCATGTCTCTCTCTCTCTCAGCTGTGCATCCTCAGTCATCCACACTGCAGCAGAAGTAGCCTCCTCGCTCTTCACAGTCAGGGGAGCATGGATCATGGGCCTCTACACGGTTCCTGGTGACAGCACAGCCCACAGACACAAGTCTTGGGTCAGTAGGACCACTGACCCAGACAAGGCCCTGAGAGGCCCCATGGATACAACACGACCTCAGCGTGTAGTGCAGCCCTCTCAGATCAGTATGGCCCTTGGCTGCATGACACATGGACATCAACATGAGTTCAGAATGCAGCACAGAACACAGACAGCTGCATAGCCTTTGGTGGTAACACTGGCCACACGGATATGCTGGGAATCAGAACATTCCTCTCATTTAGGTCTGTCCTGGGGCTAGCCTGATTCTCTTTGTAGTGGTCCTTTTCCCACCTGACAGTCAGGTGAGCCCTCACTTCTATCTCTGAATCCTGAGCCCTCCCAGGCCTAGAGGCAGCCCTGTCCTTAAGAAGGAGGGCTTAGGGACAAGAGCTTCTGGGTTCCCAGGGGCTGACTTCACTGCCCCAGCATCCTCTGCTCCTCAGCCTGCTTTTGTTTCTCTCTCTCTCTCTCTCTCTCTCTCTCTCTCTCTCTCTCTCTCTCTCTCTCAGTGTCTCCAAGACTGTCTGGGAAGTACATGGATTGGGTGCAGGAAACTGCTGATGGGTGTCTGGGGACATGTGGATTCAAGGCTGTCACCTCAGTTTTCATTTAGGCGGCTGGCCAGGGCCCTGTGGATTTTCTGGATTTGGCAAACACGCATGGGAAGCCAAGAGTCTCGAGAGGATGGTGGGAACAGGAGGGAGCTGGGTGCTGTGGAAAAGGAGGCTGTGAAATCGACACCAGCCACTGCCTGTGAGACCCAAGCAAGCCATGTAAGCTCCCCAGGTCTCACTTTTGTTATCTTTAAAAAGAGGAGGCCTTGATCTATTCTTGGCTGGGTTATATTTGGGATTAAGTGAAATAACATCTGCTCAAATAGCGTCAGGAAGTGAACCTTCATCTGAGCCCAGGGCCTTTTTTCCTATAGGGAAGTGTCTGCCTGAAGAGTTCTTGAACCACTCAGTGTCTTGGCTTCTTCATTCAGAGCTGGGATGATCATACAGAGTGGTCGTGAGGATTAAATATATGTGAGGCTACTTAAAGTTGGCTGAACACTGGTGTTCACAGTTCATTTAAGACTGCCTGAGAGTTACAGATGTTGTGATAGAATCATAGAATCATGGCTCGTGTCCAGACAGACCACATCAGGCCAACACAGTTCCACGTGAGAGAGGTTTATTGTGAGGGAAGGGGGCAAAAGGGGGTGGCAGAGACAAAGGAGGAAAGAAAAAAGAGAGAACGAAGGTCAAGAGGGTCTGTCTTTTATTTAGGCTATGACATAACTGCTCGCAGGTAAACATGGGAAGTAAACCAGGTGGATGCTGGGAATAGATAGAGACTGCCATGGCAACAGATGCGCGGGCCCTGTCACCTATGGGTGACATCACTGTCATCACTGGATTCAGAATCGACCTGCAACCATAAAGCCGGTTCCTAATACCAACAACAGAGAAGTCTGCAAAATTCGATCCCAAGATGGGCCCAGTCTCCCATATCAGTTTGTGCTTAAACAAAATGCCATAGGCTCAGTGGTTTATAAACAAGAAAAATTTAGTTCTTACAAGTTGGATGGATGCAAATCTAGGTGAAAGTCTCTATGTATGTTTTAGTTTGGATGTGAAACGTCCCCTCAAAGGGTCATATGTTCAAACACTTGGACACTGATTAGCAGCACTCTTTGGGAAAGTTGTGGAACCTTTAGGAAGCAGAGCCTTCCTGCAGGACAAGTCTTGAGGTTTTACATCTCAGCCCTCCTTTCTGTTCATGCTGTGTCCTGAGTGTGCAGGCTGATCTGATCTGAGCAGACAGCCTTTCGCTCTGCCACTATGCCTCCCCTGCCTGCTGTCCCAGGTTCTCCCCTGTGATGAGCTATGTGTCTCTGGAACTGTGACCCCAAACAAGACCTTCCTCAAGTTGCTTTTGTGATTACTCAATCACAGCAAGGAGAAGCAGGCAGAGCCCTGTTCTGGGATTCAGGCTGCCACTTCTTTCTTCTTCTAGAGGATTACAGAGCTCTTCTGGGTTCCTCTCCTACGCACACGCACCGATCCATTCATTAGGCTCCACCCTAAGGACCTGATCACCTCTCTAAAACTCCACTTCCTCACACAGTCACACCAGGAACTAGATTCAGACATACCCATCTGTGGACATACCCCCCCCCCACACACACACACACACATACACACAATGGTGAGCCAAGCTCTGTTTTCCTTTCTGGAATACAAGAGCTCTTTCTTGGGAGACTCTTCCCACTCTGTTCTTTTCTACACACATTCAAGAGTGCAAATCATATAAGTTAGCGACTGCTGCATTCTAAGTTGCTGCCTCAGACATTAGTGGTTTAAGACAAACATTTATTGCCTAGATTTGTGGCTTGGGAATCTGGGAATAGCTGAACTGAGTGACTGTGGCTGGAGATCTCTCCCAAGATCACAACCAAGGTTCGGCTGTGATTGTAGTCATCTGAAGGCTTAGTATCTTGACCCAAGATGGTCACTCATTATCTGTGGGCAGGAATTCTCTGTGCTTATGTGGGTCTCTCCAGGAGCTGATGGAAAGACCTCCCATAGTACAACAGCAATATCCATGTCTTTTATGACCTCAAAATTAACACAGCATTCTGCAACATCTCATTCATGGGAAATTACCTGTAAGGCCCACCTGTGCTCAAGATGGGGAGAACTGGGCTACATCTTCCTCTTAAATGTGTGGTTGAATGTTTTCCTGCATGCATGTGTCATGGATCCCCAGCAGTAGCTCTTATCAAATGCCTGTCTGTGCTGTCTCCTCTGCTGATGCTGGAAGGGGAAGTTAATTTAAAAACAAAACAAAACAAAACTATACCGAAAAGGGGCTTGTGTGTATTACATAGAAAGAGAGCTAAGCTATGGTGGTAGAGTGTTTGCCTAAGATGCTCAAAGCCCTGGGTTCAAGGCTCATCTCCTCATAGAATGGACATAGGGAACATACATGGAATCCTGGCACTTGGGAAGGAGAGACACTGAGATCAAGAATTCAAGGTCCTTCTCTACTGTATTGTGAGTTCGAAGGCAGCCTGGGATACACAAAACTGTCTTAAGGCAGAGGAAGAAGAGGAGTTGGGGAGGGGGAAAGGAGGAGGAGGAAGTTATGATAAAGGAGATAAAGGTACCCTTCCATGGTTCAGTTGTTTTCATTTCTGTACCCTCCCCTTTGCATTTACCCCTTCCTGTGAGTGATTAACCTGAGGAGGAAGCACTGTCAATGCTGTAGCTAGCAGGGAAGGCTTCCTGCAGGAAGAATCCTGTTCTAAGACTAAGGAGGCAGCGAGGCAGAGCTCCGGCATTGATATTTCATCACCAAGAACCATATTTCAACTTAAATGGAAGTCCAGAGTGGCTGAGAGGCTGTGAACTTCTCTCTTGCTACAAGAGAGCAAGTGGCAGAGATGGGAGAGAGGAGAGGAGAGGAGAGGTGAGAGGAGGGGAGGGGAGGTGAGGATGGGGAGGGGAGGGGAGGGGAGAATGGGGAGGGGAGGGGAGGGGAGAGGAGGCTGGGGAGGGGAGGCTGGAGGAGGAGGTTAGAGGAGGGTGGTCACGCCGCAGAATCAGCCTGTGAAGAGCCTGAGGGAGAATCTGAGGAACAAGTACTTCCTGGTAAAAAGCAAGGAGTTACTGTTGAAGGCTGGGAAGGGCTTTTGAGGTCCTAGTGAGGATGGGTGGACCCGCCCCAGGATCCGTGTCCAGGGTTTGAGAGAAAGGGCTGTAGCTGACTCAGGGTCCAGAATCCAGAAGGCAGCATTGCAGCAGGCATGTGGGGACCATCTTTCTGCAAAGTGTACAGCCCCAACCCTACACTTCTTTGGGAGGCAGATGCTTTACTCTGCACAGAAGCAGCTGCTCAACTCTGCTTAGAATCAGGGGTTGGGGGGGCAGCAGCTGCGTCAGGCCGTGAGGCAAGGTCTCACTGGACTGCCCGCAAGCCCTCAGAGCTCAGAGTAGCAACCCTCTGCTCCCCCACCCATTACTCCAGCTCTCTTTCGGGCAGAGAGCTGGAATGGGCTCTGAAGGCACAATTACTATAGCCCAGAGATCAGCCTGTGAGCTGGAAAACACATTCCTCCCTCCCCCCACGACAACAGAAGAAAACTGACTGCTCCCAGGATCTCCCTGCTGGAGTTGACTGAGGAATGTGTGGAATCACAGGGAAGCAGTTTTCTCTTGGAGACATATGGAAAACAGTTTGTTTGTTACGAAGAAAATCATAACTTGTTGGCTTTTTTTCCCCCAGAGGAAAATGAAAACAGTCACACATTAAGTCCTTTCAATCCCTTGTTTGTCTTCGGTGCTTTTGAACTAAGCTGCAGGCATGGAGAGAAAAGTGTTTGTGGATGGAGAGGAAATGTTAGTTAGAAGGAAATAAGAAACTAAACGGTAAAAAATAACCCTAAGGCAAGAAGAGGGTAAATGTCCCAAAGTCAGGTGACAAATCTCACATGGGGCGCAGGATGTTTGTGACATTAGTTACAGTGCGTGTGTGTGTGTGTGTGTGTGTGTGTGTGTAGTGACTCTCTGAAGCAAGCTTGTTCTTCCCAGTAGAAATGAAAACAAAAGAAAATGCCTGCATTTTCATTGGTTCATTGCTACAGAAAACCAAACCCAGGAACCTGGGTAGATCAATCGTCCAGGCAAAGGCAAGGAGGCCAGAGACCTAGGCTGGGGCTGCTTTCATCTGTAGTGCCCCAACATGGGTTCTGCCCACCGAGACCTGCACTGCCTTCCTCTGCTGCTTTGAACAGCACTTGGAGCCCTTTTCTTGGTAACATGGAAATCTCTGTGCATAGCTTCCAGGATCTATCTGAATGATGATTTAGGCCAAGTGTTTCATGGTCACCCCTCCAGCCAATAACTCTTCCAGAGAACATTTAGCTGATTTGGAAAAGTCTACCAAATCCCACATGGGACCATGTGCATCTCAGCTGTGGATGAATGTGGTTCTGGTCCTGCAATCCATGCTCTAAGTCTCACAACCAAGTCGCTCAAATGGGCAGATAATGCTCACCAGCTTCTGAAGAGAAAGTGCTTACTGCTGAGGGAAGCCAGGCGTGGGCAAAAGGGATGAGTGTGATTCTCTGGGTGGGTCATTTCCATAGCTTTCCCAGTATTTCCAGACCTGGGATTTCAGTGAGCCCGACTCACCCCTCCCTCCTCCTATGGAAACACCTGACTAAGCACCTAATATGTGCCAAGAGCTTTGTTCAGGGCTTATAAAGACTTACGAAAACTCACTCAGTGAATCCTGAGCAAAGAAACACAGGAGCTAAGCTGCATAGAACCCAGCTTTCTGCCCAGGGCATATTTAAGTGGCAGCACAAGGAATAGATCCCACAGACAGCAGTGGTCCCCCTGGTGGGATGAAGAGAATTGAGAGGTTTCAAAGAAGAAAGAGCTGATCAGAGAAGATAGGCCAGATATCTGCATGCAGGTTCCCTTTGTTTTTTGTTTTGCTTTGTTTTGTTTTGTTTTGTTTTTGCCACATAGAAAGCTTCATGTGTCATAGGACTTTCTACAGGGGCTAGGGTCTGGGAGTTCAGTCAGCATACATGTACTTATTCCACAAGTGAAAGACCTAAGTTCCATCCCTGGACTCCACATAGAAAGCTAGGCATGGAATTGTGCCTGTAAGCTCAGATCTCGGAAGGCAGAGAAAGGGGGATTCCTGGAGCTTGATGGCTAGTTTCAGTGAGAGACCCTGTCTCAAAAACTGAGGCAGAAATCCATCCAGAAGACACTTGGCATCAACCTCTGTCCCCTCCCCCTCCCACACACACACATGTAAAACACCTTGCATATCCTAGCCAAGAACAGCTGCTAAGGGAGGTGAGCTTGAGAGTCTGAGGTTACATTAGGATGGCAGATGTTGCATTGCTGGCTAGTCAACTCTACTGCCAAACACTGAGAATTCAGTGGAGGGTCCAGAAATGCCAGTCCTAAAGAACAGTACCATACTAGCCCTAGCACATGGGCTGCTCTTGACCCACCTTATCAGAGCCTAACAGTAAGCCTCAACAGAATCCATAGAGTCATGAAGACATTATATGATCTCTAGAACAACGCCCAACACTCTACTCAGTGTCGTAGTACTCAGAATGTCTACTAAGAATATTAGTAGGGAGATGAAGTAGCAAAATAAAGGGGCGAGGCTGAAGAATAAGGTAAGAGAAGTAGAGTAGAGACGACCCAGATATGGGAGGTAGCAAAGACTTTGAGACAGTCACCGAAAGTAAGTCCGACAACAAAAAGAAAAAAAGAGACATCACCTGCAATATCCTCATATGGAAAGTTTTTAAAAAGACCAATGGAAATTACACAACCAAAAATATATGTATATATATGTATATATACATATATATATATACACACACACAGACAGACACACACAGAGGGGGGAGGGGAGGGAAAAGGAGAGGGGAGAGAGAGAGAGAGAGAGAGAGAGAGAGAGAGAGAGA
>NW_021604618.1:6475902-6480840 GCF_004785775.1 Grammomys surdaster
TTCAAGACAGACCCAAAAGCAACCCAAAATCAATCTTAAATGACTAAAAAGTGCTCAAACGACCCTTTCTATTTATAAGTTAATTATCTCAGGTGTTTGTTATAGTAACAGAAAGGTGACTAACCTAACAATCAGCCAATTGTAAGTCAAGGCTGAAAGACTTGACGAACTACTTCTTAAACAAAGAGGCAGTAGTCAATACACACATGGAAAAGTTCTCACCATCATTAGTCACGGAGAAAAGTCAATTAAGATCACAATGGCATATAAGTACACAGCCATCAGTGTGAGGAAAGTTAAAAAGGTTGATGATCTCAAGGGATGAAACTGGGTTAGAAAAAACTGTCACCCATTGCTGACTAACACATAAAACAAACTAAGGTAGAAATAGCTTTCCCATACTCTCACTTCTCTTTGCACAGCACTTCACGTCTGAGATCCAATGGCTGTTCCTTCCACACTAGCAAGAATCCCCTCAACCTTCTACTCACTAAGTGTCAAACCAGAGCATCCCAGTCCAGTGCTAGTTGTCTTTGCTTGTTGTTTGTCCTGCTGGCCAACTGGGTATAAAAAGAGGTTTGTATAACCTAGCTCTTTTCCTCAGATTCAGTAATTTTCTGGAATAACTAACAGAGCTTAGGGAACATGCTTACAGCTTTGCTGTAAAGGGGATCTAGTAAAGGATCAAGGTGAGATACACAGAACTAAGTTCCAGAGGGTCCCAAGAAGAGCCACATCTATCTCCAAAGAGTTAGGGTTCTCCCCATTGTTGAGGGTTTTCTGAACTCTGTCTTCGGGATCTTTATCTAGCTGTCATTATATAAACACAGTCGGCTAGCTCAGTATGCCCCTCCCTTCCCAGGATGACAATGAGAGAGGCTGAAGGTCCCTCGATTCTAATTATGACTCTCATTCTGATAACCAAGCCCGACCCTGAAGCTAGCCAGGAGCCCACTACAAGTCACCTCATCAAAACAAGAGAAGGACCTATCATTCCAGAAACCCCACAGGATTTAGCAGCCTTGTGCCAGGAGCCAGTGTGTGTGGGGGAACAAATGATAGAACAAAGGTGACAGTGGCCCCTCTGTCCCTCAGAAAGCTGCAAAGGCTTAAGTTGCTGTGTGTCAAGCATCTAAAGATGTACCCACCTTAGAAACAGTCTCTCATAAAATCAGCCAAATACTGTTTACTGTTGGTTTCTTATTGAATTAAATACATCTCTAAAGCCAAGCATTTCCATTCTTAAGTATTCACCCAACGGCAATCAAAATGCATAAGTACCAAAGACTTCAGCGATAGTTACAGTAACATTATTCATTATGACCTCAAAGTCAAAACTATTCAAATGCTCATCAGGAAGAAAACAAAGAAACACAGGGCAGTGCCCTCGCACAGATGGAGTTCTACTCAACGCACCATGCTCAAAGTTGTGTTAAATGGAAGAAGATGCAAGCAACAGTACATTTTCATGAGAGTGGAGGGAGGCATTCGGAGTGGGTTGAGCACAGAGAGTGTATTTTCTATATCATGCAAACAAGTCACAACAGCAGTTACTGAAGGCCAAGGGAAGACTGACTGGGAAGAAGGAATTTTACAGAATCATGGAAGAGCTGTTTATCTTACTAGGGGTATGAAAAGCTTTTTAAATGTAGCTAGAAAGATAGTTCAGTGGTTAACAGCACTTGCTCATCACGAAGATGACCTGGGTTCAGTTCCTAGGACCCACATGGAATCTCACAAGCACCTGTAACTCCACTTCCAGGGGATCAGATGTCCTTGCTTAGGCATCAGTTGTGCCTGTGGTGGGTGGTACACAAGCAGGTAAAACACCAATAAACAGAAAATAAAATCAATCAATATTTAAAAAAAAATTATCAGGAGTGTGGGTTAGAGAGATACATACATATACTAAACTTTGCAAACTGCACACTTGAGATTGAGCAGCTCCCCCAAAACAAACCACCTGGGGGGTGTGGCACATGCATTAATCCCAGCACTGGAAAGGCAGAGGCAGGTGGATCTCTGAGTTTGGTGCTAGTATGGTCTACAGAGTGAGTTTCAGGACAGCTAAGGTAACACAGAAAAACCTTGTCTCAAAAAACCCAAAAATCAACAAACCAACCAACCAACCAACCAATCAACCAACCAACCACCCCACCACCACAACCACCACCACCACCACCAAAAAGCCAATAAGTACATGCTCTGTTTTAGATAGATGTGGGTTCAACATCTGATTTTGTCATGTATTATTTACCAACCTTGGTAAAATCAAGTCTTGGTCTTAAAATTCCTCACCTGTTGTTTTTGAGACAAGGTCTCTTAATAGGATTTGGGGCTCACTAATTCAGCTAGGCTGACTGGCAGGCAAGTTCCAGGAATCCCCCTTCCTCTGCCTCCTCAGTACTGAGATGGCATGTACATGCTGTCATAGTCTTTACCTGGGCGCTGTGAATTGAACTCAGGTCCTCATACTTGGGTTGCAAGCACTTTGCTAATTGATTCACCTCCTCTGCCCCACAAAATGAACTTTTACAAAAGCAAATAGGGCTAGCTACATGCTTATTGTATAAAATTGCTTATGCCAAAACCTGACAGCTTGAATTTGATTCCTGGAATCCACATGGTCGGAAAAAAAAGAGTCATTTCCGACAAGTTATTCTTTGTCAATGAGCATGCTATGGCATGTGTGCCTAGACAAATGTTTTTTTTTTTAAATAACAAGAAACAAAAAACAAAAAACAAAAAACAAATCAGATGTGCTTTCTCAGACGTTGTCAAGGCAAAATTCAGCAGGTGCCCAGGACCTTCACGCTTGGGGGAGATCTGGACTGAGTAACTCTGAGAGTCGATGAAGGATCTTCTCCACATGTCTTCCATACTCCTTGGACCACAGGCCAGCTAGAATGTTTGTTTCTTGGAAATGGGTTCTCAGTAGCACGTGGATCTTCTGATGCTTAAGACCTAAGCTTCTTTGGGTTGGCACGCTGACAAACCCTTAAGGCCAAGATGACGTCAACAGGGTGAGAAGTCTCCTCCACCCTGATTAAGGCAAGATAAAGGCTAAACAGCTGGTAACAAACTAGGACCAGAGTTCCACCTACTCCAACACTTTGAACTCCTGGCTGATAATGAGGCCCATAATGAGCCCTCAAATACATCACAAGCTCCTCCTTCCCTCAGACATCACACTCCCTTTCTGCAGAGTCCCGAGTTCTCATCAGCCCTTGAATCCTTCTTGATTCTCTTAAGTCAAGGTCAGACCAGTCATACCTGCTATGTGACACCTGCCACAGGCCCCTCCCTTCACGTCATAGATCTATTTCTCTCCCTGCTGGGCTCCTACCTTTATCTCTTTGAAGGTTTATCCTGGTTGTCTGTGCTATGGAAGGTGAGGAGAGAGGAAATTCTGTCCTGGTGTACAGGTGTACAGTCTTTAGTTTCTGGGGATGGAATGCTGGGTGAGGCAATCCTTTAGGTGAGAAGCCGTTGGAAGGACTAGTGAGGAAGCATACCCCTATTCATCACGCGTCCCAGTCAGAAACTAAAGCTCAATGATATCTATGCTCTCTACTCACCCGCATCTCTTTGGTGTTTTTCTTTCTTCTTTGTAACAGCTGCTGGTCTTCAGGGAGTCTGTGACACTGCATGCAAGTTTCAGTCTCCTGGGTCTGTGTCCTCTTACCTATGCTCCATATCCCATGCCTGGGCCAAGTTCAACCTAATTAGCTGCCTCACCTCGTAGGTGAACAGAACAACAGTCTTCCTTCTGAGAATCAGTGGACCAGGCTGATAGAAAAAACATATCCAGGGTCACTTCTTCATGCAGCTCCGGTGATGAATTCCTGTTGCTTAGGTTGATGGCGTTGCTGAGCTTTCCCACTCATGACACCGTTCCTAGGTTTAGCTTTCCCTAGACTTCTCTGTGCATGGATACTCTCATATCCTCCCAACGCATCTTTGCACTTCGCTCTCCTCAAGCCAACCAGAGTCAGAATTAGTATTATTATTAAGAGAGCAAACAAGCTGCTGGTAATCCCAGGAGCTGGCCGCTAGATCTACCCACACCATCTCTCCCTGTCCGTCAGGCAGGGAAGGAGACCTGCCAGCCTGGACGCTGGGCTAACTGGCCTACAAGCTCTTGTAGGATGCATTTTTTAAGAGAAAATTCCCTGGATACTTCATGAGGTAGGCAGCTGAGTGTTTCTGTATGCACGCATCTTGTCTTTGCTGAGGAGAGAAACTTCCTGTGGCAGTTGGAATATCAAGTGGCTGTTCAACATCAAATCCTGCAGGTTAAAATCTTACCTTCAGAATTATACTTGCAGAGTAGGTCTTTCGAGTATTCTTAGAGCTCTGGGGGGAGACGGTCTGTAGAAATTACCAGAACTGATGGACTAGTAGGCAGCCTGAGAATGACCAAGTAATCCCTCTGCTGTCTATCATCTGTCTGTCTAGCTCTCTATGTCTGTCTGTCTGTCTGTCTGTCTGTCTGTCTGTCTATCATCTACCTATCCTCTATATCTCACTTGCCTATGTAGCTATCATCCATCTCTCTATCATCTATCTGTCCAATCTCTATCACTTTTCCATCCATTTATCTACCCATCATTTATCCATTATCTGTCAATTTTCTGTATGTTGATTATCTAGCATCCATTGCTCTTTCTCATCATCCTGAGTCTATCTATCCATCACCTATTGCCTTCTCTCTATCATCTGTTCATCTATTATTTATCCATCTATTTCCTTGTCTATCATTTATCCTTTCATTATCTATTTATTATGTTTTCATCCATAATTTATCATTTGTGCATCTATTATCTATCTCTCATCGTCTATCATTTATCTGTCTGCTTATCTGTCTGCCTGTCTGTCTAGCATTCTAGGTTCTCTCTCTCTCTCTCTCTCTCTCTCTCTCTCTCTCTCTCTCTCTCT
>NW_021604618.1:6495840-6660576 GCF_004785775.1 Grammomys surdaster
GAAGGGAAGGGAAGGGAAGGGAAGGGAAGGGAAGGGAAGGGAAGAATAGAGTCAGAAGGGACAATCTAAGGGTCAGGAGGGTGGGTAAGAAAGACACAGAGCTGTGTGAAGTTCAGGGCTTGTGCTTGCTAAACCATACCAGTACAATCACGTTCCTCTAGCAAACTTTCTTACCCAGTCTGATAGACAAAGAATAATGAAATAACGGCCAAGCTTCACAGGCTCCTCCCTCTGTGCGAGAGCTTGGGAGCTTTTGTGCACAGGCTTTGGTGTGGACACACAGGCATGGATATGTGTCCATGTGCCCGTGTGCATGTGCACACTTATGCACGTGTGCACGAGTGTGAGTGTGTATGTTTATGTAACCACATGCATGTATGTACACATGTGTGCATATGTGTATAAATGCATTGTGCATGCATGTGTGTGTATGTGTATGTGCATGTGTGTGTGTGTGCACGTGTGTGATGTTCACAATATTTTTTGGAGGGGGTAGGATGGGGTGAGACGACACAAAGCCTGACTTCGTGTGAGTGAGGTGTGCATGTGTCTACACGCTCGCTCTCACAGATTTGTACTCTCAGTCTGCCTTGACCACGTGGCTTCCCTGCCCTCTGTGCTCAACACAGGCATATTTTCAGGCTTTTATTTTCTCATCCCTTTTAAAATGACCACCTCTTGTAATTATTGAAATTAAAAAAGCGTTTAAAAAAAGCATGCTTATGCATGTGCTGGTGGAGGTATGTGCATGGGAATACAGTGTCCTCAGAGTCCAGCAAAGAGGGTCTGATGCCCTGGAGCTGGAGCTGTGAGCTGCCTGACATGGGTGCTGGGAACTAAGCTCAGGTTCTCTTAACTGCTGAGCCACTTCCCCAGCCCCAAATTCTTGTGATTGATTATAAAACACCTGCTTGCTTCCTAGGCAGCCACTGTGTTCAGTCTTTTATGTCATCTTGTTAATGTTTCCTGGATCCCCATGGAATAAATATTATACATCATTTCCAGGTAAGAAAACCGAAACCCTGAGAGGGGAAGTAATGTACCAGCATCTTATTATTTATAAACTGCAGAGCACATGTCTGAACCCAGATGTGATTCCAAACACTGCTCTTTGCAGTGTGGTCAATGAAGCAAATGTTTATTGGGAAGCTACCACTTGCTGGACACCCCCTCTGACTGCTGGGAAATCATATTAAGCAGACAAGAGCATCAGGCCTTGTGGAACTTATGTTCCACCACTGGGAATAGATATGCAAGTTAAGTAGCAGAGTGTATCAGACATAAATAATATCAGAGCCAAGCAGGAAATGGAAGAGGAACAAGGAGAACAACAGTTTGGAGTGCTCAAGCTTGGAACACTTCTGGAGCTTGGGTTGCTGCTGGGATTTGGGTGATGCTGGGGTCTGGATGGTGCTGGGATTTGAGTCATGTTGGGATTATGATGGTGCTAGGATTTGATTGGCTCTGGGTTCTGGAGAGTGCTGGGGTCTGGGAGATACTTTGATATTGTTGACGCTGAGATTTGAGTGGTGTTGGAATCTGGATGATGCCAAGCTTTGGGTAGTAACTGGGTTTGCATAGTGCTAGGGTCTGAGAACGTGGCGCTGGAGTCTAGGTGGTACAGAGGTTGGTGGTTCTGGCTTTTGGCAGTGCTGGAATTTGGACTGTGGTGATAGGGGAGGAGGTGGACCCGTACTAAGAGGTGCATTAATATCTAAGAGACACATTCTTTTAAAACATTTTTAAAACTTTTATTGATTCTTTATGAATTTTGCATCATGCATCCCAATTCCACTCATCTCCCCATCCCTTCGTATCTGCCCTCCACCCTTGCAACCCCCCCCCAGCAAACAAAGTAAATAAAGCCCACAGCTCACTGTGGAAGCAGCAGTGTGTCACAGCGTGCCCCACAGTATACCTTTTGGTCCATTTTTCCCATGCAAATGTGCATTACAATGAGTTATTGGTTGGTTTCAAGGCCTCTGGCTTCTGCTACATTGTCAGTACTGGATCCTCACAGGACTCCTCTTGGATAACCTGTTGTTCTCCCGTGTCATGGAGACCTTGCAGCTTTGGATCTGTGGGACTGACCCCCTCACACACTCAACCAGTTCATAGATGAGGTAGACGTTTGGATGGGCCAACCCAAAGCCCTGGATCTCGGCCTGGGTGGTAGCTGAGTTGGTCAGCCTGCAGCTCTCCAGCACCCACACCACCAGGGCAAGCTCTCCAGCACCGTCAACTCCTAGCTCACCCAATGCCATAGAGGCAAGGGACGGAGCTGGCTTGCCTGGTCTCTGGCCACTAGGGCAAGCCTGAGTCACTGAGCTAACTGTTGAGAACCAGCTATTATAAGAGTGAGCCTTTCCTGGCTTCTGGTGCTGTGGTATTCTCTCCCTCTGTGATCACTGTTGCCATGATGCTTTCTGATATGATATAATGCAGCTGCAGGGGTCCTTGCAGACCTTGTGTCCTGGTGCTGGAACAATTTGCTACCACATGTTCAGCGAATGAGCCTCTTTTGTTGATTAGTACTCAGTTTTGTGTGTTTCATCATAGTAACAGGGAACAGACTGACAGGGCAGCCAGGGAGAACTCACAGAGGCTTTGTATGAAGACCTTAAGGAAGAGAGGGAGCCGGCCACACTGTGATCTGGATGGGAAGCATTTCAGTAGGAGAAATAGCCAGTACAAAGGTTCTGAGGTGTGGTGGGATGGCAGGTCTATTCTGAGACCGTGGAACAGATGCCACATGAGAGGAGGAGGGAATATCATATTCCTTTGACCACGAAATGAACACTACGTTAACCGTGCCAGGCACACATGGGTGATTCCCCTCCAGCAGAGTAGGCGCACATTCACACTTAGGTCTCTCTAGAGCAGTGGTCCCCAACCTTCCTAATGCTGTGTCCCTTTAATACATTTCATTTTGTTCCTCACATTGGGGTGACCCCCAACCATAAAATAGCTTTTGTTGCTCCTTCATAACTGTAGTTTTGCTATTGTTATGAATCATAATGCAAATATGATATGCAGGATAGCTGATACGTGACCCTCGTGAAAAAGTTGTTTTGACACCCCAAAGGGGTTGCAACTCGCAAGTTAACAACTCACAAGTCTAAAACCTGCAGAGAGTAAAGGCTGGGTTTTTTAGGGAAGGAGTGGGGAGATGTGTCTACCTAAGCTGAAGGAGCAGCCTGTGCGGTTCGTGGCTGTGATTGGTGAGTGGGAACCTTTACATTGCATCAGAATATATAACCCTGAAGTCCTCCCAAGTGCCACCGCACTCATTGCTCTCTTCTTTCCTAATGGAACCAAGAGAGAAGCCTGTCTAACTCTTAAGGCTGTGTATTCAAGGAACTTGCTCCTCCCTGAACACTGGTTTGTGGGGAGTTAGTCTAAAGCTGCTCTCCTCCCACCCCTGACAGGTGAAAGCGTAGACCCATCTGTTGAACCTGGCTCTGAGCTGGAGCAATGGCTCCTGTGTAGCCTTGGTTCCAGAGACCATCCAAGTTGGGAGTCTGGAGGTCTTAAGGAAATCAGGCTCAACCCAAAGGAAATCAGATGCAGAGAACAACACAAATTGAATTTTTGGAGGAAATTGCTTTTTGCTTCTTCCGTCTAGCACCCTTTGATTCAATTCTTGGGACTGTATATAAGTTAGTTATAAACAATCAACTTGGTATTTTCCACCTTTTAATCAATAAATATTAAATATTAAAGAATTCAATTTGGGACGTGTCTGGCGGGCCTGGGTGACAGGGTTCCAGAAGACTAGTTATGTCTCTGCTGCCTTCTCAGGCTCCCTCTCCTAAAGTGCACTAGTGACACATTGGGAATGCCACTCCCTGACCTTGAGGATTTGGTCTCTTCCAAATGACAGCCATCCCCGTGATGACCACCCACCTCTGAGGTGCCCCTGCCCATCATCCTGGCCCAACAGGCAACTATGTAGCCATTTAAATGTCCTCATATAAAGAATTTGACCTCAAATCTTGAGGGCTTTGTAGCAGGAGCTAAAGATGAAAGCTCTGAAGTAGAGGGGAGGCAGATGGGTAGCTAAAGCATGGTGAGAAGAGAATGAAAGGGCTGAGGGGGTAGCTCAGTTGGTAAATTATGTGCCTTATAAGCATGAAGCCCAAAGATAGAAGTTCAAATCTCAGAACCCACAGAATAGCCAGGCATACATGTTTATTAGTCCAGTTCTGGGAAGACAAAGGAGAGGTAGATTCTTGGTGTTCTTGGTGTTCTCTGGCCACTAGGGCAAGCCTGAGTCACTGAGCTAACTGTTGAGAACCAGCTATTATAGGAGTGGGCCTTTCCTGGCTTCTGGTGCTGTGGTATTCTCTCCCTTCGTGATCACTGAACAAGGTCATATCACTCCAGCTGAAAACATCATGAGGATGGGGTAGGACAGTGTATACCTGGGAGAGACAGTCACATAAACAGCTTGGTTCATTTTCATGTGGTGGGCAGAGGAGAGGACACCTCCCTCTGCCTGCAGAGTGGTGTGTGGAGGAGGTTTTGTATAGAATGTCAGCTGAGCTAAGGCTTAAAGGACGTGATATTCTCTAGAGAGACCCAATGAAGCAGGATGGACATAGAACTACTGGTCCGTGCAGTGCCCTGCCTGTAGGAAAGCCAGCTCACATCTCATTTGCAGGGGATGAAGTCTTGGTTATAGTTGAATAGCTATATGGGAACTTGGGTCCTGGAGTGCTTTAATTATCTTGCTAAGAGGTTAATGCTTCAAGCTGAAGAGACATGCAGGGATGCACAGACCTGATTCTGTGCTACCCAGAGAAACGTCCATCTCTAGCTTCTAAATCTTGGTCTGAGACAGTGCAAGTAACCCAGAGGCACCTGGAAAGCCTTATTTCAAGGCCCGAAGACATGGCCAGTGAATCGAGTTCTGACTGTATGCCTGCTCTGGTCTGTTCCTGCCACTGTCCATATGATAATGTCAGAGGCAGAGTCTTTGGAGTGCTGGGGTACTGAAAATAGAAGGCTGGTATGTGCTTAGTGACAGCTGCCTGCCTAGGTGAGCTTTTAAGGAGTGGGTAAAACATATACTATCTACCTGTAGTCCTTGAATTCTCTTCACCTTCCCAGCTGCTTGAGACCCTCTCTTTTTCCTGGTATAGGTGCTTGGATATCCTATGGTGCAGAGTCCTCACAAATGGGCTCAGTGATCCTATGAGAAAAGCTTAAAAGGAACCCTGTGATGACACAGCCAGGGATGACATCCATAAAGCAGAGAGCAATCCAGACCCAGAATCTGCTGGCACCTTGACAGTAGCCTTTCCAAGACTCTAGAACTCTGAGAAACAAGCTTCTATTATTCACAAAGTCACCCCATCAAAGCACTTTTTTTTAAAGTAGCAGAATAGACCAAGACAGGCCTCAGGTACTAGATCCTTTATTGTATTAGTGAATACCTCCTTGCAGGAGATAGCGTGAGGGAGTGAAGTTGGCAGGTGTCAGAAATAATGTGGGATGGCGACCCCAGATGGCAGCTACATGCTGCTTCTAAAGGGACAGCTGTTTCTGGGCCCTAGTCAGTTGTTAGCAGAAAGAAATGTGGTCCTAGTTTTGAAAAATTGGCTTTTTGAAAGAGGAGAGCTCTGGTTTTGAAGTATTTTTTGTGTGGTAAAGAAAGCAACGAATTAAAAAGTTTTCACATAATCATGTGGCCAAACTTAATGACAAGCAGGATCTAGCCACCTGGCTCCTCTGTCTACCTCATGTATCTTTCCACTACCTGCCCACACATCTATGCATGCCTGCATTCGGCTACATGTTCACTCATTCACACACATGAACTGTGTATCTGCTGACTTACCTATATATCCATCCGTCCATCCATCCATCCATCCATCCATCCATCCATCCATTTACCCACATACTCAGTCACCCATCTATCTGACTGTCCATCTGTCTGTCTATCCATGTCTCTTACATAGTTAAGAGCCACTCTCTTTCAAATGATGGGAGAATTTATTTTGTTCCATTTTCTCTCTGTGTCTTTGGCCACTTGAAGCCTCATTTCTGTCCAAGCTCAAGCAGATTATAAATTTGTAAGGTGGTGCATATGTGCGTGGTCTGTGCCTGCCTCTCTTGATGGGAGAAAGTTCTGGTTTCCTCTATCTTTCTTTGCTGGAAGTGGGAGTGTATTTTTTTTCTCCCCTTGGATTTGAGCCTTCACAAGTGTTCCAGAAGAAAATTAAACCAAATAGAGAATTAGATTCCCCTCCCTTTTCTTGGAAATATCTTGCCACTGGGCCACGCTCCTTGGGAATTAAATAACTCTTCAAAAGGAGATCAGAAATAGATTTCTCAGTGGGGTTTCTAGACGTCAGTAAATGAATTTATGGAAAATGGGTTAGATTTGGCAAATTTTAAATTGAGATCCGGTGGATGTGTAATCTCTCCATACAAACACCTCTTTCTACCTCTCCTTCTCCATAGTCAGCTAGAAGAATTCCTCTTTAGTTCAGCTGTCTCTTTAACATCGCCTCTAGTTGGATGCTAATGGAGGGGAAAGTGGGTGTGGTAGAAAAACTAATATATGTTGTGATAAATTCTTGACTTCGCAGTAGCAGCTATAGTTTGGAGTTCAGCGGGAGGAATCCGGAGTAATCTAAGCTGGAGGGCTGAAATCAGGTGTATACACTCTGTAACTGTTTTCTCATCAGCCACGTTGGAGAAAGCTTCACGTCCCCTCCCCAAACCAAACTGAAAATACTTTGCGTATGAGGAGGTCAATGCATCCTGGAACAATTCGGTCCAATTCAAGTCAGTCATATATGGGTGCATTTGAGATGGAGTGGACAGAGGGAACAATTTTGGGAAGCGGGATGGAGCAGCCAAGGTCTACACGGCAGCAGCACCCAGGGGCAGTGGAAGCTGCCTGAGGATTTCGGGAGTGTGTTTCTCTCTCACCTCTGGATCATTTGACCTGCTGCTTGCTCACCAAGTCATCCTACCCATAAGGACTGGTGGTCAGTCAAAATGGGACAGTGTCACACAGGCTGAGGCTGCTCCCTTATGACCCGCACTCTTCAGTTCTGCCAAGCGTGAGGAGGAAACAGGAAAGATGAAGCTGACATCCATGTGGAATCTGCTTTCTTCTCTGAGAAGTTGCTTCAGGTCATGTCTCTCCAACACCAACGCCTGGAAGGCAGAAGGAGGGCTCTGTAGCTGGACTAGGATGAGAGGACAGGTCAGGACCCACCCTACCCTGCTCCCCTGCAGTGCCCGGGGTGAGGAAAGCTTAGGAGAGTGGCAGCCATTTTGCTAATATGGGCTAGACACTTGGCGGAGGTTACTTCCTGTAACACTGCCAGCAATGCCCTGAAATCAGGACTTTCTGTTCCCATTTAATAACTGAGGAAACAGAGGCACGGGGGAGACTAAAATAATGTTTCTTGGGTCCTAATAAGTAATGTAGTCAGGACAAGTTTGAAGCACAAGAGACTCTGAGGCCTACAAAGGCTAAATATTGCCTCTCTGACCGATTATGGGAAAAGCACGCGGAGCAATGCTCAGAACAGAGCTGCTGGGGGCCGGGCCGCTGTGAGGTGGGAGGAGCCCCGGGCACCCCTGACCATCCCTCTTCACCATCACCACAGGACGACTGACTTCCTCTTCCTCCTCCTCTCCCTCTTTCTTGATCTTCTTCGCTTCCTCCACTTTTTCACTGAATTTAGCTGCTGGGGAGCTGAGGTCTGGTTCCCGACTATGTTTGCCTCTGCCTCCCTCTCTGTATTACTTCTTTGGTGGTTTCTGAAAAGATAGGAATTTCTGGAAGACAAAAAAATAAATAAATAAAAATCCATAGTATTTAAGTGTCACGGAGCTCAGAACGATTTGAATTCTGGCTTATTAGCTGTGTGAACTCATTGGGGTCCTCATCTTCCTAGGCCTCGGTTTTCCTGTCTGGACAATGCAGCCGGCACCCACATCCTTCTAAGCAGGCTGCTATGAAGCCAGAGGGGCCTATAGGGCTTGAGTGGTTTTGTGGGGCACGGAAAATTGATCAGCTTTCTGCCCTGGATGGTCTCCCATGTGTGACTCCCTAATCTTCCAGTTCCCCATAACAGCGTCTTTTCTATTCTGGAGCCTAATGTCTACTTCATGTGAGGTTTTTTTTTTTCTTTTCTTTTTTTCTTTTTTTTCGTCTTCTTCTTTTTTTTACACTTATACTCAGTCTTTTTGTGCTATCTTTAGAGTCTGAATCTAGCACCCCTGAAGCTCACCAAATCCATGGATGCTTAATTCCCTCAGACAGGATGGTGTAGTATTTGTACATTGTCTGTGTGATTCCCCAGTGCGCAAATGCAGTGATGTGGTGGTGCGTATCTCATTCAGAGAACAGTAGCAAAGGTTAAGTCTGTACATGTTCACCGTGCACAAGTCTCCATCTCTTTTCAGCCTGTGCTTCATTGATCCCGTGGATACAGAGTCCACAGCGACATGGTATGTGCACAGCTGTGAGTGTACACATTCAGGTAAGTGTCCGTTTCTCTTGCTCCTGCCCTGTTATCGTACTCATCTTTGCCTCCCCGGTGCAGTAAACACCCATTTGCCCTAGTTAGGCATTTCATAAACTAATAAATGCTGGCTGCGTGAATGAGTGAAATTGTGGTTTTTTTTTAAAATTATTCCCCCCACCCCTGTTCCCCAAGTGCTGACCCAGGATCGTGGTCCTATCAACCTCACTGTTCTGGCTGAGTTGAGGCAGTTTGGATCCCAGTGTACCAGCAGATGTTGAGGTGGGAACCCTCAGTAGCAGAGAGGTCATGGCCAAGAGGAAAAAGGGCGTCTTTTGGCTCGGGGCTCACCTTGATTCCCTCCCTTCCTGTGAGCGCATCCTTCTCACTTCCTCCCTGTGAGGCCTTTGCTGGCAGGTGAGCGGGCAACAGCTGTGCTGAGGGCAAAGCAGGGGAAATACGTGCAATTTCCTGAGTACTACAAGAGCAAGGTTCATAAAGAGGAAAGTGCAGAGCTGAGGCTCGGCTGGAAGCCTGCTAACCTCATTTCCTGGGGACCCTAGCAACCTGCAGAGAGCCTCCTGGACGTCCAGAAGGGTCCAGGAGGGAGAGTTCCACAGGGTCCAGGAGGGCGGATTCCACCGGAAGGATGAGGGATCCGCACACAGCCTGGCCCCAGAGTGGTCAAGTCACAGAGCCATCTTTATCTCTGATAAGCCAGTGCAGGACTCTGTGGCCCTCAGGGTTTAGTCAATAACACTTTGTGTTGGAAATTTGCAGCTGGTTTCAACTCTTCAAGCTCAGGCTCCCTTACCTAGATAAATGTTTAACCTGACAGGCGAAGACAGCTTAAGAGTTCTCAAGCTTCTCTGAAGCACACTGTCGCTGAGAAATGTGGCTTCTTTCTTTGTCTACCACAGTTCTGACATTCCACAGCAGTTCCCAGACGCTGGATAAAATGCAGCCCAGCCTCGCATCTGTGAGGTTGAATCTGCAGATTCAGTGAATTAATTGTGGGTTAAATTTTTTGTTTGTCTGTTTTTTGAGACAGAGTTTGCTATGTAGATTTGACCTGGAACTTATGGCAATCTTCCTGCCTTACGCTTCAGAATACTGAGTCAACAATATTTGCAAAATTTGCATCAGGTTCCATTGAGATTGTTCAGCAGCTAAAGGTGCCTGCTTCTAAGCTTGATGATCTGAGTTTGAGCCCTAGGCCCCACAAGATGGAAGGAGAGACCCCTGAAAGTTGTTCTCTGACCTCTACACATATGCCTTTAGCATGTATGCACACAGATGCTATATAAAATATAAAACATTCAAGTCTTGCATGAGTCTTTAACACTGAGGTTCTTGTCAGTCCTACACAGCACTGCCTGACAATTATTTGTGGAGGAGTTACTTAGTAGCAACAACTATAATTAGTCTAGAGATGATGTAATTATACAGGATGCTGTGCAGATTCTATGCCATTTTATGTAAGGGACTTTATAATGATATCCAAGCAAAATCCTGGAACAATCTCTGAGGACTCGTTCACTCTCTGAGCAAGGGATGGCCTTATGTTCCAGTCCAATCCCATAAGCACAGTTTCATGCAAGTCTTTAGAAGTCATGTTTAGTTTCTTTAGGTAAAAGAAAACCTTCTCAGTCCCTCTGAGTCTGTTTCTGGTGTCTTAGTGTGTGGTGGGGGCACACACCGTGGCAACAGAGAAAGCAGATGTCCTCTGGATCCTTGTTGGAAACTGATGAAGAGTGGTTGGTCTGGGCAACTTCTTGCTCTGGACCTGTTTGGGTATGAAAGGCCCAAGTCTGGTCCTCACATGATGGCCCCTGAAGCCGAGGGCTGGTGAACTGGGCTACCTGCTCCCTCTCTTGTCTGGGCCAGGTCGTAGGCATGCTCCTGCCTGCTCAGCCCATATTAGATCTCACTGATGGGCACATGTGATATCTTCCATCTTTGCACTTGGTGGAGATACTGTGAAAGGCCAAGAATCAATCATGTCAATGCTACCTTCCATATCTATACTGTCCTTTCATTATGGCACTCTGTGGGGGAAATAGCAAATATATAACACTATTTGAAATGCAGAGTTTCAAATAAATATACATTTTTTTAGTTGGTGGCTAGATAGAAAGAGACCATATGCCTAAGGGAAATTAACTAAAAACAATTGAGTGAAGACAACCAAAGAAGTGTCATGGGACTGGCAGTAGTGGGGAACTGTGAGCACCCTTTGTCCTTAAGGGGTGCACACTGAGAAGTGAGTGCATGGGAATGTAGCGAGGCAAGATGAACATTAGTCACTAGCTTTGGTAAGCTATGGCCTATGGACGACCACTTGTTTTGAAAATAAAGTTTTATTAGAACATAGCCAAACTCCTTTACTTAAATACCACACTATCTGTTGCTACTTTATGATTCAGCTTATGGAAAATAGTGACAGAGCCCATAAACTAAACTTAACTATTTAGCACTTAAACTATTTACTGTTTGGCTCTATGCAAAGAAAGCTTGCCGATTGATACTTTTACATGCTGACGTATGCCCCGCTCCATTCACTGACTGAAGGTCAAACCTCTCACTTCCTCAAAATGTGACTGTAGTTAGAGATGAGGTAATTTCTGCTTGTTTGCTTTTGTTTGTTTGACAGATTTGCATGTATACCATCCTAGCCTGAAGCTTCTCATGTAACAGAGGCTGGCCTTGAAGTCCTGATCCTCCTGCTCGAAAATCCTGGGTGTCAGAGGTATGTATCATATGACCAGGTTGGGGTAATATTTAACACTGAGGTCATTAGAGCAGCCCTAGTCCAATCTGAGCAGTATTTTTACAATAAGACGTGAAGATAACAACGTGTCCATAGGGAAGATCCTGGGGAGACTGAGGGAAAAGACAGCCACCTACAAGTTATGGAGAGACATCTCAGAAGAAACCAACTTCACTGACGCCAAGTTTTAACTTAAGAACTGTGAGGAAAGAAATATGTATTGTTAGAGGCCCTCTGTGTTTGTCACAGTAGCCCTGTGACGTGAATGCATATGCCACAGTGGAATATCTGGAGGCAGGAAGGGACTTGGTGGATTGAGCACCCACTGTTCTCACCCACTCCTGCACAGCTGTGGAGACACCACTGGCTAAGCCAGTGGAAAGGTTCATCTCCCAGGGCCCAGAACAGGGCCGAAGGGCAGAGAATAGATGTTTGAGCAGAAAGCAGCATGGCCAGCGTATACAGGGAAAGAGAGAGAGGATGTCTGTGCCCTGGACTACTCACCGCCCGATGCTTCCTGCCCTTGGGGGTTGGAGGTGAGGTAGAGAGGAGACGCAGGCTCCAGGAGCAGGTGAGAAATGGCTCACAGCAAGTTCGTCTGAACGATACTGCAAGCTCCTTTAATACCCTCCAATTGTGCCCGGTTGGTCCCAAGAAAGCATCTCTTCTAAACAGCAGTTCCAGATTGGCTGGCAGGCATTGTCTGCTTCAGCAATCCTTGCTCTCTCAGGCAGTCTTCAATTAGGTCCTTCTGCAGGAGATGCCTTTGTGGCTGCAGGGCCCTCGGCATTCACATAGAGGTGGCCCTGCTGTTCCTCGATGATTGTCCATCACACTGTATCAACAGTTTCTTACTGTTGCAAGCATCTCTCTCCTTGATTGTCTTTTTTAGTAAGGAAAAGCACAGACACGGTAAGTGTTCAGTAGGTATCACTAATTGATAACAACTTAAAAGAAACATGACCACAACGCCTTTATCATACCCAAGAAAATGAACAGAAGTTGTTAACCATACCTCACCCTACCCCTGCTCAAAGGTCTCCATCGCCTCAAAAGTTTGTAACACTTCTTTCTCTCCAGACTTGAAGACCTGAATGGTCATATTTATTTATTGAAAAAAAAAACCCTTCATTTGGCCTCTTTAAAATGTCTTGCTTATCACATTCCTGTGTGGGCTTATTCCTGTCCCCAGACTCTCCTGTAAAGTGCCAGGTAGATTTAAAGTCTTGTTAAGGGTGGTGCCTATGATTGTGTCATTTTACAGGAATGGAGTTTCTGCTTCTCCCACTTTCTGTAAGGGTGAGGACAGTGGGTCTGAGAACGGTTTATCTAACACGATAGTCTACACTGATGAGCACTGTCAAGCCCACTATTTCAGTCTGGCTGGCAAAATGTTGATTTTTCTAATCTAATACTTCCTCTATATTTATGAACAAAATTATTCTATAAGGAAGAACTTTCCCTCATCAACTAGTGACCTTGAGATATAATCTTATTGAAAAGACAAAAGTTATTTTCCTTATTGCTTTCAGAACACTGAGTTGGTAGGACAGATACAAATGGCCATTTTCTTGGTATTATTAAGAACTGTGAGTTTGGGGGCTTAGGACTACTCTGTTAGCAGTGAGCTTGCTGAGCAGATATGAGGAGATAATCAATCATTGGTACCCAAGTAAATAGCCAAGTGTGGCCATTTCCTTGTCACCCCAGTGATGAGAAGGCAGAGGCACCAGGATCACCAGTGGCCATCTAACTGAGCTTAAACAGTGAGTCTCAGGTCCCAGTGAGGGATTCTGTCTCAAAAATAATGTAGACAGCTCCTAAAGAACAACAGCCAACTTTGACTTCTGGACACACACACACACACACACACACACACACACACACACTCATACACAAACATACAAAAAGTTTAAAAATTGTATTTCACGTTTTTAAATCCACTGACGTCAGTATTTATTTGATGCCAAATTGCTCTATCTTCAGCCAGTGGGTGATTTTTCAAATCGGTTCTTGTGTCCTTTTGACTCAACACCATTAGTCTTTGATAATGTCTTTGCTTTCTGGCATAGTAAGGTGCCCACTCCCATCTGGTGTAGCCTTTTCTTCATTAATAAGGTCTGAGTCTCTGCCCAGTTTCTCTAGAAAATAGAAGCTGAAGCAAAGCCAGATAGATACTCAGACTTTACTAGGAAGAGTTTTGGGGAAGTCAGAGAGTCAAAAATCAAATCGAAGGCAAGGCAGAGACCAAGAGAGACACTCACATGGAGGGATATGCCCAGGTTGCCTTCTCTTCTCAGTCAATTGCTTGGGTGCTCAGAGCCTTTTGAGCAAGAAGGTCTGAGTTAACCATACCCCAGAATAATGGTAGGCACCATCTCACCTGCTATTTCCTCTTCTGTATTCTTGAGCTGTGAGTCTCAAAGTACCTCTAACAGCAGGAAGCAGGCAATATGTAGTTGAGATGGTCTCTCTCGACACTACTGCTCTTTGTGGGGAGTCCTTAGTGTGTGCTAGTAATGGTGATCAGGAGTTTTGTAGCCAGTAGGACAGTGTGTTATTGTTAGTACTTTGTGGATCAGGAAAATAGGAATAAATCCAAAGCCACTGATGTAAGTGGATTATGTAAGACTGGGGTAGCTCATTGGCTAGTTCTAGTATGTCCACCCCTTTTGTTACATAGATTCACATGTGTGTTTAAATCTTCTTACAATATTCAGATATAATTAATAAATTATCTGCATGTCTTTACTTAGAGGGAAGGGCAAATCCAGTTGTTTGACGTAATGGCGTGTTGCAATCTCAAAAGACTTCAAAGCAATTGGTAAGTAAAGCTATGGTCCAGTGTTCATGATCCATACTCACCATCTCACCTTTCCACTGCCTACTTCAGTCCAGCAACATCTGGTTCAATAGAACCATAACCATCCACCATGGTGGAAACATTCCCATCCAGACTCCAAAACCATCCATTCGGTAGAGTCTGCTGTGACAGGAAGAAGAAGCTAATCTTCTCTCTCTGTGTCTCTATAGGAAATGCTAGTAAAGCCAGTTGTATATTTTTTTTCACTTGCTCTCTGGACCCAGGAATTTTAACAGCAAGAACCAGGTTTGTTCAGTGTCTGCTCTATTTGGAACAGAGGTCATACAAAATGACCTTGGTCTGGCCTTTTAGCTGTGACTTCACCAAGTCACTACCCCCGTTTTCAATCCAGATGATTGTCTCTGGGGAATGAGATACATGGAAGACTGTGTCTTGTAGTTCGGAACCTCTAATGAGTAGCAAATGGTGCTCTGTGTTCTGTGACAGTGCAGTAAAAGATCTCATGAGAACAGGTCAAGTATCCTGTCAACCCTCGTGGCCGTGCTAGAGTGGTGCTGGGGGAAGAAGAGACAACCCTGTCTCTTGAGTAGTGTGATGAGGAAGAATTGACTTTTCACATGAAATTAGAAAATTTGATATCATCTACTTGCCACAGCACAGATAGCAGGTTACTCTCAGACGTAGTCCTGTATCCAGGGCTCAGAATCAGTCCCTGCTGTTTCCATGTATTCATTTAACATCACAGCTAGAACAGTTTCAATGAGCATGAACCATGTGTAGGGACCATTCCTATCTCATGGCTACTTTCGTCCCAGGCCCCGATAGTGACTAACAAAAAGGGCTGTCTAACATCACACCAATTTTCCTTTGTACACAATCCCATAATTTCATTCGTGTATCTCTTTCTCCAGGACTCCTGGCTACAGATCTTATTAAGTGTCTCTACCATTGTCTCAGTACATTCTATGTCATTCCTCTGTTGAAGGACATCTGGGTTCTTTCCAGCTTTTGGCTATTATCCTCCAACCAAAGAGTATACATGGAGGGACCCATGGCTTCAGCTGCATATGTAGCAGAGGATGGCCTTGTTGGGCATCAGTGGGAGGAGAGGCCCTTGGTCCTATGAAGGCTTGATGCCCCAGTGTAGGGGAATTCGAGGGTGGTAGGTCGGTGGGTGGGGAAACACCCTCATAGAAGCAGGGAGAGGGGTTATGGGATAAGGGGCTTCAGGGGGGTAGAAACTGGCAAAGGGGATAACATTTGAAATGTAAATAAAGAAAATATCCAATAAAAAGAACATTTCTTCAATAAAAATCTACAAAATACAAAAGAAAAAAAGAAGAAGAAAAAGAAAATGAAATGGAGCAATGAGTTGGTGAGGTCTCAGTTAAGAGGCCTCCTCAGGTGACCTGCAGCATCAGGACCCTGGAAGTGGTAGAGGGACTGTGGGCTTCTCTTCCAGGTCCCTGACTAATGAGCCAGGCCATTGATTACTGCTAAAGGGTCAGTGTTCCCACACATGAATCCACTGTGATGCCAGTAGCTCTGTTCGTAGGGGAGATCCTCCTCCGCATCCCACTCCACACAATTCCTACAGCCAGTTCTGAAGCCAAGATCTTGCTCTCTCTGAATTTACAGACGTCCCAAGTTCAGGTGAGATCCAGAGGGCTCTCCAACCTCCCTTCTGCCACTCAGGATTGTGACCCAGCAGGTCTCATGACGTTAGAAATACTCATAGTTGGGAGTTTGAATGCACTGAAATAATAGACACAGCAGAGAGCTGAGAATGTAGCCCAGTGGTAAAGTGCTTACTTAGCACCCATGAGATTCTGTTCCCAGCACTTCTTAAACTAGTGTAGTAGTGCACCTCTGTCATGTCAACACTCAGGAAGACTAGAAGCTCAATGTTTTATACACATACACATATACACATGCATACATATGTACATTTATACATATACATACATACACATGTATATGCACATACATACCATATAACATACACACACATACATATACATATGTGGATGCAATATACATACACGCATGCACATACACAATACATACACACACATATATACACAACATACATATACTTATCACACATACGCACATACCTATATACACAATATACATATGTGCATATACATGCATACATACACACATACTTATACATATATGCATATACACACATACGTATGCACATACATATACACATATGCACATACATACACATATGCATATATACATAAAACACACATACATATATATGTACACACATGTATACAGAGAGAGAGAGAGAGAGAGAGACAGAGGCATAGAATTCTATAGCAAGGCTACTGTACGACAGATGTTCACTGACATCTGAGTACTGGTCTGATGGATCATAGTAAAAAAGCAGTGACTCACTATATAATAAAAATGGTACATCTGGGATTCAGTCTGGCTAAATCCAGAAGGCACTAATGAATGATGTGAACAGGTGGCACCGGCTCCTCCTTTGCACCTCCTTTGCACCACAGTCTTTCAACAGAGGAACAACAGAGGTGGGCTGGTGCCTCCTTCCCACCAAAAGGAGAAGTCCTACCGAGCCCCTTGCTATTAGGGATAAAGAAAAAAAGTCACCATAACAACAGGCACACGGACAGTGTCAGGTACAACAGCTGGACTAGCAGCTGTGCTGCACTGGTTGGCACCTGGCTCAGGTTACAGTAATCCCCACCATCCACCAGAGGCTGGAAAGAAGAGGACCTGATGGGAGCTGGGGCATCCTTTTTACTGCGTGAAAGCCTCACTATTCCCTTGAATGCCTCTTACAACACAGTTCTGCTTCTGGCTTACCACCTAGGCCAGGACGAAGAGATAATCTCCCCACAACCCTTCGGATGGAGGCTACTTTTACCACAGAAGCCAGGGAACTGCCATAAGGACTCTGTTATGTGTACTCACCCAAGCCATGCATTCTGAGGAGAATTTTAACTAAGAATTAGAGGAAGAAAGGGTGGTTTTCATTGCATATTTACACTAGCGAAAAGAAACAGGTCTGTTCTGGAGAAAGATAGTTCAGAAATTCATACTGATGTTTCCAGGCAAAATGCAAGATTTCAGTCTCAACTTGTCTGGGTTTTGTCCATCCCTCATCTTGTTTCAATTCATTTAAGATTTCTGGGTGCGTATGTTCATGTGTGTGCTGATGCACATGTATGTGTGTATGCACTGGTAAGTGTGCATGTGTACATGGAGGCCAAAGGACAGCCTTAGCTGTTTGTTGACACAGGGTTTTCCACCGGCTCAGAGCTCACTAAATAGGTTAGAGTGGCTGGCCAGAGAGCCCTGGAGATCCACCGGTCTCTGCTCTGCAGGGCTGGGGATCGCGAGTGTGACACTATGCTTGGCTATTTTTATGTGTGTTCTGGGGAACTGAACTTGGGTCCTCATGCTTGCAAAACAAATACTTCACTCATGCAACTGTCTCCTCCGGCCCTAACTCTTCTTTTAGTTCTGAAACCCTAGGTTCTTAATTACATTAACAAAGGCATCCCTATGTACATTCTGCCACGTTATATGATAGTTTCAAAAGAATGGTAGCTATAGTGTCCTCTCTGCACTAGGCTGTACCACTGCTCATTCATATCGGGTGCTGAGCACTGCAGACTATACACCTGCCCATTTGAACTCAGACTCTGTGACTTTCTTTGACCAATAAAATAGGAGTTCCAGTTAGAGTGATGCTGATCATTTCCAGGGAGAAGGTTTAACAGTCCAAGTAGCTTTTCTCTTTGCCTCAGTGACTGGCTTTAAAATATCCCAGATAGTTGCTGTTTCCAAAGTTTGGGTCACAGGGGGAGGACGATGTGTGGTGGGGATGAAGCCCACATATAATAAAGAGACAGCCTGAGGCTGTGGAAGGCACCATCATTTGGGTTTATTTGGGACTATAGCATAGCGTCACCCAGCCTGCCCTGATCCACATGCTGTTCAATAGTTTCTTTCTTCATGTTCTTCTCAGGCCTTAGGATGAAGAACTTACCATTACAGTGCTATTTTATGGAGTTGTCCACACTAACTCCTCCTCCTCCTCCTCCTTTTCCTTTTCCTCCTCCTCCTCCTCCTCTCCGTAAACCACTAAATTAATACTTAAATCTTAACCATTTTTTTCACTGGGTTATTGTTGAGAAAGATTCATAGATGTGGAATTGCAGTGCTGGAGGCTAGATGATCTTGGGATTTTGCTCAATGCTCCAAATCTCTCCCCGTTAGGCTAGCATCTTTCTGCATCTTGACCAGTACCTTGTGATAGGGTGAGTCTTCAGTCTTATCAGTAGAGCTCCCTAGCAGGCTTTGGGTATGCGCCAATCTGATGGGGAGGGAAGATGGCTCAGCTGAGCCTCCACCTGCAGTTCCTGGTCTGAGAAAGTTGAGCTTCTTACCATATAATGTAATAGCCATTTGTGTTCCCCTCACAGACTATTCAGATAGTCTGCCCATTTGGGTGGCTAGCAGCTTTCTTCTTAAATTTCAGAAGCTCTATCTATGTTCCTTAGAAATACTCATATTTTAGTCTATGATGTAACTGTATTTCATGGGAAGAAATGCAAAGAACTATGGGAAATCTAGCATGATTACTGATGCAGCCCTCCTTTGACCCAGCAACCAGAGGCACTGGACTTAACTTTGCTGAGCTGGTGAACTACATGTTTCCTACTGCTTTTCTTATTATAAAAAAACAAACAAAAAAAAAACCAAAAAAAAAACCCAAAAAAACCAAAAAACCAAAAATATCCTTAGCCTTAAGGCAGTCGGCTTTTTGTTTATGTATTGCTTTGATTGCTTGAAGTTTTCATATATATTCAAACTTCTATAAATATGCATTTAAATGCTTTTTCTTTCACATGCAGGCCAAACATCTAATCTTTCCCTTGCCTCTGTCATTTTTCTCCTCCTCATTTGTCTCTTATTCTATCTTTCATCTGCCTCATGTAATAATTTAAAATGCAGACTCTGATGCAACGTCTAATGTGTATTTTTCTCAGTGCACAACAAACAAACTCCCTGGTGACATAGTTTTTCTGACTATGTCCTCCACAAGTGTGGGGAACCTAGTCCTCATGACAGTGTCCATCAGGCAGAAGTAGATTGCCTTCACAGTCCAGCCATGGATGAATGAATTAATGGATCTGTGGGTTACTGCAGAAGTGGCTTTGAGATAAAATTAGGCTCTCATTGGCATACTTACTGTCTTATTCCTGTCTTGTATCAGGTTAAGATGCTCTGAGAAGGCCCTCACCAGGGAGTGGTGTCAGCCTTCAGAACAACAAGCCAAATCAACTGTGTTCTTCAAGTCTTCCTACTCTGTGCCACAGCAGCAGAAAACAGATGTAGAGGCTGGCATGTACGTGGGGAAGGTGAGTGGTCAGAGGGTTCCACTCTGTTTGTCATTCCTCTTTTAGGAGCAAATACACTGAGATAAAAGATAGGCCATGTAGCACTGGGGACAGCCTGGCTGCTGACGCTATTCTACTATTCTACGGAAACCTCAGAAATGAACACGTTATGAACAGGCTGGATCCTATCTGTTTTCCTGTCCCTGATCAATCCCCCTCAGTTTTTAAATCTTTGGCTCTTATCCTTTTTGTCATATGAACCATATCTTTCTCCCTCACCTGGGTGAGCTTGCATATTTCAAGACATCTGTGGTATATGTGTGTGCTTTCTCCCTTCCCCGTGAGAGTCCAGATGCACACTGGGCTGGAGGGATGAAGCAGAGCACAGAACAAGTGAGCGCTGGGGGAGGGGCTTCTCTGAGGCAGGCATTCTCTGAGGATGTTAGTGTTATGCTCTTTTAGATGATACTCAATGGAAGATCTCTCTTAGAAGACCTTGAGTGAAACAGCTGGTGCGCATACCTTTATTAGGGGTGGGCTTGTACACAAACATTTGATTGGGTAACAAAGGGGTATATATGAACCTTGGAGAGTGGGAAGGAGTTTTCAGGGTGAAAACTCATTGGCTGGAGCTTAATGAACTGTGAATGTCTCATTTGTATGGAGAGGCATTCAAGGAATCCCAGGTACTTGCTGGACAGGTTCTTAATGGGAAAGAGGAAGTTACCAAGAACTACTCAGCCTGCCCCAGGTAGAAGGTATGTGTGTGTAGGGGTCAGGCTCCCCAGATAAGAGAAAGGAAAGCCCTGCTGGTAAAGGGAGTCCTCCATTTTGTGCCAAGCTCAGGGGAGCTATCTGGACGTGACCTTAATTAGCAAGGTTTCCCTACAAACACCCATGTTCAGTTGAGGATTGTGCTTAGCATACCATATGGAGGACCCTGAAGTCACCCCTGGTCTGTAGTCTCTACCCAGCAGAAATGAAAGCACTGGCACTTAAGAATTTGTATTCTAAGATATGTATTGCAATGTCATCTGCGGTGTTAAGAGCTGACCTGTCTTAGGGTCTCATGATAAACAGCATGGTCAAAAGCAATGTGGGGAAGAAAGGGTTAATTTTGCTTAGGCTTCATATCACAGTCTATTACTGAAGTAAGTGAGGGCAGGAACAGAAGCAGAGGCTGTGGAGGAGTGCTGCTTGCTGGATTGCTCCCAATGGCTTGCTCAGTCTGGTTTCTTATAGCATTGAGGACCACCATTCAGAGGTGGCACTGGCCACAGTGAGCTGGGCCCTCTATATCTATCACTGAGCAAGAAAATTATCACAGGTTTGCCCACAGGCTAATCAAATGGGGTGTTTTCTCAGCTGAGCTTCCAAAATGATTCCAGCTTGTATGAAGGTAACATAAAACTAGCCAGCACACTGCCATTTTTGTGTGTGTGGCCCTTGGGATAAAACCTAGGGCCTTTTCCATTCTGGGCAACTGTCTGGTCACTGAGGCTCATCTCTAGCCCAATTTCTACTTCTTTTAAGAAAATTTTACTTCTAATAACGTGTGTGTGTGTGCATGTGTATGCGTGCGTGTGTGGTGCATGTGTATTTGTGTGTGTGTGTGTGTGTGCATGCACACACGCGTGCACATGAGTGTGCTTGTGTCTGTGTGTAAGTCTATGTGAGTGTGGGAATGCATGTACCACAGCATATGTGTAGAGGTTACAGGACAACTTTTGAGTTACTTCTTTTCAATCTGGGTTTCAGGGCTTGAACTCACATCATCAGGTACCTGATGAACCGACCATCTATCTCACTGGCCTCAATTCTACTTCTAGTCCCTGCAACTGGAAACAGGAATGTTTCTCAACAGGTCCAATGAAAGCTGGTGCTTCCAGATAATGAGCACTGTGTTGCTTCCTAATGATGAGCAGAAACTGGATTTAGAAGCTTGAAAAGGTGGCAAGACACATATACTGTATTTCAAAAGCTACTCCAGGGAGATGGACACTGTGTTCTTTGTGTATGTGTTTGCAGGCACATGTGTGCCCACACATGTATGTGTGTACTTATTAAAAAACAAACAAATGTGCTTACTTTAAGTCTTCAGACTTTTGTTAACTTATTTATGTATTTATTTATTCATCCTTATCTATGTATACACATATATATCTCATGTGTGCACATGCCCTTGGAGGTCAGATCGCCTGGAGCTGGAGTTACAGAGAACATGAGCTTCCTGATGTGGGTGCTGGGAATTGAACCCCAGTCCTCTAGAAAGCCAAGCCATCACTTTAGCTGTTATCCTACCAATACTGTTCTTCTGATTATAGTAATATACATTAAAACAATAAATACTATAACAACAGCACTATCATTTGAAGTAAGCAGTGACAGATATGTAGGGAGAGATGGTCTTGGACTGTTACTACTGAGAAGAGTGTGGCAGAAGAGAAAAATGAAAGAGGAGACAAAATTGGTACTTTCTGCAAAATGGAAATATTATTTATGGTAAAAATTAAAATGGAAATGTGGAAATTAGCATCCTAAGTTATAGCTATAATATTATAATGAATATGGAAAAGTTATACAGGAGTGTGGAAAAATTAAAATATTGATTTAATTACGTGAGTAGAGCACGGGCAATTTTTATCTAAGATTCTGTGGCTATTTCAATGTTGTTTTTCCTAGCAACTATTTCAAATGGGAGCTCAGTATAGCTCCTGGCGCACAGATACTCAGTAAATGTCAGATGTTGCTGCAGATACTTTATTTTGAGACCAGCTTTCCAAGCTGCTTCATGTTCTTGGACTCCTTCCAAACGCCATGGCTCCTCACAGCAGCCTCCATGGTTCCTCTCTACACTGCTGCAAGGCTGGCCAACAGTCTTGCTTATAGGTGTCAGTCCTGTGATGTTAAACTCTGTCTAGAGCATAGCGATACTGAGATGCGGAGTCTATCCTGAGTTATCCCAGGGACCCCCTGTAAGCTCAGAGATCTCTGTGAGAGGGAGGAAGGGGTCAGAGCTAGGTGGAGAGGCTATGTTGATGGGAGAAGGCTGGACCAACATCCATGAGCCAAGGATGGGCAGCATCTGGGAGCTGGAGGAAGAAGGAATGGTCTCCCTTGATCTGTAGAAAGATCCCTAACAATGCCTGTATCAGCTGCTTTTCTCCTTGCTAAGGCAAATGTCATGCAAAGAAGCAATTTAAGAAAGCAAGGGTTTATCCGAGCTTACAGTTAGAGGGGGATAATAGTCTACCATGGCAGAGAAGTCATGGTGGCAGGAGCTAGACAGGCTGGATGATCACATTGCATCCACAGTCAGGAAGCAGAGAGTAAACAGGAAAGCAGGGCTGGGGGGTGAAGGGTGGGGAGTTGGGGGGAACCTCAGTAATATACTTCCTGCAGCAAGGCTCCACCTCCTAAAGGTTCCATAACCTTCTCAAACAGGACCACCAGACACAAACCAAGCACAAGTACCAGAGCCTGGAGGGACATTTCATATTAAAACCACTCCTGACCTCCTGTGACTCATTTCAGACAGGCTGTGAGAATGTAAGAGGCTTTGTTCTTTCAAACTACAAAATCAGAACAATCTTTTACATGACCCATAGCAAACTGATACAGGAAGGCTGGTTAAAACATGTCTTGGTATTCCAGTTGCCTATATAATTCTATTTTTCATGACTAACACTAAGTCCCACACTGCTTTCTGTTTGAATTCCTGTGTGACTGAATCCTAGTTTCTTCTCAGGCAGATAGATGCCTGGGGAAGCCTTTAGACAAGGTGTATGTTTGAGAACACAACAGCATACACACATATTTACATATGTACAAATGACAGAAACAAGGAAACTGGGAGGAAATGAAGCAAAATATTAGCAGTGGTGGAAATATTAACTTGTTTTTCACCTCAGGCTTCTGAGGATATCTCCAGATATTTCCAACAAGCAGATATTACTCAGATAAGAAATAAACCCATAATTTTAATTAGTTAGAGATGAGACAGTCTAAGTATTTACATCATTTTCTGACACTGGAGAAGTCATCATGAGGGCTAGGGAGATTATGGAAAGGTTTGTGAGAGGATGAGATTCTGAGTAGGACCTGGAGAGATCTGAATTTGAGGACAATAGCAAGCAGAAGGCATGCCTGCTGGGGGCTGATGTAAGCTGAGAAAGACTGTGCTTTGTCAGGTGTGACAGTTCAAATGAGAATGGCCCCTGTAGGCTCATATATCTGAATACTTGGTCCCTAGTTGGTGTGACTGCTTGGAAAGGATTAGGAGGTGTGGTCTTGAAGGAAGTGTGTCCCTGAGTCCTGGCTTTGAGGTTTCAAAAGCTCCTGCCTTTCTCAGTTAGCTCTCTCTCTGCCTTGTGGTTGTGTCTCAAGATGTAACCTCTCAGCTCCAGCGCCTGCCTGCCTGCCTGTCTCCATGCTCCCTGCCGTGATCGTCATGGACTCTGATTCTCTGCAACTATAAACCCCAAATAAACTCTTTTAGAAGTTGCCTTGGTTTGGGTGCTTTATCATAGCAATAGAAGAGCAACAAAGATACTAGATTAATAAATAAACCCAATTAGCTTAAAGGAAGAATCCTTAGAGATTATAATAAGAGTACAAAGCAAATATCAAAATGTTACTATTGTGGATAATTAGTGCTGGATACTGTACTAGTTAGTATGCTCCATACAGTACCTAATACTACATTACTGTATTATACCACTAAATTCTTCCAAACACTTTCAGGAGAAATATTCTAGAAATATTCTATATATGTAGATGAGGAATAAAAACAAAGATGGTGGGTAATTTGCCAATAAATAGTTGAATCTGGATTTGAATTCCAAATCATTCCAAAGACTGTTTCAGAAGGAGGTCAGAGAAGCAGATGAATAAAGATGCTTTAAAACCTTGTAATATCTGTTTATTTTCTACTGTGGTGTAACAAATCACCACAGACTTAGCTGTTTAAAATACCCATTCATCTCATTGTTCTGTAGTTCTGAAGTCCAGGTGGGCTCATCCAGTTTCTCCTGAGAGTCTCACAATCTAGAATCTTGGCAGTGGCCAGACCAGGCTCTTACCCAGAGGCTGCAGGGTAAATCCGTTTCCCAACTTTTATGTTGTCCCTCAAAGTCATACCTTACGGTGATAGGAATAAGAGTCTTGTTTCTTTCTAGCTGTTGTTAAATTCTTCCCATGCTTCTAAGTTCTAAATTCTTTTGATATTCACTGAACAAGACTCCATTCCTTTTCACTAACCCAGCTCCACTCCACACACAGTCTTCCTTTTGCTATAGACCATGAAACTGTGGTGGCACCTCAGCCTGTGAACCAATCCCGTATTCCGAGGGGAGCAGGTTATACCCTGGGTCATTCTTAGAATTATGCCCTTGGCCCCCAGGGATATTTTTTATTTTTGTCTTGGCATAAAAGACAAAATGGAGTTTTGATAAGAGAACATACCTTGTAGAATAGTGAGTTTGGAGACACTACCAGGATTCGTGTCTAGAGGGGTCTGAGGCAAAGCAAGAGTGAAAGCAAAGATACCAAGAAAGGCTTTCTGTAGCTGGATGGGGCAGAGCTGAAAGAGGAAGCCAGATGGGGAAGAAATTAGCCAGTGAGGCTGGCGTGGGTTTGGTGATTCATTCTACAGAACTCTTGACCTTTTGGGACACTTTCTCTCCAGTGTTTCATCTGATCCTCATTACACACTTTCAAGGCAGCGCTCTCTGGCTGACAAATGAGGAAACTTGCAAGTCTCCTGAGCCTCCGAGGTCAGACTATGAACCTGTGGCCAAAGCCACTGGATGGGCCCATTCTTTCTGGGATCTCAGTACAATGACACTAAGCAGCATGAATTTGTGGTCCAGCTGGCATGGTCCTCTGGGTTCCTATCATCTTCCCTTGCCTGGTCTGGGCTAATTTGATCCATCCTAAGAGAAACAAGTTGGGGAGTCTGATTGACAGGTCTCCATCAGAGGATAGAAGATGGGAGAAATTCCTCTCAGTTTGAACTCTGGCTTTCTGAGGGGAACTTTGGAGAGGTGGGACAAGAGGAGTGGCAAAGGAGAGAGTAGAGAGACTTTCTTCACCTCTGTAAGGTATGGAGAAGAGGCAAGGGAGGTTGTAACAAGGAATGGAAAGGGCTGAGGGTGAAGGGTGTGTGGTTCACAGGAGTGTGGATGCTTGCTAACTATGGTGGTAAGCTGGACTTATAGCGGAACAATGAGGCTCTGCAGAGACACAAGATGGAATCCCAGCTGCCCATACTCTGACAGGGCAGAAATGGCCCTTCCAGGATTTTAGGAGTCAAAGGTTTCAGGTTTTGCATATGGGTATGTGTGTCCTAGAATAAGTGCCTACTGCTCCAGAATCTGCTTTTGTGGTCAATTAACGCTGATGATAGCTGTGAGGGGTGGACCCTGGCACCTGTCAGAGCAGTAGTCTCTTCCAATGACCCATGGACAGGCAGCCAGGAAGTCCTAGAGGAATCCTTCCCTGTTTGGGGAAGCAGCTACTGCCCCAGGCAGCTTGGCTTTCAGAAATACTATAGGAAAAAAAATCACTCCATTAAGAAATCTAGTCTGGTAATCTCAGGTCTCAAGCACTTGCATTTTCTCCAGTCTTCCAGGCTGAGAGAAATGCAGGAAGGAGAATTTAAAGTGGCATGTATTGATTGGCTCCGCTCACCAAAAGAAGGCCCTTTACCAGCTCTTCCAGTTACAATTTATTCCATAGTGAAAGGGAAACCAGAGAGACCCCCACCCCCATCGTGGAACTGCTTCCCACTCCCCATGAATTATGACGTTATTGGGTTTTTTTTTTTTTTGTTTTTTGTTTTTTTTGTTCAGTATTCTGAAAGCTGCCTGGTGAAGCGCCGTCCCCTGCACCTGGGAGGAGAGGAGATGGTTGATGGATGTGGTGGAAAGTCACATTCCAGAGAACTGGGAAATTGGATGACGTAGGGAGTGAGTTGAGTTCATAAAGCTGACAACCTGTTAGTTAGCTTTAGCATGATAACAGGATTTGGAGGGAGCCTGAGCTGGGCTTCAGTTCTGCCCTTGCCCTGTTCTTTGGCTATGAGCAGTTCTCATGCTCAAGTGTTGGTTTGCCTGTCAATAAAGGGACAGACCTCTTTGCATGTTTGTTGTGAAGATTCAAATAGATGAGGTCCTTTGGGTGCATCAGCAGGACTGACCAGAGATGTCAACAACATTCTTGGGGACTTTGACTTCATATCCAGCTCTGGGTGCTGGGATTACTGTTCCCAACGAATAGGAAGCCATGTCTTGAGCTTGCTAAAAAATTATTCGATTAGAAAATGTTAGTTCCTCTTGCTTTGCATTGCCTCTTCTTGCCTACAATTTCAGCAGCTGTCACTAAGTCCCTGTCTGGTGAGGGCTCACTTCCTGAAGACACAAGGCCACACCGTGTCTCCACACAGTGGAAAGGCTCAGGGAGCTCTCCAAGGTCCCTTCTGTAAAACTTCCACTCACCAAACGTGTCACATCCTCATTCTATCTTGCGGGCTAGGATGGTAATATGAATTTGGGGATGTATAAACATTCATCCCATTACAGTTGCCAATAAGGCTAATAAATCTATTTTTAGGGTCCCAGAGACTCCCTCTCTCTGGCTTTCATTTCTCTCAGCATTCTCAGGAAGAAAGTAATTACCTCCTGAGGCAGTGAATCACTAGCAGTAGACTCTCAGGTGTGTGTGTGTGCATGTGTGTGTGTGTGTGTGTGTGTGTGTGTGTGTGTGTGTACATGAACATACACTGAGGGGGAAAAGGATGGAAAGACAAGAGGGAGTAGTTGTGGTAAGGATTGGGCTGAATCTTCTGCCTTCGGACTTTATGACCTTCACAAGACTATACCTTCACAGATGTAAGTAATATGACCCACAAAAACTTCAGGCTATGAGACACAGAAAAGGCAAAGAGCTGCATTTTTTCTCATAGACGTCATCGTGTGCACACTTGCAGGTCTGAAGCTTCCCAGTGCACAGTGAACCAGGACAACCACATGGACACTCCAATAGCTGCTTTCTTTTAGGGGTCCAAGCATGACCCAGATGACTTCTGTATTCAAAAGACCTCCAGACAAATAGCCGAAACACACACAGAGTTTCAGATCTCTGCACAGTATAGATTATCAGCCTGGACTGTGGCTAGCTAGGAGACGGGAACTCATGTTGGCCTATGCGACTGAGATACAGAATTTCCCTTTCTGTGCCTTGGTTTTAAGGGAATAAATAGAATCAATCTTGAAGGACTCCTCCAGATATAAATTCGTTTGAATGTATATAATAGACCAAATGTTTGGCAATAGCTTAAACAAAGCGGGACTTAGTCATACAAATCTCGAGTTGCACAACCCATGGCTGATGTGGCAGTGAGTGGTATTATAAAACCCAGAATTTGGGGGGGGGTTTGTTGTTGCTGTTTTTTGCTTTTTGTTTTTGTCTGTGCTATCTTTCTTCTCTGCCACACTTAAAAGAATCAGTTGGTCTCACGATTACATAATGGTCTTCAAGCAATACCTCTTTGTTGTAAACAAGCAAAAGTAAGGGCAAAAAGAGACAGAAGGTTTATGAACCAGCAGAGACTGTCTCAATCTATATGGCTTCCTATGAAGGCCTGAACTGAGGGTTTAAGCTTGAGTCTGACAGAACTATACCCATAGCCACTAGACTTTGAGGTGGCTAGTAATTGGATTGGATGTGGGTCTGGCCCACACTATTGGCTGCAAACAAACAAACAAACAAACAAACCCAATTTCTGCAGCCCCACATAAACACGCCTGGACCCTTATAGACATGACAGCATTAGCCAGTCAGTTGGTTTCTTGATGGCTTTCAAAGATGACATCTGTCTAGAACATTCCTGAACACAATCCTACGGACAATAAACTCACAAATGCACAAACATTGCTCTCGTGACCTCAGCTGGGTCTTTGGTTCACAACCTGGTTCAGAACCTGGCCCCAAGTGCATTTCAAATTCATTTCCCATCCCTGTGCTTGGACCTCAGTGGACTCTCAGACAGTGAGGGATCCATTGGATAACTGGGTTTTCTGGCAGCTGGAAAGTGAGGCAGAGATGCTGATGATCTCAGATGAATTCCAATTACACTGCTCGAGTGGTTTCTGCACCCGAGGCTGAGAGGCAAAAGCCATATGCTACATGTGGGACGGGTCATCATCCCACAGGAAACAATGGTGAGGGTGACGGAGAAGAGCTTAATGAAGGGCTGTTTACAGAGGTATGGCAGATTAAGCAGACCAGTACGGTGTGACGAAGTCCTTTGGGGCTAGTAATATGGAGGAGCTGTTTTTTATCAGCTGTGCACAAAAGATTCTGTCCCTCCCAAACCCAAAAGAACAAAAACAACCAAACAGAAAAAAGAGGGGTGGGGGAGGGAGGAGGGAGGGAAAGAGCTATTGCCCTGCCTGGGCCTGGGGCTGTGGCATGAGCAGAACTGTCACACTTAGAGGGAGCTGAATGGCCAAACAGTGCCAGCTCTTTCCTCCCACGTTTGTATCACATTTAGTGCCTCCTTTTGCTTGGTGCATTGGAATCCGGAAGAGGAAAGGGGCCTGCCGGGTTATGTGGTCCAAGGGCTTCAGACTCCAGGACATACAGTGGGGTAAAGGGGTGTGGTGTTATCATTTACAACATGAAACAGCTTCAGTCATTGTCCCTGTTCTTAGCATAGAACTCACCAAAACTTCAGGAATTTCTGAAGTTATCAGAGGGATAAAGATGAAAATAATAAACCTTTTGAACTCCCTTAAATTTATGCTAATAAGCTGTTTTGAAAAGTCCCGCAGGAAGAAGGTTGGTTGCCTGGGAGACGACCACTTGACCAGAGGTTCACCTTTCAACCTTCCCCTTAGAGGGATGAGAGGGGAAGGAGATGAACTGGATCAACACTAGCCCAGGATTCAGTTAGACCCATGCAAGGAAGCCTCAGAAACCAAGCGTCACAGAAGTGACCACAAGTAGGAGTCAGGAGGGAGCATACCTGGGCAGGAAGCAGAAGCTCTGAGCCACCTCTTTGCCACCCCCAAACTCTGTCACATCTTTCTTTGGAGGTTCAAAGAATGATACTCCTAAAACAAGGTGATTTCTTTTTCTTTTTGGAATGTTGAACGATTTTGTCAGACAGAAATGAAAAGTCTTTTGAAAAGTGTGAATCCAGATTCCTACCACTCTGGTATTCCCCATCCTAGCCCTGAGAGAAGCCTTCCTCAAATGACTCTCATCCTATCTGGATTCTCCCAGACAAGAACTGTGTGGCGACCAGTCTTCTTACTGCAATGTCATTATCTATAGAAAAAAAAAAAAAAGACTTGGTCTGTCAACACACCTGGACAAATGCTTGCCAGAGACATTTGCCCTCTGTTTCCATCCCACATTAAATAATGTGCAAACTGTTGTCTGTTTGATGGGCCAAATGTAGTCCGAGGCCATTATGTATTCTCTAACCCAGTTCAGCTTCTCCCTCCAGAATCATTCACTACTCCCTTGATGGTCCCCAACTCCTGCCTCTCCTACAGAAAAATGGCATCTACTGGGCAAGTGAGCTAACCACACTGCAATGGTCTCCAACAAAACAATATATGTCTGACTTTTCTCCAGGATTTGCTTTTTGTCATTTTTATGCCACTGGATCTTCTGAGGACAGAAGGAAATTTCCCTCTTATCTCTTCTGTTCTTTTTCCCTTCCTCTGGTCTTGTCTCTACCCCCTCCTCCCTCTTTCTTCTCACCCCTCCTCTCCCTCCCTCCCTTCTCCTCCTCCTCCTCCATTTTCCTCTTTCCTTTGTCTGTCTCTTACACTTTCTAAATAGCCATATGTCTCCAGGCCAACCTTGAACTCACTATGTAGCTAAAGTTGACCTTAAGTTTCTGATCATCTTCCACCTCCTGGTTGCTGGGGTTTGCACCATCTTGTGGTCTATGTGATGCTGGGGACTGACACTGAGCCACATTCCCAGCACACTCATCTTTCTACTTGATTGTGTGCTAGTTTTGCTTTTTTGTTTGTTTGTTTGGTTGCTTTGAAACAGGGTCTCGACATAACCCTGGCCGGCCTTGAACTCACAGAGATCCACCTGCCTCTGCCTCCCTAAGGTTAAAGATGTGGGCCGCCAAGCCTGGCTCATGTGCTACTTTTGTATTACTGTAACAAAATCTCATAATCAACTTGAGAAGGTTCACTTATCACAGTTTCAGAGGTTTCAGTCTGTGGTTCCTTAGCCCAGGCTTTGCCCACATTGTAAAGCCATGATGCATGGTGGGGGCAGTGGTGAAAGAAGCTGCTTCCCTGGTGGCATCTGGGAAGCAAAAAGAGGGGGATGTCTGGGGATGTGTGTTCTAGGTCCCAGTGTTCCTTTCTAGGGCGTATCCCCATATAACTAGGAAACTTCTAACTAGGCCCCATCTTTGAAGGATCCTCCTGTTAGTGCCAATGCTGGGGACCAAGCCTTCAACACGTGGGCCTTTTGGGAACATTCCAGATCTGAACTGTAGCAGGCTGCCCCTAGTCTTTGCCCTTCCATGATAAACTAGTGTTTTAATAGCCTGCTGTCCTGGGTTCTCAGGGTTGTTCTTACATATGGGCACACTTGGGAGGGACTCAGGCTCCTTGGTTTAGAGCCACCCAGTCAGAAGCAGAAACAGTCGGCTGGACTTCCTTGTGGTCCTGGAGTAGGGGATGATTTTGTGGGACTGGGACCTGGGAAACAATGAAATGGGGGTGGGTAGAGGGGGAAAGAGCTGTCTCTGGGCAGCAGAATTATCTCTGTGAAGCACAAAATTGAAAATTAAACCAAAATTTCTAGAGGGGAAAGAAAGCAGGGTTGGTAGTTGGGGCTGAGTTTGAAGTAGGCTCAGTATCATTTATTGAGTATCTACTGTGCACCAGACTCTGTGTTAAATGTATACATCATCACAAACCTGCCAGGAAACCTGCAATTTTCATCTAACTGGTCTAAATGAGGTCCAGAGATTCTCAACACCTTGCTAAACATAGAAATAGTACTGAAACTCAAGATCACCCAGCTGCAGAGGCCAAATACTTCGACTCCAGTGGCTGCCCTTTGGATGCTACAAACTCCTTTTGACACCAACCCCCCTCCAGAATTTCTAAAGAACCTTTAAGGCAGAGATTAACTTCCCCAGACAGCATGTTTACACATAAAATCCTAGCTATCTGACACCTGTGGAAAAACTGGAGGTTTGGAAATCTTGGCCAACATGCAGCTGTTGTCGGCAACTGAGTGATAGCTGCTCCAGTTATATGGGAGATTTGTTCTAACCCTTGCCGCAGACCCCACCACTCTCTATTGTTCCAAATACTAAGGATAAGTTGCCATTTCTTATCCGGTCTGAATGTGTGCTCCTGTATGTGTGTTCTTGGGTGCATGTGTACATGTGCCTATGAGTGTGGAGGGAACATGACAACCTCACTGTTGTTCCTCAGGAGTAGCCCACCTTAGATTTTGAAACAGAGTTTCTCTCTGAGTCCCAGAGCTCACTGACTAGACCAGCCTTGGCCAGTAGGCCTCAGGTTTCCTCTCGTCTCTGCCTGCCAGTTGCTAGGATTACAAGTGTGTGCCACTTTGGCTTCCATCTTTTCCCCATAGATCCTGAGGACTGAACTTAGATCCTCAGGCTTTCAAGGAAGGCACTTGACCTTTCAAACCATCTCCCTAGACCCATTTATTTATGTTGTCTTCTTGGTTTCAGGAGACGCTTGGCTCCAGTCTCCAACATATCTACTTCCCTAAAGTTATAAGATCATCTGTTGGAATTTGAGCATGCATTGGACCTTCATTTATGTATGGCTTCCTTCCCTTTCAATGTTTACTTTCGTGTTTTATAGTATTCTTACTATTGTGATACAACAGTCATGGTTAGAATTACAGGTAAATTGCGCATGCACCTTGGCCATGTACGCTCAGAAGCATTTCTCCCATAGGACTCTGAGACAGGCTTTGAAATCCCTATCTTTAAAATATCTGTGTAAATCTCTGAAAATATCTTCAGTTTTGCAGGCTTAGTCTACTGGAGATTGAACCCAATGGCTCATACACACTAAGCAAGCAAGCACTTTACTACCGAGTTCAATCCCAGCCCCTTTGATTCATATTTTCTATTTTAACATGAAGTCTCACCAAGTTGCCCTGAGTTGGCCTCAAACTCAATCAAGGCAGGCCTTGAATTGGAAATCCTCTTGCTCCACCCTCCCAAACCACTGGGATTACACATCTGTACCACTAGGACTAGATGAAGATTTTGGTGCTACTGTTGCTGTTGTTAGTGGTGGTGGTTTGTTTTGTTTTCTTTTATCTGGATGATGGAGGTATTGATATGATCTATAGGAAAATTATTTCAAAAATCGAAACCCGAGCAAACCATCAAGTGCCTCTCTGAGACAAGCCAAGGGGTACACTATGTGGTGGCTGGTCTTGAAGGGTGACTGGAGACTCCAGAGGGTGTAAAGCCATAAAGTCAGGGCTGCAGTGCCACACGATGCCACTCAACCAGCAATAATGATTGAATCTCGGGTTCACTACTACTGTGCATGTGTCCTAGGACAGTGGCAGCCTTGCTCTCATTAAAAGAGCAAGCATTAACCTTCCTCGTCTGCATTCATCTCCCTCCTTCCCTCAGCCTGCACCTGCTTTCCCAGAAGGAAGACTCTCCGGTCCTTCATCCCAAAGTTCTCTGTTGTCCATGGATTCCTTCTGGTCCAGGAGAGCCAGGATTGACTTAATGGAGATAAATTGAGGTGAGGGTGTCAGTGGAGTGCATACTCTAGTTATGGTCATGGCTTTCTTCCACCCCAAAGGGAAACAGGATCCCTGAGACCAGGCATTTGGCATCTTCTCAAGGAGGGGCTCATCATCCTCATGGTGAGAAGACCCACATGTGGGTAGGATCTCTGTGGTAGGATGTCCCATGTCTGCCCTTTTGCTATCCCAGTGGCCAAGCTTCTGTTGAGATGTCTCTCAAATCCTCAAGGTACAGGGGAGTCAAATCAGCCAGGAGTGAAGCCTGTGAGGGAGCAGAATGAAGATGAGCAAATGTCCTCTGCTCAGGACAAAGGACCTTCAGTGTTAAAGCTGGGACTATCAGGGCAAGGTTGGGTGACTAGGGATCCTGGATGGTGCTGAAATTCAGACTCAGTAAATACTGTCCAAAATACACTGTGAATTGGACTTAGGGTCTGTGGAAAGTCAGAGAGCCCCAGAGGAGGAATCTGGTGTGGGCAGAGTTCACTGTGCAGATGTTTCTCCCTGCGCTTTCTCTTATGGGACAGGAGAGACTAGAGAGATGGTGCTAGATCAGACTCCAGCAGAAGGGGCTATGGTGTGTGCTTCCTCAGAGGCATGCCTTCCGGAGCAACTTCACATATGACTCAAGTCCCTAACCCTAGTAGACTATGGTTTGAGAGGCTTGTGTCAGTGTCCCCCAGACAAAAAGTGCTAGAGCTTGCCCTTGACCTCTGATCTGTTTGCTTTCAGTGCCTATACGCTTGGCCACCATTTCTCCAGGTGGGCTTTCTTAACACAGAGATACTTTCAAATCATTATTGCTGAAACTCAGAACCTGGGCTTTGTTCAGTCTTTCTGTGCCGTTTGAATACTTGATTTTGCACTATTGGTTGGTTGGGGGTGTGACTGAATGTAGGGAGAGGGGGCCAAATGTCAGTGTCTTCTATTTCTAACTTATTAACACCAGCTCAGGAGAGAAGGTCAGAGCTGTCAGTGTAATTGAGGTATTTGTGAATTTCAATAATCTTATAGAACTCCCCACTCCCAGTGCAGACAGTCTATGGCTAAGTCTAGTCTAGAATCCAGGAGCAAGGCATTCTATCTGAAGCACATCTCAGCTTCTGTGTGTAGAGGGATGGCAGGTGATGTGCATAGTCTTAATTTTATCAAAATTAAAATATTACTTAAAATATTTGTGCATATAAGTCACTTACCTTGTTGCTGTGACAAATGCCTTGTCAACTTGTACACAAATGCCTTGTCAACTTGTACAAGTTGAAACAAAGCAACTCAAAGGAGAAAGGGTTTATTTTGACTCACAGTTCAGGGTACTGTCCATGATGGAGGGAAGTCTTGTGGCATGGGCCTGAAATGGCTGGTCTCACAGCCTCCACAGTGAGGAAGCAGAGTACTGAATTCTTAGTGCTCAGCCAACTTTCTCTTTTAAATGGTCCAGGATCCCCCAGTCCATTAAATGGCACTTCCCACATTTACTATGTGTTTTCCTATTTCAATTACCCTAAGTAATCAGATTATCCCTCACAAATATGCGAAGAGATGATGCTAGACCCTGGCAAGTTGATAAAATTAGCCATTGTAATGAGAGAGACTAGTAATCAGGTGAGACTTTGCTGACTGTGATCTATACTACATTGTTGGGAAATCCTTTGAGCAGAAGGTATTCTTACAACTAAAGGAAATCCATCTACCCATTCAGTCATTCTACAGGCAATTATCAGATGTCTCTTATGAGTCAGGCACCATGGTGGGTGGAACTGAGATGTGGAACTGAGACTAACTACAGCCTTTTCCTCATGCTGTTCCCAGGCCAGCTAGCAACTGATAGGTTATTGAAGAAGGGGTGCACATTCCAGGAAGATCACAACAGCCAAGATCTTGTATGTAAAATTGTGTGTGCTTGGGACTAGGGAGAGACTGGTTTGGCTCACAGAGCACAGAGAGAAACAAAGAAATACAGAAGAAATCTCCAGGAAGAAAAAAGAAGGAAGGAAGAAAGGAAGGCAGGGAGGTAGGGGGAGAAAAGGAGGGAGGGAGGAAAGGAAGAGGGGAGGGAGGGGGGGAGGGAAGAAGGAAGGAAGGAAGGATCCTTTGATGTACAGAATTAGACATTTGGAAGGTTTAAGGGTCAATGACAAGAGTTAAATGTTGTTAAAAGTCCCAAGAATGATGCAAATTTGGGAGTTGCCAAACCTAGGGCACCAATGATGAGTTCATAAGTTCATCCAAGAGCTTAGTATGTGCTATAGATAAAGTGCATTTCCTGGACAGAGATGGAATTCATCTAGAGATGGGCTTCAGAGAATGGGAAGAACTTCAGAGATTGTAGAGAAAAGCAAAGGATACTTCACTAGCTTTCCATGACTATAACAAATAACTAAGACAGTAACCTTATAAAAGGTCTATTCTGACTTGCAGTCTTGGAGGCGACAGTCCATGATTGGTTGCTTTGGGACCTGGGGTGAGGTAGCATATGTTGGCGGGAAAGTATGGCAGAGCAAAACTGCTTATCTCATGGCCAGGAACAAAACAATATGGGGCTAGGGTCTCACCATCCCATTTATGGCTGGACCTCAAATGACCCTAAGGCCCTCCCCTATGCTCCCCTAATGGCCCCACCTCCTATAGGATCCACTGATTCCTAAGAATGCTACTCTGAGGTCAGCCTTTAACACATGGACCTTTGTAGAACACTTAAGATCCAAAATGTATTCCAACAGTGGAACTTGCCTGAGATTGGCAGAGCAGTGGAAAACAGGCTAGCTTTAGGTAGGCAAGTCAACTTTGTGAGCTGTGTAAAGACAGAACTACAGAACAGAGCATGCTATATAGTCTCTTTTTCTCCAGACAAGGGTCAGATCAGTGAGACAAAAAACACATGAGGTTTGAGAGGCAAAGGGATCTGATACAGTTATTTATGGGTTATTTGTTCTCGACTTTCCTCTACTTTGGTTTCTTCATCTGCAGATAGGCCTCAGCCAGACTTCCCCAACAGAGCTGTGAGGGTTGGAGCTGGGGAGCTGTGCAAGCAGGCTGTACAGCTTTTTCTTTTGCAGCTATGGGGAGCACTTCCTCTTTAGGTGACAAAGTGGAAGGCAGGTACTATTTGGGGAAAGAAGAAAACTGGGCCCTATCACAGCTTTTTGGATGTGTGAGATTTTTACAGAAGCCCTCACAGGTCACATGCCTACTTCTAGAAGAACTACTCATGATAAAAGAGTTTCTTGACTTTCCTGAGACCAGTCAGGTAAGCCTCTGGAGCTGAGGAGTCTGGCTGTTGAGGTTATCAAGGTCCCTAGCAGGATGTTGCTTGAACCCAGTACTTGAGGAAGGAGCAGGTACCTGCTAAGCATCCCAAAGTGCCTGCTTTAGAGATGTTTCACAATATACTGGTGCACAGTGGATTCTCTGCCTGACGGAATTAACACTAGGGCTTTGGCAGATCATCACAACCAGGTCTGGTGTGAGTAGCCACAGCCAGCCAGGTTCAAGGTGCCTTTCTTTAATCCTATCTGGAGCCAATAAACTTCTAATAAAAAGGAGAGGAGAGAATGAAGTAAGATTTTTAAGGCAACAGGAGCAGCTCAGGGTGGCTGGCTGGTATCAAAATCATAGAGTCATCTACAAAGTTCGTTTGAATTTATATTGCATTTGACTTTTTAAAACCTGTAACATGAATCTCTGATTCTCCAGTGTGTAATGCCAAGCTCCATTTCATTTAGTGCCCACAACCATCCTGGATCCTAACACCGAAGGCATGGAGTTCTGACAGCTCCTTTGACAGCTTGAGGATATCTGCAGTCAGTGCCCACAGTGAGTGGGAACATGGTAAGGGAATCCTGAGAACCCTGGCAAGCTGGCCTCCCTCTCATCCAGAAGCAGCAGCACCTAGCTCTTTAGGTTGTTGTAATGATGAAGTTTGGTTTTCCCCATGAGACAAAAGATAGGGAGAGCTTTTGGAAGTGAGTAGATTGGATCCTTGCCACTTTCTGCGATCTCTCCAAAGAGCAGAACGTAGAGTGTGACTGTGTGAAGAGAAAGGATGAACCCTTCACAAAACTCAGGCACTCCACAATTTAAAGAGATGACAGCATTGCTGCTTAGCATGGCAACAAGATATAAATAGGTGCTAATAAGGAAAATCAGGCTAATTGCTGAAAAAAGTACATCTCATAATAAGCCTGCTTTACATAAATGTTTGCACACCCTAAAATCATTTAATACCTATAGACTCTATCTTATCAGCATGGAAAATTGCCAACTTTGCCACTATCAGTGATGGGATTTCAGGCAACTTTCTTCATTTGCCTGAGGCTCAATTTCATTTGCCATAAAATGAGACTAATAATTAACTTATAAAAATGGACCAGCTGAGGCAATGCGTAGGAAGGGCCTTTAAAAATCGGGAAGCTCTGTAGTGAGCTGTTTAGCAGTAATTGTTATAATAATTGAGCACTTCCCCCAAGAATAGTCTAGAATCACTATATATTAAACTCCTGTTTTTCTTTACAGTAGAGTCTATAATTTAGAGGCATCTAAATCTAATCTCTTTCTTTGCACACTGTCCTTTCACTACATCACCTTTGGTGCTTTGGTATCTTCAGACACCAACTCGTTTCTGAAAGAAACCTGGATGGTTCAAACTTGTAGGTTAAGATAGGTCTCCTTATGAATATATCTTCAGGGTAAATTTAAAAAATAGATCAAAACAAGCACTTCATTGTGGACAAAAATAATTGTTCTGTGGGATGGACTGAACTATTCAAAATCTAACAAACACGGATTCCTTATTTCCTTCTAGGAGTTCTGCTCTCTGAAGCCAGGCCCGTTAGTTCCCCATTCAAGTTCATTTTTTGGCTAAAAGCAACCAATGGCAGACCCCTGCTGGCCTAGAATGGTACTGTATAGGGGAACACTCCAATTCCTATTAATGGAGATGTCGGCTAGAGATGTTAGACATGAGATGTCAGATGTTTGGGGCTCCCCCACCTCTGTCTCTGTCTATGTGTGTGTACCTGTGAAGAATGGCAAGTATCTTCTCCAATTGTTCATTTTGAAGAAAATTAATCATTGTATGTGTACATATGTGTGGTGAGTGCATTCATGTGTACATGCATGTATAAGCCTGTAGAGTTCAGAAGAAGTTGGATCTGAGAAATTACGGGCAGTTATAGGGTCATGGGAATTAAACCTGTGTCTTCCACAAGAGTGTTCTTACCATGGCACTATCTCTGCAGCCCTCACCTTCTTTTTTGATACTGAGTCTTGCCACTAAATCTGAAGCTTGCTGTATCAGCTAGGTTGCCTGGCGAAGGAGGTCCAGGGATCGGTCCTCCTGTCTCTGCTCCCTTCCAGTGGCAGGGTCACAGATGAGTGACCTTGCTCAACATTTTATGTGGGTGCTTGGGATGCACATTTAGGTCGTTAGGCTTGCGTGACAAGCACTTTACCCACTGGGTCATCTCTCCAGCACTACCTCCATTTCTAAGTGCCTGTATTTGTCAAAAATATGCTAAAGTGGGGGCAAGAAGAAAAGGCTGGGATTTTTCTACAATGGAGGATGGCTCTTTAAGGGGAATTATGGATCTCAGTCTCCCAGTAGGGTAGTTAGGACTTGGATTTCTGTCCTCACAGCTTATGCTCTGTTGCTAACAATGGCTTATAGGCAGTGCTTGAGTTTTCAAATGTGTTCACACTCATTTGCTCAGTGCATATTCTAACCCTATCAGGCACAGCTTTCTCTCTCAAATGCAAGGAAGGGCACTATGGCGGGTCAAGGGCAAATGCAGTGTTCAAGGATACATGTAAGGGGGATCAAAATAGAAACTAGAGTCTGCAGGATAAGGAATGCCCAGGACTGCATTTTTTTCCTTTTTATAATCTCTATTTCTTCCTCTTTCATGGAACTGGAATAAAATGAGATCCACTCCAGTGAATCCCGGGGAAAGGAAGCACAAGGTAGGCCAAGAACAGGGAGAACCCAAGAACTTCTGAAGAGCATAGGTCTTATCTGGGGACATGGTTGTTGGATGCCCCTCTGGATGAAGGACACTGGAGGTAACAGTAATGAGGTTAAGACAGTACAGGCAGTCAACATCACTTGTTTCCATGGCCAACTTTGGTGTTAGTCTCCAGAAAACAGAGCCTGAAGAACAGACCAAAGCAGGAAGAGCAGAGCTGGAGGGAGGGGTCATGACCTGCCCCATCTCTGCTTGAGGTCTCACAGATGACCTTCTCTTTTTCCCCTCACAGTAGAACAGGCTAAGGAGGTTTGCCGATGACCAGAAGTCAGGACCTTCACTCGATTACCCCACCCAATACCATGTGTACCATGACCCAGGGTATCTTTTGCCCATGCCCCTTTCTCTTTTTCTCTGCAGGGCTTGGTGTCTCTGGTTTGGCTTGAATGACACAAACCCACTCTTCACAAGTCAACTCTTCAAAACTCAATCATCACTTCATTACAATTCCAGAGAAAGTTCTATGATTCCACAAAGGCAAGCTGTGATTGCCAATCCAGACAAAGAAGTGATTTTTGGAAGTGCTGTTGGCCAAGTCAGCAGGCAGAGGAAACCCACTCTGGTGTTCTGCAGTGCTCTTCCATACGGTGAACTCTAAGATTCATAGCCTACTCCCTGTTGAGAACAATTTCCATCATTATCACATTTTTTTGTCACTAGTAACAATGTTACATAAATATTCCTATGCAAAAAACTCTTGCACATGTTAAGTTTTTAAAGAGGTTTAAGTATTTGTTTTTAATCTTACTTTTGGTTTTTTGAGACAGGGTTTCTCTGTGTGTAGCCCTGGCTGTCTTGGAACTTGCTCTGTAGACCAGACTGACCTCAAATTCAGAGATACACCTGCTTCTTCCTTCCAAGTGCTGGGATTATAAACATGTGACACCACTACCCAGCAAGTATTTGTTTTTACTATCTTTAATTATGTTTGTTTCCTTGTGTGGTATGTATGAATCCCATGTGGAAGCCCTAAGTGTTACGTTTCCTGGACACACAGCTCGAAGTTTTCTGATGGAACAGGGAACAAATGGCAGGAGCAGAATGTGTTCTTAATCACTGAGACATTGTTCCAGCTCAGATAAACACATTTCCAGGAATACAATTGGCTATTTGCTGATTTTCTCTTCCAAAATACCTGCTTTTATACCTCACTAATAATTTACTAAAGTAATGCTATTATCCATAACTATCCAATTAACCTACAGATCATTTAACTTCTGTAGATTCTGCTTGAAATGTCTTTTCTGTCACAGCTTTGAAAAGCATCATGAAATGAAATGATGAGCTCATCCAATGTCAGGCCACATGTGCTGTGCATTCCTAAAACCAAGTCCCCATGTGTTCCTGCACAAACATGAATACAAGCATAAATGTACACATTCATACATATGTACATATACATACAAACACGTCAAGTCTCTTGAGAAGTGTGACCCCACATAAGTGAACATCACTCTGTCAACAGCTCTGCCTATGTGTTCCTATCATTTAAGAACTACAATGGGTAATGTTTGCCTGTCCCTGGAGACAAAGGGGAGGAGTGGTCCAAGGATACGGGTGAGAGAAAGGGAGCAGAGAAAAAGACAGCTGTCCCTGCAAGTGGGGCTATTTATTCTTTACCATTGCTAAATCCTCCCGTGACATTCCAGAGGGTCTTAATAATCTTCTAAGAAAATACCATCCTTGTGTCTCTTTTTACATGGAAGGGCATGAACTCTCTACTAGACAGCCTATAACTACATGGAGGGGGGGAGTTGTGATGTGTGTGTCACACGCATTTCTATAAGAGGAATGGTGTCCTGAATGACCAATCACAAACACACACACACACAAAACCATATTATACGATTTGTCTCTTGGTGTAAAAGAAAGGTGGTGCAAACACTTTACTTAAATTATAATGAGGTGGCAAGAATTATTTCCAAGAATGCCTTTCAGGGAAACAGTTGTATGAGGTTGCAAGAAATCCTTTGAGAGCCATTTGGAAGAGGGTGGGGTAAGACCCCAGGAAGGATAGGCTGGACTAACAACAGATGGCTGCTAAGTGGTCTTCTAAGAAGGGGTTAGAGCTTTTGGTTGAGTGTGGTGTGCAGGTGCAGCATAGCTCTAACAACAAACACCCCAACTCTTCATGCTGCCTCCACCCTCTCCTTTAAATAAACGTTGACCTAATGTTGAAAGAACAGCAGGTTGGAGGGGCACAGAGCCATTTCTCTTCCTGATGTGCACATATTTCCCTCTGGCGTTGAGTGCACACACTCTCCAGCACCTCCCACCCACATGCTGCTGCTTGTCATGCCAAAGCTTGTGTCTGAAGGTTCTCCTGTGGCCTCAAGAGTAACATATTAGTAAAGACATGGGAATGGTTAATGGCCAATTCTGTTAGAAGCAAGACAAAACCAGTTCCTCCTCCTCCTCCTACTTGTGGTATTGGGTCTGAATCCAAGTAGGACACTGCACATGCTTGGCAAACAACCACTGAGCCCCATGCCCAGTGCCAAATTCTCATCTTTGATAAGTTTGCACTTAGGCTTCTAGTCCAGAAAATGGATGTAAACTAAAATTGGGGTAAAGGAGGCCTGCTTGGAATATTCATAAGGTAGAACCCTTAAACAGGCCCATCTGGTATTTAGCTGACATAGAATAAGAGCCCTAGCTGAAGCCTGCGTAAGATTTACTAAGATTTTACAGTTGCAGAGCTGGAATAGAATGGAAAATCTTCATCTTAGAGGACTCCACCTTTATTTTAGGAGTATATTAGCACAGTGACTCATTATCAAAAGCTACCGGTTTTTGTTTTTTTAAGGCTCAGTGTGTGTTCCAGCCCTATACTAGGTCCTGAATATTATTGCTTGTTTTCTTCCTAAGTTAGGAAAGGACATACTACTAGAACCAAGACCATTTACTTCTGAAACCCAGGCTCAGGAGCAAGCCTCACTTCATGTTCCAAAGGCAGAAGACACATGGTATTTTTTCCCAGAGACATCACAGTAGCATTAAGCAGCAATTCCTGCTAACTGTCCTCTGCTCTGCCACAACCCCAAATATCTAGGTCTCAATTCTGTTTTTCGTTTCATTCCATCACTCTTTGTTCCATCCTCTGGAGACTCTCTTCTACTGACACACAAAACCAATTACATCACATTATCTAATGCTAGTTGTGTTTATAACATAGAAGGCGAAGAACATTTTTATGAGTAGAGATTTTGTCTATTGTTACTTCTCAAGGGAAACAAATACTTTCTCTGGATCTGGGCAATGTGTGTGGTTTGGGAGCTGAGTTGACAAAGGGTTGGGTCCACACCTTATTTTCTCTTCTGTGAAAGGATCTTAGCTATTCTACCCCACCCAAACCAAATCTTTTTTTTTTGTTTTTTTTTTGTTTTTTTTTTGTTTTTTTCGAGACAGGGTTTCTCTGTGTAGCTCTGGCTGTCCTGGAACTCACTCTGTAGACCAGGCTAGCCTCGAACTCTTGAACTCAGAAATCCGCCTGCCTCTGCCTCCCAAGTGCTGGGATTAAAGGCGTGCGCCACCACCGCCCGGCTCAAACCAAATCTTCTTACTACAAAACATTGACCCAAACTAAGAAATTTCCCAAACTTTTGAAACCTGAGAATGTGTCACGGGGGTCCTTGAAGTTCATGGTTTCCAGATGGAGAGACTGGAAGAAGGGGTAAAGGAGTGGAAGGAGGTAGGTGGGTATAAGATGGGGGAAGCCTGAACTCTGGCTCACTTCTGACTGCTGAGGTGTCTTCCAGCTGATGATGTACCAGGCGAGGCAGCAGTCCCTCTGAGACTCACCAATGACAAGGAGGAAGCAAGTCATTGTAAAATTGTCTTCCCCAGGGCACTGATGGCCTTCAGCAGCACAATGGAAAAGAATGCCCATGGCTTGACTCTCAAGAATGGAGTAAACATTCTGCTAAACAATCTGCATAGGCTTTCCCATAACCCCACAAGTGGTAGTCCCCAGGGTGAGTGGTTCTTTCTCCATGACTTGTCCCCTTGCCAGAGGTGGGGGAGGGCTTAGCAAGCAACTGTAGTAAATAACAGGCAAGTATATTTGGAAAAATGAGGGATAAGCATGATTTCAGTAGGAAATCCCTACTGGAAAGAACCCTTGTTCTTTGTTTGATTTTGTTTTTTGTCCTTGTTTTGCCTTGCTTCTGTAAGCCCAGTCTGGGCTTGACCTCAGAGTCACCCCCTCATCTTGCCATGAATGGATTTGGAAATGGAAAGTATGTAAAGTGAAATGCATTCAGAGAACTGTCTTTTCACTCGTAGGTACAAACTAAAGAAGTCAATCTTGTAGAAAAAGGGTGGGACAGAGGAAATACAAGTTAAAACTAAGAAATGAATCTTGTAGAAAAACAGTAGAATATAGGTAGAAATTAAAGAAATGAATCTGAGAGAGAGAGAGAGAGAGAGAGAGAGAGAGAGAGAGAGAGAGAGAGTGAGAGAGTAGAATAGAGGAACTAAAGGTAGAAACCAAAGAAGTGAATGTCATAGACAGAGTAGAATGTGGAAACTAAAGTCTGTAAGGGTAGAGAATACAGCTTGGGGACCAAAACAGTTATATTAGGAGCAGTAAGGTTTGGTCTTTTGTACCACAACAGGTAACTATAGTTTATAACAATCTGCTGCCCATTTTAACAGGAGAAAATGCCCACTTCATTGCTATTAGTGGTTTGTCATTTCTACCCAAAATCATCCCCCTCCCCTTGTCACCATGACTACTGTCTTAAGTATAGTCTCCTATGGTAGTTCTGGTCTCTTGGAATAGGTTGAATTTAATTCTAGAATAAAGCCTACACCTGGGTACAAAAGGTCTCTTAACAGGTGTAGAAAAAAAGTTACTTTCAGTTAACCCGACAGCTTGATGCTATAATAAATAGAATGTAGCCAACAGCTACATACTTGGACTTAATGTTCTCAAACTCTCAAGCCTCTTCTGAACCTGATATCCTGGCCTGGGACACAGGAATGTTTTAAAGTGCCCCGGTTTAGAGATGTAAACAATTTCCTGTAGTGACATGCCTGCAGACCCACCTTACCCTGAGGTCAAAGAAACCACCTCTGCAAGCTGAGTGGTGCCTAGACTTTTTTGGAGGATATGAATCTGTGACCTGGGACAGGCATTATCATTGGGAAAACATGGACATTTTCCACCTTTCTTCTTTCCTGTTGCTGACTGTATGGTTCTGATGTGAATCTCTTCTACAAAAGGTATATAGAATGTTGGTTGCAAAGAAACAATGAAAAATATTTAAGTAGAAGAAAGATGGTTGACATTACAGTAAAAGACAAAATTCTGATCATAACCAACAGCAAAACCTACGTATTGAAAAATCCTTGCTGGTGCACAAACAGTGTGAAACTGTTTAATACAACTCTTTCTATACATAACCAAGGCGAAACAGATTCTGTAACATGCCATATTCACTGGAAGGACAGACAGTTCCACTTGACTGTTTCTGAATTTGGAAAAAAAAAAGTTTGGGTCATCAGTTCAGGGCCAGGTTACTCCAAAGTCCCCAATGACCCACAAGAAATGAACTGAATCTTCATTCCATCTTAGAAGTCAACTACCTTTGGTTGATGGCTCTAACATAGGTCAGAATGGCTCTGCAGACAAAGTTCTATAGGAACGGAATGCTATCCGACTCCATGTTCTTTGCTTCTGAATTCTACAACTAGCCAACAGTTTTCTAGGCTGATATTATGTTGCATAGTTTGATTATTCTTGTAGCACAGACTTGGAGAAATAGAAGTGAAAATCTGTTATTACAGGTTAAATTGTGTTACACTCAATTTGCAGAGAGGGTCTGGCTTCTTTTTATTATACTTCTGATTTTGTTGTAATGACTATTGCCTAAAATAAATGGGCAATCGACAGAGGCTTAGGGATGCCTAAGTGATTTTTATAATAGCAGTATTTGTTGTTGCAGAATTTGACCTGTATTCTGGTTATTAGTTTTATTCATCACACTGAAATCTTGGCACTTCTATTGTTCATGCTATTATATGCAAAGCACTGTAGCATGAAAGTCACTTATGAAGCTAGAGAAAAAGCCTCACTGAACAGAAGAGTCTCACGGAACAATGAACCCTCAGCTAAGTGGATGTACATTTAGTTTAGCTAAATGTTCAGGATTGTCAAAGGTTTATTCCTTTTAATCCCAAGGTTTTCTTTCTTCTTTCCTTTTCTCTTTTTCTTTCTTTATAACCATCTGTGTTATAAGCATTTAAAAAACACTTGCTTTACAAATACCTTTGAATCTCTCTTTTTCTCTGTGTATTGCTCAGTCATTATTTTGAATGTGCTGAATTGGTACTTGCTTGGAACTAAGTGTCTTCTATAAATGAGATTTGAGATCCTTTGGCCCACCTGACATTTTGTCTATTGCTGTCACTTTTTTCCCCCTGACTTTGGTTTCTCTGGAAGTCTGTTCCCCTTCCTTAAACTCAATCTTCTGTAGACTTGAAAACTAGTCAAACATTTAGAATTGTGTAAGAAGTGAAAACAGAAGTTCTGGGAAGGTGCCTGATGGTTGGAGGTATGGCTTCATGCATGTTTGCTTCCTGGCATTTAGTTCCACTGGGCAGAAGGCTTGGCTGCTTATTCTGTACTTTTTAGTCACTTTTCAAAGAGTTGTACTTCTGCTAAGGTTTTCCTAGTTGTTTCAACAATTTATTTTCAAGCCATTTGTTTGGATTTTATGTTCAGCAACTATGAATGAAGTTATCAGATGGCTGAGATCAGGTAATGGGTAACAACTGAAACCTCACAGAGAATGAAGATGGTGGTCCACTTTCATATGGCAAATGGCATACAGTAGTCATCTCAGACAGGGAACTATGCCAGGTTCATGATATTTAATTAAACTATGGACTGAATCAGAACTGGCTGACCCTGGAGAGTCTAAGTCCGCAGTCAAAGCAGCACTGGGCATTCTCTCTAGGTGATCCCATTATTTATTGCCTTAAAATGAAGGCAGTAAAGCAAGTCTTCCAAAGTACAGCATTGGGCCAGAAAAGAATTGCACTGCTGCCTTTAGTCCTTCTATTGTCTTGTTTTCCAGGCTATACAAAGCAAGAGCCCAATATCTACCTCATGGCTGAACTGTTACGGACAGAGTGCCAGGGACAACATGTTATTTATCAAACCAGATGACTCAGTATGGCTAGGTATGAAGAGCAGACACCCTAGTCTGTTAGCCTTGATTTAAATCCTGGCTCTCTGCTTATTAAAATATCTCTGAGCTATAAAATGAGATGATAGTATTAGTGCTTTGAGAATTAAATAGGGCAATGTGAAAAGCACCAAGGAGAGTCCCTGGCCCAGACAAAGAGCTGACTAAATGGTAGCTATTACTGTTAACAAAAAAATAAATGTTTTAATGCAATATTTACTGAATTTAATGAAATTGCAATATTTAACAAACAGACATTTGGTGCAGCCACTGAATGACTCCAAATGGTCTTGTTTCTCATTTATTTGTTGAGCCATCGTTCCTTCTTATTGAAAGGCTGGTAGCCTGATTTCCTGTTGAGCATATTTCACTCTGGCGCCTTGTGAAGACCAGGAGAGATTCCAGACAAGTTGCAATGTCATGTTTTTATGAGTCTAAAGGAAATGAGGCTACATGTAAGTAGAATCGAGAAACATCAATTAAAAACAGGAGCTGTCTAAAGGAAATGCACTAAAACGAGAAGGGCGTGAGCAATATACAATGTGGTATTGAGGGACCAGCATAGGAAGCAGGGATGAAGAACCTGCTGATACACTGTAGTCTGAAATTCTGAAGACTACCAAGTGCTACAGTGCCTGGCAATGCCACCTACCCATCTCCCAGCAGAGGAGGTGCCCTCAGCAACTAGGGAGGAAGTGGGACATGATTGCTCCAGGAGACAGACAGTCTTCTGTCCTGGGGCTTTAATCAGCTTGGCTTACTGGGTGACCTTGAGTGACCCCATTGCCCTGTTTTGCAAAATTTTCTAACGTTCCTGTAATATCATGAAGAAAGGTCAAATTAAGACACATTTGATAGAAACAAATTAGAACAGGGTTCACAAACATACCTGCTCACAGATTTTAGGATTTTGAAGCACTACGTTTTGTGCTTTTCGGACAGGCTTGCATTTTCAGATTCCATAGGCCTAGCATTTCTAATCTTAATATTGGGGTACTGAAGTCCCGAGTATAGCCAGACTGAAATGAGTTTACTTACCACTTAATTCTTTCATCAATTATATTCAGATAGGTACCTTTAAAGTTCCACAGAAATGGTACTGCTAGCTTAAGTGTAATTTGCTCAAGGGTGTTAGACTTTATTTTAAAAGTTTTATTTTAAAACATTTGTCATACAAGTGAATCATAGGCAGAGTCATAGTGACCTGTCCCCTGAACCTTCACCCAGCTGACACCCTGTTCTGAAAGATATCTGTACTCCCCCTGAACACCCATGCTCCGGTGTCATCCCCTTCCCCACGTCCTGCCTTTTTGTGTTTATAACCCTGGTGTGAATAAGTAAAAATTACAATTTGATTTAAAAAAAATGAAATAAAACCATAAACTAAATTTTGACTTTCTTCCTAATCAAAGTTACAAAGCTGAAAAGATCCCAGGAGCAAACACTTACCTTATAATCTACCTACTTACCTAAGACTCTCTGGCCTACTCTTCAGCACCGTCCAGAAGTCTCCTACAGCCCTCTAAGAGGCCAAGAGTAACTCAGGTCTCTGCATCTAACCGTCATCTCCAGCATTATCACAGATATGTCTATGCATATGCATATGATCATGGTTATTTATACTTAGCAGGGTCCTTTGTGAACAACTCTGAGACAAATGGTATTTCCAGTAATAGTTTATTGATTTCCAAATGCACAGGGGCGCCAAGTCCGAACATCCTGGGATAGCAGTAAATCTCTCTTACAAAATAATTTACAGTATGAAAATGATATACTGAAACATCAACTCAGATATGTAATTCCCTTGAAAGATTGAGTGTTCCCTTGTTTAGTGTAAAGGGTGGAAGGGGAAGAAGACTAAGGAGGGATGTGACTGTGCTCACGAAAACAGGCAGAAGACAATGGATTTGTTGGTTCTACCCACTCACGCTCTGTGGCCTGTCACTGTAAAGACTGGTCAGGTTTAACTTCCATAAAGTATAAATGATTGGTCCCCTTAAAGCCACATCAAGCCCAGAATGGACACTGGCTATTTTCCCAACAGTACACTCCAAGTGTCTTCATTTATTTCACTTTCCTGCTCTGGTCCTTGTTCTAATGTTTCTGCTCAGCCTCAAATAATAATGGGAAACCAAGGGATCCAGATGATCTCTTGTATGAGCTGGGGAATACCTGGTTCCCATGCTCTCGCTCGGAATTCCATAGGACGGTGGGCCTCAGAAACACTGATGGGTGAAGGCAGCCTCAGTGAAATGTGCAATCTCTCTGTGGGCCTTTTCTCTTAGGGCAGGGCTGGACTTGATTTATAATGGGACTTTTGCCTTTAAACAAACAAAAAATCTAGATGTGCTTAGCACATAGTAAACATGCAACCAGTTTACTGAGAAGTGTGTACTGAACAGCTACTTCATAAGAGTAGAGTATCAGGAATCAGCAGGACATTTTCTCTGTGGGGAGAGAGGACCTCTTAGACCACTGACTACTACAAGGTCATAGATTCTCCAGCTCTACACTCCATCCCAGATGACAAGGCATCTGCATTTTCCATGTTTAATAACATGGAAGAGGGCTGGGGTGTCACCTTGGCTTAGTGCTGTAAGAGTTGACACCTACCACAGGGGGATTATTCTGGAAAGCCAGCAGCCACACTCCAGTTATCTGTTTATACTTTATACTTACATGGACCTAGAAGAAATCTTTGTGGTCGTATATAAGATCACCAGGGGCTGCTTTGAGCTTCAGTTAACTCTTAAATTATTAAGTGGTATAGTATATGTGGGTGTGTGCAAATCTTTCTCTCATTTACACACACATGCACGCACGTGCGTGCGCGCACACGCACACACACACATACACACACTCCAGGAAGGAAGTCCAAAGTTAGTGATTTAAATTGGCACCTTCTCACAGAGTACAGACATGGTAGCTAGGTTTCCTAAAACATGAAGATTTGCTTTTCTATAGCACTGAAGCAGGAGGTATTTAAATAAAGTTAGACTACCATCACCTCCAACTCTCTCTAAAAACTTTACACTCTTGAAGGCCTTTATTTTCCTTTGTGGGGATTTACCAAAAAGAAAGGCCTTCCCAGCTCCTGGAAGAAAGCTTAAGTTAACAATGAATACTACAACATCTACTAGAGCAGAGGACTAAGGCTATCTTGATGCTTTGAAAAAGAATTCATAGTATGAATGGGGAACTGGGAGAACCGAAAATACTGGGGGAACTGAAAGCCCCCTTCTCTCTCAATCTGTAGGTGAGCTGGTGTGGGACAGAGGGTTCCCACTGCAGTGGGAAACTGGTTTTGCTAGCAACTACAGACAAGTGACTTGTTCTCTGCACATCTACAGAGGCTCATAGCCTGTCCTAAGGTTACTTCCTTCTACTGACTGCCAGAGCTGAGAAGTCAAGGACTTCTTAAAACTGCCCCAGATATAGCGGTATCAAACCAATGAACAAATTACTCTCAGCACTCAGAAACGTAACAGTCAGAAGGTATCCAGGGCTTGGTCGGAGGACCCAACTTATTTTAGAGACATTCATTACCTGTATCATTTGATGATTTGGGTAAACCCTGCTGTCCACAGTTCATCAGGACACATACAACTCTGACACTCTTAACTCACACTGACACGGAAAAACAAGAAGCTTCGTTCACCCTGGGGCACAAGGCCAAGCAAGAGGTTATAGCTCTGAGGATGAAGCTGATACCAGTACAGAAAGCATCCTAATTCTTACATTGATAAATGCTGCTATTAGGAACTTAAGGATCTGGGCAGGGGCTGCTGTGCTGTGTTTAATGCTTTCCTGGTTAAAGTTTTATCAGGTGCTGAAGACATCAGGAGCCCATAAAGTGAACATGAAACCCTCTCTAAGTAAAGGAGGAATGCTTTCCTTGAGGAGTCCAGAGAGACGATAATTTATAGAGACAGGTTGGCCAATCTTCTTCTGTTTATAACCACTGCATAAATGCTTAGATTCCCCAAACACAAATTTAAAGTACCGGCATGATTAGGTGGAGAGGCAATGATCTGTTCATTGCTAATATAGGGTCAACACGTAAAGATCAATGATTACTGGGGAAAGACAATACAAAGCTTCCAAATTGTCAAGTCTTTTCAATCTTCTGATATTCTACACTCTTTCCAGAGTGGTCTATCTTTTAAAATTGTTAGAATAGGATATCATTAGAGGTTGTTAACTCAAGACAGATTAAATTCTCCAGTCTTTGCAGACAGATGGTAAAGCACCAAAAATGTCTAAGCCATCTCCTAGCCATCAGTTTGGGGAAAAGTATATATATCTTTTGATCTTATGCTCCTCTCTGACACAATATCCTTGTCTGTGTAGAGAGCTAGGGTAATCCTAGCCTAGAGCATAGACGCTTGGCAGTTTCCTAGCCTCAGAAGGATAAATCATTTTCTAGCATGCACAGGGTTGAATAATGACATAAATAGGACTCCTACAATAAGCATATGTTGTTTCTGCCTTATCCTGTACATACACATGTTAGCTGCCCCTAAACCTTTGTGATAAGTACACAGGCAAGCTGGCTGACAGGAAAAGGGAGATTTACTCCAAGGTGGACTCCTTGGATCTGGAAGTCTAGACCTTGGTCAACAGCAACTCCAAGGCTCAGAAAGAATCTCAAAGTGAACATGAAAATACCACACAATCAGAGAAGAGGGAATCACTGTCCACTTACAAGTAAGAGTGTTCTTCCAAGTCTCCTATTTTATCTTAGTAGTCTAGTGTATGAATATTCTCGTCTATAACCTAAGTGTTTGTTCTATTAAAAAATACAGTTATCCCCTGACTTCAAATCATTTAGAAAGAAAAACTGATTTCTCAAGAAGATATGGTGCTGTGAGCTTGCAGTTGGGTATCTCCCAGCACACTACTACTTCCTTGACTCTGAAAAGTATGGTTGTAAGAGACTGTGATCTGGGAGTGTGAGAAGGCTAGGAAATCCAGCTCTGGGGCATGCCTGGACATGCTACATAAAAGAGAAAACTGGGGTGTGTGAGGTGAACTGAAGGCCTGCTGCAGGGGAAGGGAGGATCCCAATTATAGTAAATAGAGGGAATGTTTGCTAGCAGCCAGGGAGTGGCAAGGACTCCCCTCACAGTGCACCGACCACCATAGACTAACCTTGGAGTGGTACTGCTAAGTTTTACAGTGACAATCTCCACCTGCCAATATACATGGCAGCCTTTTATATTGTGACAGGCCCGTTAATCCACGCAGCTGGCTCAAGAATTCAGGTTATTATCAGATGCTTTAGTGACCATTTTGGAAAATTTGGGCAATCTGAATTCTGAAACACTGATTTCAACTTTTAATCAGATTTCTTTACCTCACCCCGGTCCTTAAGGTCATTTCCTTTCCACCTATTCAATCATTTTTTCCATTTCCACAGCACTGAATTATGAATTTTAAGTCCTCGATAACTTCACATACTAAAAATATCTCCTTTCTAGCTCTGGACTCTTCTCCAACCCTATTTTAACCCTAGCTGCCCTAACACTTCTCACAGAGGCAGAACTGAACTATGATAGACTGCCTACTGAGTCAGTTTGGCCCCATTGGCCACATTTGCTTTAAGCTTCAGTACAAACAAAGTGGGTTTTCTGTTTGCAGGTAAGGAAAACTGATTTCCTTTTGAGATGTTCTAGAACCTTCCTAAGGAAGTGATACTGTTGACAATATTCCAGGGGCTGGCTTTCCTGAGTAAGTTCAAAGCAGCCATTGGGGGGTTGTCTGAAGAGCCCTCCAAGTTGATCAAAGGGGCTCTTCCCATGACCTACCACAAGAGAACAAGAAGCACACAGTCAGTATGCATACAACCCCTGGTCCCTTGGAAACATGTGTGCCTGCTGTGGTTCTGGGGACATATCCAGTGGAAGAAGTTTGTTGCCGGGCAGCTTTCACAGATATCAGAAGCCATTACATACACGCTGTCACATACACACGGGGAAGGGGTATTTTCTGCAGGGAATGGTAAGTCTTCATGTGTCCTCTTCTTCACTGGCACCACTACAAAGGAAAAGGAGAGGCAAGTGAGTTCAGACATCACAGAAAAGGAGGCAACACAGTACACAGGCTGACAGCCTCATGCTGCTTCTATCATGACTGAGTAGTAGGGCCAAAGGGAAGTGTTTTAGTTTCTTTGATTTCAGATTTCTAAATTTAACTACAGTGATCATAAAAAAAAAAGTACTTACACTCTTGGGTTCAGAGAGAATCAAGTAAGAACACATGTAAAATTCATAGTGCCCAGTATACAACTGGTAATTAAAGGAGGAGGAAGGTCATCAGACTGTGAATTTTAATTAACAAAATAAACTGCTGGTAGAAATCAGTTTTATTTCCTCTAGGTGTTAGGACACCTATTATTAGGTCAGAAAAACAAGCAGCAGCAGTTAATGGCACTTTGCATGGGCAGAGCCAGGGTCTCAACCATGCTGCAGTCAGTCTCCAGGAAGTGCTCTACCTCATCAGGTCACTGGGCCATTCTCTGTCTATCTTCCTTCCTTCTTTGTTCTTACCACATTCTAGAGTTTGAAATTTTTTCTCATTCCCCCTTCTCTTAAAATATATAAGGGTAGAATTAATACTATCTTACCAATGATGACACACCTAGTAGTTGTACAGTATAACAGAGAAGTGTTCAACAGTGACTTCTAAAAACAACAGAAAGAAAGGGTGGGAGGAACAGACAGGGTTGAAAATAGCCTCAGCCACTACTGAGATAAGCAGAGGATTCCTGGTGTCAGTGTTTCAGTGTCAAAACATAAGTTTACAGTCCCAAAGGCATGACTATTATTTTAGATGCTTGGTGTTAAAGTACCACTCACTGGTCTGGTCCTGGACAGCACACCATCACAGAAGACAGTGGCAAGGAGAAGACATGACCAGAGAAAGAAAGGCAACAGGGATGAGCACATTTACAAACAGGCAAATCCAGCAACCTGGCTAGGTACTCCTCATCCACTTCTAGAGGTCACCAATTCAACAATGAATAAGAGTCAACTCGATCTGCTTATTTAACCTTAACACAGAGATACACCATGACCCGGAATTTGGTGTTGTCTACCCAATTTTTCTATTACTCATTCCAATCCCAGGATATTGCAATTACTATTTTCTGCATTGCCCAGATGAAGAAAGTGAAGATCTCTGAGATGTAAGAACCTAGGGTCCCCTTAAGATCAAGGTTTAATTTTGACTTGAAGTCTAAAGTTTCAAGCTGGTAGAGACAGAAAAGGTTTACAGTATATTAGCTCCCAGCTATGACCTAGAAAAGTTCTCAGAAAAGGATTATCTTTGTCTACATAAATCTACATTCTTTGTTTCCTTCTGGGGAAACCATTAAGAGAAAAATATTCTAGCAGTGAGTTTCTAGTACTGCCAAGGTCGAAACACTTTAGACACAGACCTACAGAATAAGATGAGTGAGTACATTCTAGAAGAGCTACTTCAGTAATATGTCACACATCCAGAATTCTGCCTTATTTCTACTCTTTTCCTGTTGATTGTCCAGTCATGGGATAAAGAGTGTATGTAGGCAGGGCTGGCCAGAGGACTGCCATTGAGGCAGTATTTGGTGGCATCTGTCCCAAAGGAAATAAAGGGTCTTTTATAAAAAGCTTCTAGCCACAATCAAAGAACAGATAAAACTGGTACCATATTCTCCCCCTCATTATTATATTGAAGCAGGCTCTTTCTGTTTCTGTCAGTCTTACTTCTACTAAGAGAGGACTGATAGTAACTCTGCCCTTTCCTTAAGCTGCAGTTCACTTTTTAACATTCTTGAGATAAAGGGTTCATGAACCACTGAAATTGTATTCAAGGTTTTGTCTGTGTGTCTCTTTGTCTGAGAAAGGCCACGATTTTCACCACAGTTTTGAAGAGGTCAACAACTCCAACCCCAAAATGAGAATATCAAACATACACAATTTCTTTTCCAGTTTTCAGGTTTGTTACCATAAAACTTGGAGCAGCTTAGGGAGAAGGTTAGAGGTATTTACTGACAACATCTATTCTCATTACCCTAAGAAATATCTGTTACTGGGACTGAAAAGGTTTATCTCACCATTTATAGTATGAGACCCTGTGGCTCTGACATACCATTTATTGATTTCTTCTACTGCTAAATATTTATTCAGTTTCCTTTGTATTAAACTGGATGGGCACAGCACTCACCCATCAAGACATCACAGCTTAGGTGTGATGTGGGCTGGGGAGATATCTTGAGTTTCTGTTGGTTTTTTTAGAAACAAGAAAACATTTTCATAGTAATAATCTGTTTCTTATAATAATAATACAAAGAAAAAGATCTTTATCAAATTTGTAGCACAGCTTACCACAGCTGGAATATGGTCTTTTCTGATGGTTTATCCATAACTTATCAGTGGGGGCATCATCTCCCTCTATATTCTGCTTTCACTTATTATATAAGCCAGTACGTATTTGCATGTTCTTATCTGAAATGCCTTAAAGTCTTCATTTCTCCAAGTGAGGCAGCACAGCCTTTCTCTTTGGGCACTCACACTCTTCCATAGAAACACCCACCTGCCACACAGATCTACAACTGGATGGAGATGCATGTGACAGAGACCTTTTTGGTGCCCACTTAAGGAATGTATTAATTTCTAATGGACAAGAGCAGGGGCAACATTATATAATGATCCCAGATCATGAGACTAATGAAGCCTAAATTCTTGAGTGAATCTCAACTTCCTTTTAGTAGTGCTATATATCTTACAGTGTATAAATCAAAGTACAAATCAAAACTTTATATACTTTACCCAATACACATGATTTAAAAAAAAATGAAAAAAAATCAAAATTTGATTCCTTTTAACCTTCTTTTAATACGTTTTATTTTGGTGTCTTATATTCCAGATTAAACATGCTCTTTTCCAATTGCCTTCAGATACCTGAGATGAAAGGTTTTTTTTTTTGTTTTTGTTTTTTTTTTTGTTTTTTAAAACTGTGTATGTAGCTGAGCATGCACCTGTGTAACCACATGGCGGCCAGAGGTTGATGTTGGATGTCTACTCCCATCTCTACTTTACTTTTGAGACAGTCTTACACTGAACCTGAAGCTTGTCATTTCAACTAGAATAAATGTCAGCAAGCATGTGGCATCTGCCTGTCACTACTCTTCTCCAAGTACTCGGGTGACAGGCATGCAATGCCACACAGATCTTATGTGAGCTTCAAATACAGGTCTCCATACATTTGCAGCAAGCACTGTATGCATCAAACCATCTCCCCAGCCCTTTTATTTAATGACAACTTCAAAACTAAGGAATACAAGGATTGGACAGAAAGTTTCATGGTTCTAACAATCCTAAGGAAGTTTCTAGAAAAAAATTTCCCCTGTCAGTGCTGATAATAGTGGGTTATTGAGTGCTGTGGATTAGTCAAGTAACTTCTGCTCAGTCACTGACTAGGTTTGAAGGTAGTATATCTAGAAGTAGCAGTTTATTTCTAGAAAAAGCTGAAATGCACATTCCCTGGCTGGGTATACTTAATGACTTTCAGTGATGATTCGAACATGGGTAGTAATCTTAAGGAGAACCATTTACAAGTCCTTAATTTCTACATAGCTTCTCCCCTAGAAGTGATCATCTCAAGAACATGGGTATAGATAATATTTGTAGCCATGTGACTTTCAAAATCACCTTATTTCTACTTCAGAAAAGATATGTACATATTTCTTGACACTGCCTTACCTATGCAAAGGCTTTAAATCGGTTCCATAAGGGCAGGGTGAGAAGTAGTAAGACATCATTCCCTATTTTGTCCAGACAACGTAACATGCTTATCAATGTATTTCACTAAGATTTAAACTCAGAACACAGCTGCCAAAAAGTACCATACCAAAAAGTGTATCTATTTGAGTTGGATACAAATGAAATCAGATCTAACAGAAAGTGAGTGTGATAGTTTGGGTATAAGAAATGGATCTGTCAATAGGATTATATAGTGAATCTTGTCTGTCAATTTTAAAACTCTGTGATGCCAGTTTTGACAAAAACATATATAAAATGTCATGACAACTACATGTCAGCAGTCACATCCTTTCTACTTATCTAAACTTGACCCAAACCTTCAGGAGTTGATCTAAAGGTAGGTAAGGAGGCACATACTTTTTTTTTTTTTTTTTGTACATTCCTTTAAAGGATGTAAAATCAGAAAGTTTAGCTAAAAGAACTAGGAGTACCTAAATTCTGAACAGGATGGTGGTGTAAAATTTAGCACTTCTCTGGCTAGGGACAGGGTGTAGGGGAATAGAATGGGGCCAAGGAGTCCCAGGTAGTATAATAAATGCAATATCCTTTTCCTAGACTTAGACATATGAAGAAGATAGCCTTTCTTTCTGTGGCAATGTATTAATGAAAACTGGGAGAAGTATCTAAGGCCCAGTCACACTCTAACCCTGCTGACAGAGGAGTTATCATGCAGAAGGGATGCTCTGGCAATTCTTAAAGATGTGATCCACACAGACAGGTGGCTCAGCGTACCAGCTTGTGTACTCAAGAGCTGAAGGAATGGAAGAGGAATAAACATGTGAGGTGGCAGGCACTCTGAGTTCACAAACTTAGGAGCTTCTTTTCCTTTCCATACAATAGTACACTTAATTTGATTTGGCATTGTGTCTGATGAATTCATGGCTATTAATTAATCATTTTTCTAAAAGAATTATTCAACCCAAGAGAATAGGGAAATTAAAAGGTATCTAGCTAGAATTTAAAAAGACAGATTTAGAGTTCTTTTTTTAAAAAAATTAGGCCACATAGGCACTACACAAAATGATAACTGGGAAGCTTTGAGTCTCTGTGGAAGCAACTGCCTAGTTCTAGAAAGTATTTCAGCTGTGTGGGGGGATAGAGCATATTCTGATCAAGGAGCTTTTCTCTATGAGGCACACTCACCTACTCTACAGCTAGGCAGAAGGGGAATGAGCTGCTGTGCCATTAGGCATGGGAACTTACAAGAATTGAACTGTGGAACCAGGTAGGCATAACTATAAAACAAAGCAAATGTTCCTGGTTCCTGGGTCTAAGGAGACGAGCATGAGAAGGGTGACATTCCAGTCCAAGTTCTGCTATGTGATTCTAGAACACATTTTTCTCACTTGAGAAAGTGGGATAGTCTGAGCAATAAAAGTAGTTTAGGAAAAACTCCAAAGCAGACAAAGGCTAATGAGGTCCTCTCCAAATTAAACATGTATTGAGTCCAGTTCCAAAGGATCTAACACCGTTTCAGACCTCTGCCATCACCAGACAGGCATGTAGGACACAGGAATACATGCATGCAAAATACACACATAAAATAAAGGTCAATAAATCTTTAAAAAATAATTTGGATGCTTTTCTTTTTATATAGATCCTGGTAGGTATCATCTCCATTTTACAAAAGAGACAACTGAGGTCCAAGGAGGTTACATGATTTATTTGTTCAAGGTTCACAGCCTGTAGATGGTAGATGTATGGACAACAATCAGCTTCTGGAAACCATACCCAATTCAGCAAAGAGATGAGTTCTTAACCGTCTAACCCCTTGTTTCCAAGTCCTATAACAAGTAGCAGTTATTTATGATTTTTTTTTTAAACATCTGAAAAACAGGTCAGTAATGCCCACCATTTTTTTTTTTTTTTGGTAGTGGAATGAAGAAATGTGTATTGATTTTTTAAAACAAAAGGCCAGGTAAGAAGACCTATAGAGAAGGAAATGCGGAAATGAAGATCTTTGTTTCACAGGGTGCCTAGGTCTGCAGATCTAGTTAGAACCTATAGAGAGGCTGGTCTCTTGCATAGCTTTTGACCAAGTATTAAGTTTGATCTCTATGAACCCAGCAACCATTTTTACAGGTGGTGCTATTCACACTTACAAGTGTTCGTAAAGTCCTGCTTTTCTAGAAGATTACAGCCAGTGTCCTGCTATAGGGAAATAAATGGATTTTTTAAAAAAGGCGGGTTCCTTAGTCTGCCAATACCATATCTGCTTTAGAATTCTCTTTTTGAGGACTGAATCCTTTGTTGCTGTTAGATTAAGAACTGAAGTTACTTCTAGCCAAAACCAGCCAACCAACCAACCAACCAAACAAACAAACAAACAAAAAAACCCCAACCAAACAACCAAATAAAAAACAAACAAACAGACAACAACAACAACAAAAAACAAGACCCTACAACCAAAGTAATCTATTGAGTATCTTTTGCTTTCTATACTAAATGGACACTGTTTCTATGAAAAAGAAAGACAATTTGTTCTATAGCACACTACACCAGGGATAACCTCCATTAACAGGCTAAAATATATTTGCATCCATCTTTACTATGCATGCATAAAATACACCTAACTTTCACGAATGGTCTAGTACTTCCCAACTTCACTTTTAACCTACTTTTCCACTCAACCATCAGTCATGAATATTTTTTCTCATCAAGAAATGTATTTAAGATTATGACTCACGATTGAATTGTATATATTTAGAAGACCAAATACTGGATATTTCTACCTTTTTACTATTTTCTACATCTCTGTGACATATATCAATGTGTATGAATCATCTTAATTTCCAAAGGAAAAAAAGAAGGGAAACTCCTAGGTCAAAAGGCATATTTGTACTTTTAAAGTAGACTTTAAATTTTAGAAAGACTTTAGGTTAATAAAAAATATTATGCTTAGGTTTCCCTGTTTTTAACAAGAAATGATTCATATCTTGTTATTTTCTGTTTTGGGAAACCATATTTAATGGTCTTGATTCCTAGAGCTCCTGGTTTTTGCATGGCTACGCTTGATGGTATAGTACTGAGATATTTTGTAGGGATGTCCCTCAGTTAAGATGTGTTGAATATCTTGCTCATGATCATGGAGTTTTGGAAGGAAGACTTCAGAGTTAAAGTGCAACTAGCATCACATACTATAAAAGTTCAAGTTCAATATAACTTCATACTGTTAAAGTTGATCATGATCAATGGTTTCAATACTGATTGGTAAATATTCTTTTCCCATTTCACATAATGTACCATTTGGAATAAAGTTAACTATAGGAAGCCCAAATTGAAATGAGAAGCCATACTCCTGTCTCCTTGAAGAGTATTTACATAAACCATCTGGAATATTTTTGAACATAAGGCTTTGTTTCTTCTTTTACTCATCAATTCAATCATCTTTACCAGTATAGACTACTGGGCCTTGATTTTATACTTGGGATTATAATCTAAAACTATATTGTTGTTCAGCCTTGGCCTTTAGAGTGCTTTTAGTTAGTTCTTAGCTTCCCATGCCACTTCCTCATCGATGCGAACATTTTGGCTTGCCTTTGAGCTCTTCTTCACTTTATGGTATTAAAAACATTCCCCAGGCTTGTCTTATGTATTTCCTAGTTCTTAGAATCAGCTATTTCTCCAACAAGTCAAGGGTATGTCTGTCTGTCTCTCTCTCTCTCTCTCTCTCTCTCTCTCTCTCAACCAGAATATTTATTTTATGACTGACTGACTGAAATCCTCAAGATGAACTGGATGCTGCAACAGCTGCCTTCTTGGGTTTATGTGCTCTTCCTTCAAGGAATCCATGCCTGAATCTACAGTAGACAATATTTAGGTGCTTCATCCACGCAGTCCTGGTAGTGTTTCATTTCTTAGCTTTGGCATTCCAGTTATACTTTCTCTTGCGCTTGCCAGGGTAGCTATAATTGCTACAGGTCTACTTCTGAAGGTGGTAGGCCTCAGAGCCACGGCAGTGGCACAATATATGAATCTTACTGTGATGCTTTCCAAAGGATGATATTTCTTTTGTCATCTTGCTTCTGTTTAGGAGGCCAGAGAGACAGGAAGAGGGGGTATGCGTTTCTAAAGACTCTTGATACACTACTGTTAAATGTGTGGCAGAAAACATTGTGTGCTGATTTATAGTCATTACTCACACAGGGATGAGAATGTGAGAATTTTTCCTACACTCCTGCCACAAATATGATGCTTTTAAAGCATATGCAGAAAACTGTAGTAGCACTGGGGTGGAGAGGAAGAGGAGAAGGAAGAGAAGAAGAGGCATGTGTCTGTTAGCGGCAAATGGCAGGAGAACAGTAGGTTTTCCTTTTCTCTGACATTACATTGGCTGTTTGCAACCTTCCTTCTCCTAACACTTCTGGATCACACATCATTGCTGATCTTCCATGGTGAGAATTGAGAAGAATCTTTCCATAACCTCTATTAGGGTCCATGCAACTCAAGGGGATGGAAAATGAGAAGCAGAAAATAGCCCAAAGGTTTGCCTTTCCTGCTTCCTATACCTTCAGGAAATCACCTAACACAGTTTTCTCATTTTCTCTTGGCATATGAATAATAGAAACCAAATCTCAAGCAGTTTCTTTAAAATCAAAAACAAACAAACAAAAAAAACCTCCTTAAACCTAAATTTAATAAAATCTGGGCTTCAAAATTTCTGTTGCTCTAAGCTGCTAGATCTTACACGTTATCAAAGTAGAAGGGAAAAAGATCAATAAATAAATGTTTTTGACACTAATCTCATCTCTATGTGAAAAGTAGTGTGTGTATGTGTGAGTGTGTGTGCTTTGAGTTTCAGGATGACTGTGAGATAAGGTCTGAAATCTGTAGACCACTCTACATTGGAAGAACTACAACTTTTAAAAAACTAGAGCTACTTCTATGACTAAGAGTTATGAGTGTTGACCTAGGAGTTAAACATACCCGATTTGAGCTCTACCAGTTAGTAGATCTTTTGGGTTCTGTGCTTTTACTTGAAGATAGAGGACAAATTAGTAACTAGCTATTTTAAAGACTTGCTAAGATTAGCATATATATATATATATGTATATATATATATATATATATATGTATGTATGTATATGTATATGTATATATATATATTCTCTCCATCTAGAGCATATATTGATATAGAGTATACAAACATACACAAATATGTGTGTATGCGTGCATGTGAGTGAAGATGGTATATCTGTCACACATCTTATGAATGAATATGTAAATGACTGAAATTACCACATAAAGAATGAATATTCTGAAAAACAGTTGTTTTTAGAGGTAAACAGAGAGCCCATTTTCTTTTCTAGTTGTCACTGAAAAAATGAGGTCTATATAACCACTCCAATACGAAGTGTAGATTAAAATGCTATATCACAAACAATCACTGCTCTTATAAAAGAACAGCCTTGGTGGTAAAGGGTAGGTCTGGTCAATGGAGTGGTAAAACTCTTATCTTTGAGGGCGATTTAAGTTACTTTTCTATTGCTGTGATAGCATGATCAAACAACTTATAGAAGAAAGAATTTTGGAGGCTTACAATTTTGAAGGGTTTAGAGTCCATGACCATCATGGTGACGAACATGTCAGCAGGCAATAAGCAGGCATAACATTGAAGCAGTATCTGACAACTTTTATCTTTATAGCTAACTGGAAATGTCATGGACTTTTGAGACCTCCATTCCTACCAGTAATACACCTCCTCCAACAAGGTCACACACCCCTTACTCTTCACAAATACCTCTACCAATTGGGGACCACATATTCAAATATATAAGCCTATGGAGACTATTCTCATCCAAACAACCACAAGGACAAAAAAGAAGCAAGCTGATATCTAACATCTCCAATGAGAAAACCTCAAAAACCAATTTATATCCATAAAGGAAAGTTCTCATCTTGCTTCCATATTAAATATGTTTGAAATCTTCTGGTGCTCTGCAATCTAGCTGTGAGCTATTCTCAAGAGAGACCCAATTACAAGAGTTTGAATCATTCACCCCTTGCTTTAATGACCCATGGTAGCAGAGAGGTAAGCATGTCATTAACTCTTCCAGGCTAAAAGAGTAAACATTCTTCCAGGAAAGAGTGTTTAAGTCACTGTTCATTCAGATGAAATGTAATCTGAAGCTTGGATCCAGTAGTGGGAAAGCTACACTGGAATATAGTTGTGACCACTAGTAGAAAAAACACACACTAATCTTCAAGACTCTACTCTAGCACACATTAACAGTAAGTTTCCACACTGGTTAAAAGGATCCAGATACATCACAAGCACTCACTATAGGAATGTTATAACTATCTGTTAGATACTGAGGTAATCATTTTCCTCACATTTTTATACTCAGTTTTCACAGTAATTGTGTAGCAGCAGGGACACTTCATTCTATAGATGAAGAAAATGAAGAAAAAAGTAAGAGTCATCTCAAGGTCCCAGCGGTAGGCAGAAATGCAACTACAATCAAGGCCTGTCTGTTGTTTTTAACACTTGGCAGGAAAACTCAGTGATGGTTAGACAATCCATTAGAAGGCTTATGAAGTTAATCTCTTGGCATCTACTCAATTAGCTTCCAGCTAATGCCTCAATGCTAAAGATTTTCCAAGGCCCTGGCAGATTCAAAACTTCACTTTTTTACAACTGCTAGAAAACTTCTTCATGCTATGGAGAATCCCCAATAGACATGTCAAAAGGGGGTAAGACAAAAGCTAGATTAGTTTTCCCCTTCAGCTTTTACAACTATAGCATGTCTCAACTTTCCTGTTATAACCATGCTGAAAGCCTTTCCCCTCAGCTTCCAGTAAACAGTTATGCACAAGACCTACCACCAAGACACATGAGAAACAGAACTACTCAGGACACGTAGAACAGAGTCCCCCAGGTCAATTTTAGTTTTGTCTGTCCAGAGTCAAAAGCACCAAACTTGCTTTTTATTCAGTTCTACAACTTTTGGCTCATTTCCTTTTCTCTCCTCCGGAAAACTGACTCTAAATTAAGTTCAGATGATATATCCTCACATGCCCAGTGTTCAGTAACAGGCCTGGCACTTAGGACACATTCTCCTGGTAGCATATACCTCATTTGGCTGATGAGGTGAAGGTGGAGAAAGTGGATCTTCAAGGCAGAAACTACATCCACCAGAAAAGAAGACCTTCTGCTAGTGCTATTGTATTTGGAGAACTTTTAAGGAAGGTAGTACAAGATGTTAGCATTATCTACTTAAGAATATGACCAGTATTCCTGACTGGGCTTGTCATCTGAATTATGTGCCTCTGACAAAGCTATCTAACCTCATTATTCATTATTTTAGTGACCTGTGGAATAAAGTCGTCAAATCATTCAGTCTTTCAGTGAAAATATTTATTGAACATTTGCAATATATTAAGCACTTAATAAGTGCTGCCTTATAGCCCCGAGAATGACTGACAAGAGTTTGGCTCTCATGGAGCATGATTTCCAGTGAGGAGACAATAAGCAAACCGATTGTACTGAGTAGAAAGTACTATGAAGAAAGGGAAACAAGATGACAGGATAAAAAAATGATGGGTGCTTGGGTCAGGGCTATTTAGGGGAATTGAAAACATGAGGATTCCCCCTTACAGTTGAGTAAGTATTAAATAAATAAGAGATGGAAAGTGTTTAACATACTGCCTAATAATTAGTACTCAGTCACATTGAAATCTTTTTTGTAATTTCTATACTTGTCTTTTTCACCTCACAGTAGCTGAACCCCTTTTATGTGCAAATGAAAAAGGAATGAAATATAGTTAAGGACCTCACAATGTGCAAAAAATGTAAGTAGTCTACTACAAGAAAAAGAAGTGGTGACTCTCACATAACAAGTAAGAAATGGTTTTATCACTCCTTACTGACAGATGGATTACTGGTACTTTCCAGGAAGACAATGGGGTTAGGAGGGAGGCATACCAGGTGGAGGGAACAGCTTGAATAAACTCTGGAAGATGTGAAACAGCTTAGCATGGTCACAGGGCTGTGAAGAGTCCAGAATAGCTAGAGATAAAGCATGGGAGAGTAGGCTGAAAGTGACTCTTCAATAGCTCCCAGGCTTCTTTGGGTCATGCCTGAAATGTCTCTTAAGAAGATTGGGGATGTAGATAGAAAAGAATGGAAGACAAGAAGGGTGTCAGAGTTCCACATGGTGTCTACCACACTGCCAGCACTTCAAAATGTGAACAAGAATAATGTTTAAAATATTCAGCTACGTTCTGTGCAACATTCCCCCAAGACAGCACAAACAGATGTTTTAGAAAAAAAAGAAAAACAAATACCCAGTGGTAACTCAATAAGCTCTGTGAGGGGGAAGTAGGCAGGCATCAGGCTGCTGAAATGTAGTTATATGATCAGGATTGCTCTGAAACTCAGCATCAAAGAGTTTCAAGAGCCAGTCAACTAATGCTAAGGGTCTGGAATAAGAGACACTTGCTTCTAAGCAGAGCCTGGGGTTCCCTTTTGCCAGAACCAAATTAACTTGTCTGTCCTAAGGCCCATGCCAAGGACAGTAAGAAAACTCCCTTAATGGGGAAAGGAAACTCTGGGGAGACATAGATATCTTCTGCCAATAAGCCATAGGTCTCTGTGGAACTCCAGAATTCTGAGTAGATTATTTATAGAAGATAACTGGCTCTCGCTGTTCTGCCTGATTCCTATTCACTTATTTCCCCCTCTTGCAGTAGATATGTTTATTATATGTTTCTCTAGGAGATGGAAAAATGCTATGCAAACTCTCTCTACCTGTACCCTACACCAATATTAAAAAAGCAGAAGACAGACAGCAGGCATAGAACTCAGTTGAGTCTGTAAGATTTCTCTGTGCAGTCCTGGCTGTCCTAGAATTCACTCTGTAGACCAGGATGGCTTGCCTCTGCCTCCAAAGTGCTGGTATTAAAGGTGTGCACCATCACCCATAGAACAACTTCTATAAGAATTTTTTCTTAATGGCCTCTGCAGATCAATTTAAAATAATGAAGGCCTTATATGTTTCTCACATGCTCTCATACTCAGTATCTGTTACTTATAGAAGTAACAGGTTCCTACAGTCTTCTGAAAAGGTGACAACAACATTTACTTTCAGCCAATCTTACTAGAGGCTCTTTTCTGGATTGTATTCCAATGTTCTCTGATGAGAGACAGCACCAGTCTGGTCATTACTAGAAGACCCCCCCCCAAACCCATGACAACACCAAACAGGGGAGAGGGAGGAGTAAAAAGGGAAACACACAAAGAGGAAAGTGAACAAGGTAGCCTTCCATTTACTGCATGTCATCTAGTTTAAACTAGTTAAACTAAACAAAGCTAACTGCTCTGTACTGCTCTGTACTGCTCTGCTCTGTACTGCTCTGTACTGTTCTGCTCTGTACTGCTCTGTACTGCTCTGCACTGCTCTGTACTGCTCTGTACTGCTCTGCACTGCTCTGTACTGTTCTGCTCTGTACTGCTCTGTACTGCTCTTTACTGCTCTGTACTGTTCTGCTCTGTACTGCTCTGTACTGTTCTGCTCTGCTCTGTACTGCTCTGTACTGTTCTGCTCTGTACTGCTCTGTACTGCTCTGCTCTGTACTGCTCTGTACTGCTCTGCACTGCTCTGCTCTGTACTGCTCTGCACTGCTCTGTACTGCTCTGTACTGTTCTGCTCTGTACTGTTCTGCTCTGTACTGTTCTGCTCTGTACTGTTCTGCTCTGTACTGCTCTGCTCTGTACTGCTCTGCTCTGTACTGCTCTGTACTGCTCTGCACTGCTCTGTACTGTTCTGCTCTGTACTGCTCTGTACTGTTCTGCTCTGTACTGCTCTGTACTGCTCTGCACTGCTCTGTACTGCTCTGCTCTGTACTGCTCTGTACTGCTCTGCACTGCTCTGTACTGTTCTGCTCTGTACTGCTCTGTACTGCTCTTTACTGCTCTGTACTGTTCTGCTCTGTACTGCTCTGTACTGTTCTGCTCTGTACTGCTCTGTACTGCTCTGCTCTGTACTGCTCTGTACTGCTCTGCACTGCTCTGTACTGTTCTGCTCTGTATTGCTCTGTACTGCTCTGTACTGCTCTGTACTGTTCTGCTCTGCACTGCTCTGTACTGCTCTGCTCTGTACTGCTCTGCTCTGTACTGTTCTGCTCTGTACTGCTCTGTACTGTTCTGCTCTGTTCTGCTCTGTACTGTTCTGCTCTGTACTGCTCTGTACTGCTCTGTACTGCTCTGCTCTGTACTGCTTTGCATACTGGAGGAAGTAACAGATACTGAGTAAAAGAGCATGTGAGAAGCATCTAAGCCCTTCATTACTTTCAACAGCTTTGCAGAGGCCAGCAAGCAAAAATCTCTCTATAAAAGTTGCTCTTCACTTGGGAGGCAGAGGCAGACCAGCCCTGCACAGAGAAATATTCTTTTGAAAAAACAAAACAAAGGGGGAAAAGAGTTCTTAACTCTTCTTGTCATATATTTGAATTGTTCATCTGCTTGAGTCAAAAGTTGGCTGTTGGGACTACGATAACCCAGGTGAGTACCAATGAATTACTGGATGAGCCAGTTGTAATCACTGAGATGGTGGGATGAAGGTGGATGGTTAGGCTTTACTGGAGAAAGAATAATGCCCAGCTTTAAGGGGGCTAGGACTAGTATGTGTGAACAGGGTGCTAAACACAGGTAAGGATTATTAAAGACACATTTACTTTCCTCTCAGTTTTTCCTAAAGTCAATTTTCCTATATGACACAATTCTATATCTTCAGACTTCATCCAGACTCCATCCGGATCTGTTCATGTTTATTTCAACACAAATCTAGTGTCGTGGTATTTATTTATGATACTTATAAAACAGTCACTCTTTGCTGGCCCTACTATAAGGCTCTGCCAGGTAGAACAGTACAAATAACCAGAAGAACACCAGGGGACAATGCCCTGAGTAAAGCACCTACTAAGGCTGCTCAATTGAGGGTCATCTGTCAACAATCTGGATGACAGGGTTCCCTGCTGTGAAAACTTACAATCTTGCTTTTCAGACTGAAGAGGACTAGCAACCATGTCCAAGAGAAACAAGGGTTAGTCAATCTTTCCACTTAGTAACTCTCCTGCAAAACTGCCCCCTGCCCCCGGCCTCAGTTTTCTTGCTTCTGACTCTATGACTATAGCATAGAAAACACTGGTAAATGATCCACATTTCCATTAAATGTTATGAGGCCAATGTCTGCCTACAGCAGACATCTACAACATATTGCTCTGCTCCCTGCTTTCTTCAAGGATTACAAGAGTCTCAAGATTCTCACATTCTAAGCCCCGACAGTCTACACTAGCATGAGAAGTGAACATAAAACACATAGATTGCTTTGCTTTCCCAACCTGCTCTTAAAACATTCCCTGGCAATCTTCACTGAGGCCAGGATAAATGTGGAGGAATGGTTAACAAAATAAGAATTTCATGCATCACTTCTAGGAGAAGGGAATTCTTTTGGGGGTTATTTTTGTATTTAAGATCATTTGCCATGAGACAACAAAGACACTCCTTTATGAAACTATTTTAAGGACCTTTAGATAGATAGACAGATAGATAGATAGATAGATAGATAGATAGATAGATAGATAAAATGTATGTAACAACTCTCACAGTTTAAATAAAGCCCCTGGAAGTCCGTCTTGTTGTTAATTTGGAGAGATGGCTATTTCTCCACAAATTGATTCTCTAGGTATCTCTTCAGTCAAACTACTTACAGTAAGTACTAGGGGCCCTGTGGGCCTAGCCCACTGGTGGTTAGTCATAATCATTTGTTCATGAAGAGACTAGGCAGACAAGCCCTGGAAAATTAAATGCAAAGGAGGCTGGGAACCACTGGTGTATGTAAAAAGCAAGATGATCCCCTACTTGCCTTTTAATTATTTTAATTGGCATGGTTGGGTATGCTTTATATGTGTAAAGACCGAGGCTCAGGGAAGTTGGGGACATGGCCACAGATGGAGCCCATACTTGTCCAATTATAAAATCCATGGCATTCAAGAAATAGACAGTGGAGGCTAACTGGATTTTTGTCAGGCCTGCATCACTCAGGAGTGATTAATTAGGAGATGAATGGGTGCTCTGCAAAGCATAATAGAGGTTCCATGTACTCGATCAAAAGATGTTTCAACCTACTGGTCTCAAGTAGACTATAATACAATATCTGTGGTGGATCTTTCTTTGATCTTTTGGTTATCACTTACCAAAGAAAGGGGTATATAAAATAAAATAAACCAAGTAAACTTTGGGGGGCTATCTATCCCTCTGAATTCTAGTGCCCCCCACTGTTAAATGTGTCATAAATAACCTATGTAAAATCTGTCACATATAACCTGGGTAGGTGTGAGCCTAAATAGGAAACCTTACTAAGGGTCTAGCATAGGACAATATAGTTTTTAAATAAACTACTAATGTAGCTATTGTTTTATTTTAGATTAATAGTTTATAAAACCCATAGGCTGACATCAGCTTGTTCTCATTTAATAAGTAGTATTTATAGTTGAAAAAACAAAGTCATGAGATTTTTTCATAGCTAAATCAAACAAAAGAACTGCAGTGGAAGTACAGGGATTAAGAAATAGTCGAATTTTCTGTAGGGCTGGCCCTCTCCCATATGCATCAGTCATTTTAGAGCTGAAGAGATCTGCAGAAACTAGGTATCTGTGGATGGTCAGGAACATTGAGTGTTTAGAAGGTCAAAGACCTGTGGGATGAACTGATGCAAAGGCTTTGCTCTAGTTTAGAGTCTGCAAAGGTAGATTTGTTAGGAACTCTGTTCATGGGCATCTCAACAGAAGCAGTGTTCAGGCTGGAGAGAGAGCAGTGAAATGAGGGAGATTCATGCTGTTACAAAAGTATTCCTGCTTTTCCTTAGAATGGCTGAAGTCTGAGCCTAATAGGAGCACAGACCATCTTCCTGCAATTTTGATGTAAACTTGGTCTGGTGGTAAATTGCACTTGCCTCCTGTGTTCAGTCTACAAAAACCTGAAGCAGATGCTGCAGGAGGCAGTTTCCCTCTGTACCTTCATCTCCATGTCCTTTCAAAAGGGCTTTGTAGGCTGAAAAAAGACCAACCCTGCCCACAGCAAAAATAAAATGCTCTTCAAATCACTGCCCCGAGGAAATGGTGAACATTATGGCAGACTGCCCAGACACACAGGTCTCAATGTTTCTGTCCTCTTGATGTTTCTTTCTACAGATATACCAGTCACCCACTTTTTGAACCCACATATGGGGATCAGAGGTACAATTTACAGTTATTTATTTGCATTTTAATTAATCCCTTAAAACTAGGCATTTGATTCAACAGAATTTGTACAAAGTATTAGTAGGTTTCTAGGATAAGTAGGACAAGTATTAGTAGCTTTCTAGCATAAAGGGGCAGAAAATACCTTAACATTACTGCTTACTGGGTTTCATCTAGGCTTGTATTTCTGGACAGGCACAGGGAAACTAGTTCTTCCAGTTATTGACAAAAGAGTCAAGTGATAGTTTGTATAAAAATTAAATCTTGAAAGACTCAGAGAAGGAAAACACCCCCCCCCAATGCAACAGTAGAGGAGACACTGGAAGTTCAATAATGAATTTTGGGGTATATTTTCAGCTATAAGATTCTGGTAGGATTTACTATCACATAAAGATACAAAGAACATTTTAACTTTCCCTAATTTCTTGAAAAAGTCTTAGCGTTTTTCTTCTTCCCTTCCTCCCTCTCCTTTTTTGGGCAACATTTGTTTGAGGCAAATGAACATTTTCTGAACCCTTAACACGTATGTCTTTAGTATATATAGATAAACATAATTACACTTACATTCTAAGTTTAGTTTACAACCACTATCTTGTCTTGGATTTAATAAGTCTGTGATCTTAAATGAAGTAGTCAAGTTTTATTATGGGGGCATTCCTAGATACTTACAAAATTTAGCTGGTGTAATACAAACATGTACTATTCCTTTGGATATTATTATCTACTGTGAACTACAAGCCCTCTTCCCCTTTAATTTCTACAACTTGTGAATAAAGACTCATAATAAGGCTTTTTTTCCAGGCATTCTTTAACTGCTAAGCTCAGAAACAATGTTTGATAAACTGTGTATGTATATGTACATCACACATAATGCACCCCTATAGACAGGCTGAGTGGCCACACTAACATGCGTAGATACATTTTGCAAATAAAGGAGGTCATTTCTTAGATAAGAGAAGACTATATCCCCCTTCCACAAAGCTTCCAGAGCTTTATTTCCATACTTACCCTTTACTATATACCTCAACTCTTACCATAAAGATCAACTCACACAACTACTCCCAATCCCAGCATATTCTGCTTCCAAGTGCAATTCTCTCTCCCTATTCACCCCTAACACTGAAGGTTATGTCAATATAAGGCTGACGGTAGGTCCTGAGCATAACAGCAACCCCTGGTGGCTATGCACATAAGGATAAGATCTTAGAGGACTCCCTTTTCCCTTCCTTACAAACTCCAAGTACAGTTTATGCCTAAAAAGTAGCCCAAACATTCACAAAGAAATCTGCTTGCTTAGGTTTGCCAGTAAGCACTGAAATATTCTTCAATGTGCCCTTCCAGAAAAGACCTGGACTTTCATTTTAGGCACACAATTCATTTTGACTAAACCATTGTATCTGCTGCATGAATATGAAAACATATGCACACATATGGGGCGTCTCTCATTTCCTCTGGAGTAATGGGAGCCTGGGCAATACTTTAAGCATTCATTTTCTAACATAAATTAGAATGGAGTATTGAAAACACTAGTGACATCTGCATGAAAACAAAATGTAGTCATTAGAGTTGGTGCTATTACAATGAAAGGAAATGTATTCATAATGATAGAACATTTAAAATAATGTCTTGCTAGATTCTGTGTTCATAAAAACAATAATGAAGTAACAGGATAGGTTACATAAATTAAAAGGAGCACCGGGGCAGAATATTTCAAGGGCTCTGGGCAATGTCATTGGCATGGCATATTCCTAGATAGACAGGGACAAAGTCTTGATAGTGAACGGTAGAAGAGGCTTGACAGGCATCAGGCTGGTACTACTGAAGCCTGATTCTGTTTCTGCTCCATCCTATCCAGTTTTGTGATACAGGCAAATTACATTAATACTTGTTTATATATCTGTCACTCATATACATCTATAAAATAAGGAGAGCTGAATCTCCCCCCACCAGCCCCAGGAAGGGAGGAAAGGACAACACAGATAAAGTGCTTAGCGTGCAATGCATAGTAGGCATACAAATAATCAATACAATCCTTTTGTTTTTGTTATCCCTAAGTATGTGACACTTTGATTTCAGCATCACTTACTTCTACAAATGAAGTGGAATTAATAACCTCCCTCCACTTTCTAACACACATCTTATTATGAGCAGCAAATAATGCATATTTTTTAGATATTACATAGTCACTGATTTGGTAGTTGTACCCAGCTCATTCTACTAAAAAGTATTTGCATACATATCCTACACTGCAGTTAAGATTAGTTGTACAATCTTGCACAATGTGTATTATAGAAAAAAATCTGGTTTGGTAGTCGGGTTCTGAAGTATGCTCTTGGGGAAGTGTTTACTTCCCTGATTAACAGAGACATGGTCCTTTAATCATGCTTGAGACTGAGTACAGTCTCTCAAGCTGCAGCCTCTTTTCAGTCATAAAAAGGGAATCCCAGGGTCTGCTGATGACTGTGAGTAAAGGTGCTTGATGTCAGCTATGCCTGAGTCTGATCTAGGACCCACATGGTAGAAAGAAAGAACCAACTCTTGCAAGCTGCCTCTGACACAGGAAGTACTCAGAAGAATCAAAGGCATAGACTTGGGTATATCTTTTCTTTGCCAAGATTTTCCTTCCCTTGGTTTCAAACCTGCTGAGTCTGGCATGGCCTTGGTGGGGGTGGAATGACATAGCTCTTGCCCCTGGGACGGGGCAACAGAGCATGGGCCTCCACAAGTGTCGATGGCTACTGTGGGCATAGGGCTCATTTCTATAATAATGTACATATTTTCATATTCCTCTAAGGAAATGTCCTCCCTGTTAATGATTCCATGATAATTATAAATAGCACAAGTCCAGAAGTTGAGAGTGTGTCTAAGTCTTTAGCAAAATGGTAAACACCTTTAGGACCTTTAGGACAGTTCTTAAGGCTGTGGAAAAGAACTCTAAAACATGAGTTTGAAAATATATAATTTTTCAACTATGCAAAAATATAAGGATGCAATATGAATTATATAAGGAACAATGTAAACTCTCATGCCCTCACTCTCTCACAAACTAGCTTGTCTCTGGGACTCATATAATTGCCTCCTTGTTAAAGTAGGGTTATTAGCTTTCTTTCCAAAATATCCCCAAAATAATAACAACAAATAATCTAACACAGATTTGCATGCACAATGACATACTGGTCAATAGTGAACCATTATGTATACAGGTGGTATCTTTATACTGCTTAATGATGTCATAGCTGTTTAAAAGTTCATTCTAGACATTCACACAATGACTAGCAACACATTTCTCAGAATGGGTTCCTGTTGCTGATGTATGACTATATTTAATTAAGATGATATGTCAGAAACATGCTCCATAGTTATTAAACACATGACATCAGAAAAAAAACCCTCTAAAACAGGTAGTGGTCTCATGCAGGTCTGAAGCTCTGTGCTTTTTAACTGCAGCTCCATGTCCACCTCTTCTATTCAGTCTGGCTTGGCTAGCTCCTTGGTTTAGACAGCTTTCCACTCAAACAAACCTCCATCAATCTTTTGAACATTTCTCTGACCGTATCTATAGCAGCATGTTCTCCCAAGCTTCCAATTCACTTCTCCTTGTTTCAGTTTCTAACATTTCTATCTGAAATTAGTTTGTTACTTAGTGGTTAGTTTTGCTTTGCTTTTTGGGAACACTATCTTAGTTTGTAGTGCAGGCTGGCTCTAAACTTTATCCTGCCTCTACTTCTTTAGTCCTAGTATTACAGGTATGTGTCTCTATGATCAGCTTTAAGTTTTTCTTCCTTCCTTCCTTCCTTCCTTCCTTCCTTCCTTCCTTCCTTCCTTCCTTTCCTCCTCCTCCTCCTCCTCTTCCTCCTCCTTTTTTTTTTGTCTCTTTTTCTATTAGAGTAAAATTCTAATAAAGATATCTTACCTGGCATGTTGCCATAAAGGCTGTGTTCAAATGCCTAAAAAGTATGACTTGAAAACAAGAAAAAAAAAAGTACAGTGTGTATTCACTTAGTACACCTACTTGGATGATCTCAATCTCCTTTTAGGGGAGGGATTGAAGTTGATGAGTTGGTGTATGCTATGGGCAGTCACATAGACTCTGGAAGGGTATGTGGTGTTGAGAAGAAAGCAACAGTCCTGGTCCAGTTCTTACAAAATGCATAGGGACTAGAATAGTTCCCTTTTATCTCCCAGAGCTTCAGTTTCATAACCTCTATGTGGAAATTGGTTCAGAGGATCTGTCTACAACAACATGAAACAGGAATAGCAGTTGGCTAATTCTCTGCTTATTTCCTAAGGTTGTAAAAAGAGGAAGCAGTGCAGGACTCCCAGGAACGTGATCTAATATTTTCCCCATTTCAAGTCTCCTTAGTAAATGTCCTGATCCTTTAGAGCAGTGGTTTTCAACCTTCCTAATGCTGTGACCTTTAATATAGTTCATGTTGTGATGATCATTTAATTGCTACTTTATAACTATAATTTTGCTAGTGGCATAAATTGTAATATAAATATCAGATCTGCAATTCCAAAGGGGTCATGATCTACAGGTTGAGCAATAATCTCAAGTTGCTATGCCATGAAGTTGAGCCCACAGGCTAAGAATTGAGTACATTTTTAAGATCCTGAGCATGTGTCTACCCTAAAACATGAGAAATTTACTTTTCATGTCTTACGTGATACTCACTTATTTTAAATGGCTAAGGTACCCACAGAGGTGAGTACACAGATCTATTCTAGAGAACTTTGGGTATTGACGCTTCCAAAACATGAGTCCTTAGGTTTTATCAAACCAGAGCATTGAAAGCCACAAGGCCTGCTGGAGAGAATACTTGCTACAGCTGTTTGGAAAAACCCAATACCTTACATTCATTTCATTCTTTTTATTCATTTGTTCATCAATAAGCACTAATTAAAAGCCAATTGCTTATGTAGACCTAGCGATAAGTTACCAAACCCTGAGCAGTTATTAAATGGTACTCACTATTACTAAGAATATCTCCAGTTTATAGACAAGAAATCTTAGGCTGAAGAGTTTATATAAACTACCTTCTCTTTTGAAATATATTAAAATTTTTATTGCTTATTACATGATTAAAATTTGTAAATAAGCCTACACTGTCTTCTATCTAACAAATATTAAGATAAGTGCTTGCTCTCTCTCTTTCCCTCTCTCACTCCATCCCCCTCCCCAAGTCTTGCAGACTGGCTTCAAATTTCCAATTCTTCTGCCTTAATGACCATATTCTAGCAAGTAAGTTCTGAACACGCCTTGATACCTATAAGGGTACTATATACTTTCTTAAATTAACAATAATCAAGGCTAGATTAGGCTTTTCTTAGACTGAAATACTGCATCTCATTATATTCCCAGTCCTCTACACAATGCCAACAGTATTTGTTGAGTTACTTGATGAGAATGTGACTCCTCTTCTAAAAGACATAGCAGAATAAAAATTACAAGCTTATATGAGTAATTTAACATTTAAAAAAAGGAGCAAAGCACAAAACTACAAGGAGTCAGTGTGTACAGAGGGGGAGTACATGCAAAGACATGGTCTCTCCTCTGTCATTACTCAGTAGTCAGAGGAGGCTGGACTAACCTCAGTAACACAGACTCAAATCTTTCAAGGTATGACAGATAGAACAAGAAAATGAACTGGGCTGAAGAAAAACTGTGGTACAGTGAAACACACACACTCCAGTTCTAGCTGGTGAGCATCATGGAGAAAACAGTCACCCAATGTTGATGAAGTTATGTTGATAGAAGCTGGAAAATCTGCTCTTTAATGTGAAATATTTGGATTTTAAATATTGATCTGAAATTTAAAAACTATTCAAAGCAGACCAAACATACCTTTATGACAGACTTCATTGATGACTTAAGTTTACAGTCTTAAAATTCAATTAGTATCTCATAAATTTAAAAACATTTTCATGTTTATGTGAGTTCATGTGCATATACATACATGAGGGTGTTAGATACCTTGGAGTAGGAGGTACAGTTGATCAGCTGACCAATTCTAAGTGTGGGGCACAGAGCTCTGGTCCTCTGCAAGAGCAGCAAGTGCTGTCGACTGCTGAGCTTCCCCTTCAGCCCTATTCCATAATCCTTTCATATTCAAAGTCCCTCACTTACCCTCAACGGACTTCAGATTTTGAAATTCTTAGTTTTTTGTTTTGTTTTGGGAGGGGGAACAAGTTTATTTGGCGTACTGCAAAGAGAGCAACAGGCAAGGCATGACAGTCTTAATCTTCTAATAAAAGCATTTCAGGTAGTTCATTAGTTTCCATATAAGAATGAAATATAGTGACTATAAGTATAGAAATACATTTAATGAATAATTAAATATATTAATCAGGTCTTCATAGGAGAAAAATATTTATGCTCACTCTATCCTAAACAAATAAAAGTTGGCATTTTTGCTTATGAGTAGAGCTTACTGTTAAGAATTTTCCACTAAAGTTTTTAGATTACCGGAAATACATCATAGATTTTATTTCTATCTTGCAATTTGGAAATTATATTTATTGAATTATGCAAGTGGGCTCTATGATCTAATAGCAGTATAGTAGGAAAATATGTATTCTGAGATTTACATTCCAAGAAACAGTTTCAATCCTAGCCTTTACTAACCGTGTGACTGACTATTCTAGTTTGAATTCTGTGCTGTAAATAAAAACAATGACCAAAAGCACTTGTGTATGGTTGTGTGTCTGTGTCTGTGTAGGGAGGGCAGGTATGGGTATAGGGGTGAGAGGTGTTCCATCTTACAGTTACATCACTGAGAAAAGTCAGGGCAGGAACTTAGGCAGGAGCCAAAGTAGAAAGCATAGGAGGTTTCTACTGGCTCATAGCCTCTGGGCTTGGCTTAGCTTTTTAAAAATACAGCTCAGGCCTACCTGCCTAGGGATGTAATACTCACAGTGGGTTAGGCCCTCCTACATCAATTATCAATCAAGAAAATGCCACACAGATATGCCTACTGTCCAACCTGATGGAAGCAATTATTCAATGGAGTGTGTCAAAAGTTGACAACAAAGATTAGCCACCATAGTGACCTTCCGTAAATTATGCAGCTTCTTGAGCAATTTCAACTACATTGTAGGACTTTTCTGGGTAGTAAAATGAAATCAAGGAGACAAGCTACTTTGCAGGGTGCCTGTCATTATCAGGATATTAACTAGTAAGACTTTGTTAAATTCTGTTCTCTGCCTATGCTCAAAGCTTGAATCCATGTTAAATGCTCTCTTTGGGCCATCTAAAATGAATCACTGAGCTTTTAATCTTCATTGCTTACTCAGACTTCCTTTAAAGCACTGTTGTAGGCCTTAACAGGTCCCTTTTTGTCAGAACTCACAGACTATGGCCCAGAAAGTGCTACAGTGCAGCACAGTAAGTAATGTCTTAGACTGATTATAGTTTTAGAGACGTTTTCCTACTGTCAATTACTAAAATTTCCCAAGTTCTCAGGGCCAGGACCATTGGGAGCCGATATAATTCTAACTGTCTCCATCACTTACTGAATATATGAGTGCTGAGCCATGTTCCTGCACAGTACAGATAGAAAACCTGAAGGTCACAGGTTAACTCTGTTCCCAAGGTTATATCCATTAGAAAATGATTTGAGTTTTGACTTTTGAATCTCCATCTATCTTAATTTAATTTCAAAGGCCATGCTGTCTGGACTGTACTAAGTTGCCTCTCTTCAAGTAACAAATCTTGGGCATATGTATTTGTGTATTTGCATATGTATGTATGTGGTTTTGTGTACATATATGTATGTGTGTGTGTCCTTCTTTCACAAACACAGAACATTTTGAGAATGTTTCTCTATTATTCCCACCACAGTAGAGAAACAGAACCAGCAGTGCCTCCAAACCCCTTCCCGATTCTCCCTCCTAGAACCGAGAGTAACAGCATTGAGGATTAACAATTGTAAACAAAATCTGACTGACAGAGGCGGCAGCCTGTATGATGACAAGTCTTTTCTTTGCTCTTATCTACATTCAAGTAAATATTATCCTCAGTTAAATCACATTTGTGATCCATGCTTTTATTCCTCTCATCATAACTGAAAAAAGCACCTTGATAACACCCTGCTTAATATTACTCTTATCGTTAAAATAGTTCTGGCTCATAAATAAAATAAAAATTCTATGATCCACGGAACGATGGTGATGGGGAACATACCGCGCCTTCTATTACATCTTTATAGTAGTCCAGTGGTTGATGACAGCCTGAGTTAGAGCTGAAGAAGCAGAAACTTAGTTGTTGAGTCTCACCAAAAGTCATGCCTTATTAGGTGAGCAGGTATCAGAAATGTTCTTACCAGCTCATGTTGATAGACAGACCAAAACATCCAGAAACCAATGTTTCCATCTCTAATACAATTTACTAACAGTTAAATTCATAATATACTGCTTCAGTCTTCTCAAAGTCATCTGACATGCATTTATCATGAGTCCCTCATAACACATTACATAATACATTATAACAACATTAGTGAGGCATGAATCAATTCTGTTTTATGTATCAGAGAACAAGGCTCCCCCATTTAACTATAATATGCTGAACTGCCTATGACCATCTAACTCAGGAAAAGTTAACCAACAGACAAATGGTTTTGCTGGTCTTACTCTGAAGAGAACAGTAAAGCATTGCTAAATCCTACATCACAGAATTCCTGTAGAGCTGAAGCCAAAGTGGTACTTGGGCAATTTGAAAAAACAAAGGAAGATGAGAAACACAAGGAAACAGGGAGGACTGTTCTGTTCTGAGGACAATAAAGTAAAGTAGCAAAGCAAAAAGTGAAGAAAGCAAAAAAGTAAACTGAAAAAACAAACCAAACCAAAAAATCCCTGTCTCTTGTTCTAACAGGACCCCACTATCCTCAGCAAACATAAACACCTCTTTAGTTAGATGAATAACACTTTTCCATACTCCTCACATCACCCTGTGTTATGCAAACTATTTTAAGAGGGCATTTCTGGGTTTGTTTGTTTTTTTAACCATTAAATGGCTGCTGACTAACACAACAACAAACGGGAGACAATGAGAAAAACCAAAAGGATAGTTAAAAAGGAAACTATGTTTTTTTTTTTTCTATCAGATTCTACAGATAGTGTAGAGAAGAACAGATGAAATAGCTTCAAGATGGAGAAGGCCTCAGTGCAAATTATGACTTCTTAGAATACACCACATTTATTTCAATCATTTTGATGTTCTTTTTTAGAGTCAGAAAGATACTGGGGAACCTCTCTCCTTACACAGTAAAACCTGATGCCAACAAAGGACTTAGAATGGTAGTTCATATATACTTCTTCATTATGGGCCATAGTTCAAATTTCCCTTGTAACTAATGTATAAATTATGATGCCTATTCTTTACCTCCATCGATCAATGTATGTTGTTCAGTTAGTGATATAAAGAGGTCAACATAAGTGGAATTTTCAAGATTTGCTGAAATGAATAGTCATTTTTACTGTTTCCTGTTTAACACAATTGTGGATGTGGGTTCTGACACTAGCATGTTGTAACATTTTCTACAGTTGACTATGAGTGCCTAAAGAGCTGGGTTCAATGCTTAACTTTTATTTCTAATGTACTCTGTCCTGTCTAATACTCATTACTCATGCTTGTGTGGAAATAATAATTAAGGTTATTTTTTTATGTAACAAATCAACTAGGGTTGCAATTATATGTCTAAATGGTTTAACTATGTCATTTTTTTATCTTGTCATTATAAAAAAGAAGTAGCAATATCTTTCAGTATTATGTCAGAATTTGGGACCTGCCATTTAAAATACTGAATAGGATGGGAATAAAATTTAAGAACCAAAACAAACAAGCAAACAAAAATGAGTAACAAAATAAGGAACTAGTGAAATTGCTCATTGGGTAAAGACACCAAGGCTGATCACATGGTTAGAAACCTAGGTTCTACGTGGTAGAAAATGGAATGGACTCCCACAAGTTGTCCTCCGACGTCCACATGTGTCTGTGCCCAACCTCACCACATTAAGTAAATATAATTAAAAAAATAAACACTTTAATTGTTACATACAATACTACTCTCCTTTTAGGGAGCTCTAAAAGGCAAATCTAATATTGAATAGTCAAAGTCCTCATATGACTGAAAAAGTACCAAACTCAGCATTGTAACTAAAATGGTCAGAATATGATGATACAAAGATAGATTATAGTTTCTTGGAAACACAATCCATGAACCAAGCAGGCAGGCAGCTACTGAGCTATGTAAAATACTTCCTGACACCAAAATGGGCTTGTAGGGGTTGGGGGGGAGAGGCCTGAGTTTTCCTCTTTGGCAACTGTACTTTCCTACTGACTGCTGAGGAAGGAGACAGTGGAAGCCATTAAAAACTGTGATATGATGCTAAAAGATCTCACTTATTCACTGTATTCTCCAATTCAAAGAGGATCAGGTGAAACTTAAGGAACTAAATGTAATCAAGATACATTCAATGGAAAAAAGGAAAACCAATTAATGAAATACAGTGATGACTCAGATGTCTAACATCTGAAGCTACAGTGAAGCTTTTTGCCACCTCTCCCACTAAATCAATGTCATCTCTAAGTAACAGGTGAAGTACTGACTTATTGCTAAGCGAGAAACTAAAACAAAACCTTACCTGGGTCTAAGAGAGACAGTTTCTTCCTAATCATCTTACTGCAGAAGGCCAACTTTGCCTGGCTTAGGTGACTGAAGATAGCAAAAGTAAATAAAGATGCTTTGGTACTTTCTCAGTGCTGAGATTGTTAACACATGGGCCCTATACAATGATAAAGAGGAGCCAGATAATTGCTTCTCACTAATCAGGCAAATTGCTTCTTTTCTTAAGGAACAAATAAAGAATAAAAGACAAACAGAAGCATGCCCTTCAGAAGAAGGAAGACATGGCAGAGTTTCTGATTATGTAGAGATGTGGCAATAGGGAATAATAAGATTTCTCTGTAGACTTCTGGGCTGGCATTTATAAAGATGTTATGATACTGTAAAGTATACTGGTGGGAGCATATAATGACACCAGGATATCAAAAGATTCTGGGGAAATGTTGCACAGAAGGCTACACTAATTCATGACTTCATAATACTGTATGTTTCCAAAGATCTGACCTTACAGATAAAGGATCAATTCTATTTCCTTGCCCAGCAGAAAGTGGGGGAGAAAGCTGAGCAAAGCTGAAGGCCACACACACCAATGCACTCAGACAAATACAAAATGGAGCTGTTATTAACATCTTTTGTTTCCAAACTAAGCTTCCTTCCGAGGAGCAATACTTCTATTAGTCTGTGGTCCCCAGAAACAGACCTTTTAGGAATACATAGAGAGAGCTAGAAGGATTTTTTAGGGGCACATCAAATTCAGGACTCTCATTCTCTAAATGTTTTAACTCAGCCCTAAGGAATTTCAAGGACTTTCCTAAATGTATTTCACTAAACAGTGCCCCTGCCAAGCTTACTCAGGCCCACAATCTTCATTTAACTCCATCCTTCTTTTCATTGTTGCTGTAATGGCCATGCTCACCACTTTCTAAGAAACAGCCATGGACTGAGGAGTCCTTACCAGTCATTTTTCTATCAGGACCATGGCAAGAAGGGCTTACTCATCTTAAACAGAAAAACTGAAGGACTCCAGAGCTTGTGCATAGGAGCTTGTATGGCACACAGAGAATGTGACACTGACAATAAGTTAACAACAAAGATGAAAGTGGGGATCCAAAAAATAAATTAAAGAAGCAACAAAGTCCAACCTTGAAGGAAAGGCATGAAATGGACGGGTAAGGCACAGGTCTCCCAACAGCAGAGCTCTAGAGTAAGAATCTGCTAAAATGGCCACTGATGTTGTACTAGATCCAGAATAATGTTTTTTGGGTCATGTAAGGAAGCCAAGATTTCCCCTTTACATACAATAACTTCCCTTTAATTTAATTAAAATAATATTAGCATGCTTTTCTTTGACATAACACCAAAAATTAATAAGAACCAATAAAAAGAAAAACATCTTTAATTCAAAGTCTTAAGACTCAAGCAAGTCTTCACAGGTAAAGTTGTTGGCATTCACTAGACACTCAGTAGACCTCAATGAATAGACTGTTACAATTTTACTAATTATTACCACCAAAGGAATATAATGTTCGATTTCACTTCTCAATATTTTGATAGAGAATTAATGCCTGTAATTCGACTCAGTTCAGGAAAAAAGTTAAAATAGAGTACATATTTAAAAAATAAATTTTTTTTGACTTTTGCAAACATTTATCAGGATAAATTTTTATAAGGAAAATATAACACAAATGCAACTGAAAGAAAAAAGAACAATACATAATTTAATACTTTACATGTACTTATTAAATGCATAACGGTGGGCCCAGCTTATTAAGACATTACATTCTACTATATAAAACTTAAAAGTGACATAAAAGCAATTATTATAATTATTGGTATATATGATAATAAAAACAAGGTTATCTTTTCAACTAAGAGTTCATTTTTACTTAATTATTTTAAAAAATTTAGAAAAAAGTAAAACTACCACACACCAAGATTAACCATAACCAAAGAGTATGCAACTCAATGAGCTTACATACAATTAGAATTGGCCTTCAAAACAGAAGCTGTGAAACATTACCGTAGACTTTATACTTTCAGGCTAGAGAGATGGCTCAGCAAATTAGAGCACTGGCTGCTTTTCCAAAGGACCTAGGTTTAATTCCCAGAACCCATAAGACAGCTCACAACTGTCTATTATTCCAGTTCCAGGGGATCTGGCACCTCACAAAGTCATACAAATAAAAATAAATACATCATATAATACATTTTATGTACTTACTCTCAATGTTTTTCTAGCTCTAATTCTGTTGTGGAATTTTACTTGTTTTGGTTGTGGGAAAACTAATTTAATGAAGAGAAAGGAAGGAAGGAAAAAAGAAAGGAAGGAAAGAGGGAAGGAAGGAGTAACAACAGGATAAGATACAGATGTTCAGGCTTAAGCCTCAGAGCCACTTTATTGACATGCTTCTGCTACACTGACCTGTTTCATCTATTAGGCTATCTCTAGAAGCAGATAACAGTCCTTCCCCAATCTCTACCCACCAAGCTGAGAGGAGAGGAAGCAGCAGGCAAGGCTCTTGGAATGGTCCAGTCCTTTCACTTCATGAAGAAATCAGCCCTCTATCCTTGTTTAGTGTAAACCAGGGCAAATTTGTGATTAGGTCTTACTTATTTGTGGGGAGAACCTCATTGTAGCAAAAATCTATGCTACCAGTATCACACAATTTACAGAAGTCAGAACTTGTACTGCATTATCCACCAGTTTCTACTGACTGAGAATGAAGTGTTTCTAAATAAGTACATACATTAGTCAAAGAATAAACAGTTCGTTTCTTACATAAGGTATGAGAAAAAGAGGGACTGAATCCACTAAAACCACTACAGGGGATGGCAAAGGGCATATGTCTCTCTGTGAATGAAGTTTTACAATATCTGACACAGGGTGCTTACAACAGGAGGAACAATTTCTTCAAGTTAGTTTAGTAGCTACATGAGAACATATCTTTCCAAACTGCAATAGTGTAGATCTGATTTGAAGTAAAGGTAGTGTTATTTGTTCATATATGCACAATCTACGATTTATCTGAAACCAAAAACAAAGAACATACTCTACTATGATTAAGACTGTTCCTTCTGAAGTGAACAGTCCAAGATGTTTTAATATTATTTGTTTTTTTAGCAGTAACTATGGTGCATACGTGTTTCTTCCATTTGAATACCATTTGAATACCAACTATAGGGCAGAGACAGTTCTTGAGTTGCTACTCTAAGGATGAGTCAAGGCCCTAAGATGGAATTATGACAGTCTGACCAGAACCTTTGCCAGTTGGTTCCTCAGGTAATGACTAGAACATTGCTGATGAAATAGATTTGAGTGATTTTCCCTAACAATGCTTTCTAAAGGGAGTACAGGCTGAGTCATGTCAACGTATTCTCCTCCATATCTAGAACATCTTTCTATTTCCCCAAACCTCATACATTTACTCATTTAATTCCTTGTCCCTAACTTCTAGAACTTTGCAACCTAGACTTTTGGACAACAGAAGTAGGCTCATAATAACAGCTGAAGAGACACTGTGGGGCAGTGGGCTGTGAAAGACAGCTGGGTACTTGGTCTAGCACAGGCCTTGAACCTCCAATACTCTAAAGGGATGGTAGGTGTTCGGCCTTGCTCCTGGGCCCTGGTTCCTTTCACTTATCCACAGCCCCTCCCAAAGAAAGGTTTGTGCCCTTTGGTCAGGTAACACAGGTAGAGGGCGTGACTGCAGGCAGAGCGTCAAGAGATCTCCATATTAATGAGATATCTAAAGGTCAGAGAGCGTAGTCAATTAAGCATTCCTTCCCAGACCTTCCTCGTACTCATAAAAGGTATTTAACCTCAGGCCCACCCTGAGGACACGGGGTACAGCTTCATCCACTTTCTACCATGACAATAAACCTTTTAAAACCATGGACTTCCTCTTGTCTTTGGGGCCCACCATGGCGGAACTGTAGAGAGGGCCTTCAACCAATGCGACACCGCCTAATCTCCCGCCAGAGGACTTCTCTACGTTCCAGCTACAGAGGCCTATCAAGGCAAACAAGCTAGCCAAGGCAGCCATGACCCAGCCATGACTCAGCCATGACCCAGCCAAGTAAGTCGCCTCGACCAAGAGTTTCATCCACCCTGTGGGGCACCACCAGAGCCTTTTTCCCCATGCCCCTTTCAGCTACAGGGCGGTTCAGCCTGTATGCTGACACTCCCACCCCCAACCCCCCGTGGCACCTGGGTGCCCAAGGACTGAGACCAGCCGGTCTTCAGCCAGCTGCCTCGGCCTGGAGACCCCCAACCCAAAACCTCATGAAAGAAACCTAGAGATGGTGACAAGTTTTTAGATTTGACAGATACTTGAGGCCAGGGCCTATCAAGTAGGTAGATATAGGAGGCAAGGAAAACAGAGATGATAAGGATGACTGCTACCCTGAAACAGGATGTTACCATTTTCTAAGCAAAGAGAGTAAAGGATAAAAGCATTTGGGAAGAGAGAAGAAAACAGGGTCATGTTTTAAAGAAACCCAGCTCTGAGACCAAAGACATGTAAGATGGAATAAGAAGGCATCCTTTTAAGTTCTCTCCACTTGCACCTCCAGCTGAGCATCCCTGGACAAGCCACTCTTCATTCAATTAATCACCTGCCTACTACATGTAGAGCAAAAGCATCTCTCATGACTGAGATGTTTGTGGATATCCAGTAACTGTAAAAGTGATGTATCAAGGTCATTCCTTGTTTCTCCTTTTAGAATTCTCTTTGTTAATTCTGGTAAGTATTTGTTTAAATGACTTATCTTTGAATCTGAGGTTTTTAATATAATTATGTCTTTGAGAATACCATGACAAAAAGACTTGATAATAAACCTGTCAGGGCTTGTCAATTAGGCAGACAACTTGACTTACGATCATTCAATATTATTTCCTATTTATTAATTTACATTTAAAGGGTATAGTATATTGTTTCTGATGGTTTTCTCATATAAAACCTTTTACATGTATTATTATACTCAATTCTTAATATATACAAAGTAATCACTAATGCCTCTATATATGACAGATGAAAGGCAGGCAAGTTCTACTTAGGCCTTTCTGGTCTCACTGTCCCAACATTGGCTTGCAATTCAGAAAACTGAGATCATGGTATAAAAATCTATTTGTCATCGAAGCCTAGTCATATTAAGGAAATTTATGAGTCATTAAATGGTATTTTCATGACTTTAGTGAAAAAACAAACAAACAAACAAACAAAACCCAAGGCTATTTATCAGATGCAGCATTTGATAGTTTACAGAACACTTTTTTTGGCTCCTGCCCATGTGAGACACTCTTGGTATCTTCTAGACGTACAAGAGCACTATCATGTGACCAAAGGATAAGCCTATTTTAAAACACTGACTTTAAACTTAAAAAAATAAAATACCACAGCAGATTGCTGCTTTACATTCAGTAATGCGCCTTGATACTTTAGTGCATTGCATTCATTCATTTAACCGACATCTGAATACCTTTGTGCTAGCCAACATGCTATATGCCTGGGATTCAGTAGCATCAGAGCCATGCTTGTCAAAAACAAGAGAGGAGATCAGGTGTGGCAGGATACTCCTAGCATTTGGGAGGCTGTAGCAGAAGGATCCTGAATTCAAAGCCAGCCTGGGCTATTGCAGAGCAAGATCCCACCTTGCAACACCAAAAACCAAACCAAAACAAACAAATAGAAAAAATAGATTCCAATGTTAATTAAAATGGAGATGACAACGATGAACACTATTTGTGATATTTTAAAACAAACTTGTGAAAATTAATTCTTTTAAAAAATAAAGATCATTTTAATAAGAATTTATGGAAATTTAATTAGTCTTTTAAAAAAATAAAAAAATGGTTTTTTAAAAAGTCTCAGCAGTCCTTTCTAGGTCACCTTCTTCCAGGAATGTACAGTAGCATTACTATTTGTCCATTATATGTATATTTGATATTTACACCTTTATTTGTGGTGGAAAGAAATAATAATAGCAGTGAAGTAGTATGAAGTCCCAGTATTTTGAAGCAATGTGCAGTATAATTTCAATGTATGAAGGTACAGGTCATTAAATCTTTTACAGCCTCTTCCTGGATGGCAACTCAGCAACATGGCATAGAGAATGAGCAGAATGCCCACAGCTCATCTAGATGAACACTGTTTACCAAGAGTAGTTTGTGGGAAAGGCACCTTCTGATCACATAAGGAAATGCTAGGTTAAACAAAAGAAACACCTTATTACCACAGGACACTCTGTTTTAATCACATCATGGGGTTTGTGGAACTCCAAGAGTTAGGAAAATAGGCAACATTTGCCAAACTTAACATTGGCACATGGAACTGAGTTTAGAAGATCAAGTTAACAGCTCAATTGACATTCAGTTTCATTCTTGGGAAGTCCTATGCTAGAGGATTTCTACTTGTAGCTGCATGTGACACTGGTTTTTCTAGTAGTTTGATGCTTCTTTAGGCTTGCAGAGTTTTGAGCCAACAGAAGGAAAGAAATGTGGAGAAGACCCATAGGCTAATATAGTAAAGAGACCAATCACCACAAGGATTGTTTGTGGTTTTATTTTCTACTAAGATCCAATATCTAGCTAGCACTGTGTCACACAGGTTGGACATTTGATTAAATATGTTATACGGTCAGATAAACAAAGAATATGATAGAAAGCTCATTGAGATTTTAGAGTACAGTCACAACTTGCTTCTGCCTTTAATTACTTCAGTTTCTGTATCTATTGTGGTGGTTTAAATATACTTGGCCCATGAGAAGTAGCACTATTAGAAGGTGTGGTCTTGTTGGAAGTGTGTCACTGTGTAGGCAAGCTCCACACAGTATGGAAGAGAGAGTCTCTGCCTGGCTACATTTGGATCAAGAAGTAGACTTCTTAGCTCCTCCAGCATCATATCTGCCTGGATGCTGCCATGCTTCATGCCATGATAACAGACTGAACCTCTGAAACTGTAAGTCAGTCAGCCCCAATTAAATGTTATCCTTTGTAAGAGTTGCCTTGGTCATGGTGTCTCTTCACAGCAATGAAACCCTAACTAAGACAGAAGTTGGTACCAGGGATTGAGCTATTGCTGTGATAGGCCTGATTATGTTTTTGTTTGGAGGATTGTAGATATTGGGACTTTGGATTTTGAAAGCAGTGAAATGCTTTAAGTGGAGTTTTAATGGGCCGTGATAGTAGGAATATGGTAGACATGGTGCGGGAGGAGCCAAGAGTTCTACATCTTGATCCAGAAGATCAAGATGAGAGTTTCTCTTCCACATTGGGCAGAGCTTGAGCATAAGACTTCAAAGCTTGCCAACACAGTGACACACTCTGTCCAACCAGACCACACTTCCTAAGAGTGTCACTACACATGGGCCAAGAATATTCAAACCACCACATCACAACTTCCTTCTGCCTTTAATCATTTCGGTTTCCATATCTACACTTTCAGACTGTCCTTAATCAATTTATTTTTTGAACAAAGGACTGGGAGCAATTCCAATGGCCTTTCAGACCATGACCCTTATCACATTCAAAAGCACTTTTTGTTCATGATCAGCATATTAACAAAATGTCTTTAAAATAATCCTCTCTCTATTATACAGGATAATTACATTTTCCAGCATAATTACTGAGTCAACTAAACTAAATTCTGAGATTGTTTCATATGCACATTAATTTACTAGTTTGTGAAAGTTCTAGAAAATTGTGGGTAAGCTCAGAGTTTTCAGTAATGGTTATCACTCAATGTTCCACATTTTCCTGCCAGTGAGAAGGACTGAGAAAGCTTTGTTTTGTTAGATATTAAAAGGACAAACAGGTATCCTGAAAATGTTTTTTTAAAAATGCATACCATTTACATTCCTAAAACTGCACTTGAAATTCCAGAATATAAGTGTAGTGGGATATTTTTCCCATAAGTTGGGAGGAGTGAGGCAAGGAAGAGACAGAGATGTAGGAGGATGGAGAACCACGGTTGGACTGAGAGCAGTCCTGTGTAACAACTTATATCTGGTTAGTTAATTGGTTAACACTTCTAATAATGTGAGCATCTTGTTAATTGAGAAATCTCAAACATATAAAGCTTTGGTTAATCATTAAGCATTAGAGTCTCATTTCCTACTGGGTACCGCATGGATAGCAGGATGGTCTGGGCTCAGCCCAGCCTTGTGGAGACAGCATGGAAGATTGGCAGAGCCATTTCCCATGCTGGCATCTCGTGGGTGTCAAGGCCAGTGTTTCTGGCTGGCCATTTCTATCTGTGGAGCGCTTGGTTTCAGGCCTAGGTGCATGGGGGCCTGAGCTAGGCAGAGCCGCCTCCACATAGATAGTCGGCCTGTCCAGTGGCCTTCTTAAAATATCTAACACAACATATAAAGACTTAAATGTTATCATGTTCTCTTTATATCTGTCTCTATCTCTTCTCTCATATCTCTTCCTTTCCTTGCCTCCTTCTTTTTTTCCTCTCTGAGACAAGGTCACATGTAGCCCATGCTGGCTTACAACTCCCTATGGAGCAAAGGCTGAGACTGAACTTTGTATTTCTGTTCTTGCTGTCTCCATTTTTCTAGTGCAGGGATCATGTCATTTCTGTGGTGCTGGAGATTAAACCCATGGCTCCATATACCTGAGGTCAAGACTTTACTAACTAAGCAATATCCTCACTGGATTTAAATGTTTTGTTCATAATGTATGTCTAGTAACAAAGACAATATTAGAACAAAATAAATACTCCGTATAAACCTGAATTAATGATGTTTTGTTCCTTTTAATACTCTGCTGTTTGAAAATAAAATCTGCCTTTCCTTACATGCGTGCACTCATGTGCGCATGAACACACACACACACACACACACACACACACACGAAAAGGAAACTTGCTACATACATCTTTCTTATAAAAAACACATTCACTAAGGATGTTTGGTTAAGTAGATTATAAAGAATAGCTCTAGACCAGCATGAGCTACAGAAGTAAGTTAGGGAAAAAAGAAATCACAGCACTCGTACTTACAAGATCAGGAATTGAAATACTGAACTAACCTTGAGTTATAAATGACCCAAGCTTCAAGAATACAACATTCACCAATATTGCTTAAGTAGAAAATTTTATAACTTAAAAATACTATTTTCAGGGATGGGTAATGGCTAACTATAAAATGCTTCCTGCATAAGCATGAGAACCTGAGTTTGGATTCCCAGCATTGTTTTAAAAGAAAGGTATAGTGTGCACCTGTAGTATACAGAGGCAGATTACAAGACAGATTCTGTGGATTTGCTGGCCAAAAGTTTAACCCAAATGAAGAGCTCCAGATTAAGTGACAGACCAGTTTAAAGAGTAAGTTGGAAGGGCTAAAGAGATGTCTCAGTAGGTAAAGCTACCTCTGATAACCCTAGCTTGATCCCTGTAACCCAAAAAGAAGAGAACCAACTCACGCAAGTTGTCTGACCTCCACTTGTACACTATGGTACATGTACACATACACACATACTAAATTAATATGCCCTTTCCCTGAGGACCAGCTCTTATAGTATCAGAAGTTGCTATGCAAGATGCCAAGAAAGAAAAGCAAACAGCAGTTCTACCTAACTATAAAGCCACAACAATTACCAGCCCACCAGACACCCCAAATGGTGTAATAGTGGCAGTTTTATTTTGGAGGTAACTGAAAGCTGACTACTTAGACTTAAGGTTAGCTCAGTAGGAAAGAATCCATGTCTGGTGGTCTAAACCTAACCAACTACCTGTGCCTGGAGAGGTTATAAAACCTAGGGAAGAACCTACTACTGTCACTTTCCTAAGCAACTATGATACCTAATTGTATTCTAAATACTCATGCCCATAGATAAACGTAGCTCCTAGCCCTCATCTTTCTGCAGACTATTAACAGAGACACACAACTGGTCAAGATGTAAAGATCAAGTGGTTGTGGGGCGCCCAATCCCAATTGGTACATCTATAATGTCATCTCTACATCTAAGTCTCAGGGAATATTATAGAAGCGGGGACAGAAAGAGTCTATGAGCCAGAGGACCAATTGCATCCATAAGATCTCAAAAACATGGTTGCTAAACATGACCTTTAAAATGACCATACCAGTGGGCATGCCAACAGGAATGGAAGAAATTCTGAAGGCCCACCCTTGATGAAGAGCTACAGGCCATGGCTGCTGAGAAAGAATCAGATTTCTCCAGAGATAAGCTCCCTAGTAAGTTATCCAGTCTCAAGTGGTTCACTCTAAATGCCATGTACTTAACACGTACATATGAGCACACACATGCAACAATACGAAAGAAGAGGTGATGAGTTTGAGAGGGAGTAGATGGAAGGGGTTGGAGGAGGGAGTAGGAAGGGTGGAAATGATGTCCTGTAGTAACAAGGAACTTATACTTTCTCAAGGAAAGCTTTTTACCATCAAAATGCCCGAGTCTGATATATTTGTCTTTTCATGGAGCTAGTCTGTATAACTGCAACACACAATAAACATTTTTATTCCTCTTTTAAAAATAAAGAAATAAAAAACCTAGAGTCTTGAGAATAGTAAGAAGAATGATAGAGGAAGATAGCTGATGTCAACTGCTTGAATCTACACATGTACATGCAGATAAACATGCACACACATACCTTTTATTATAGATTGTTTATGTATACTTAAGGCTGGTTTTGTTTTTTTGTTTGTTTGTTTTTAGATTTGGACATGATCTCCCAACATAATAGTTTAAGTAACTTACTAGGACAACAGGATTCAGTACAAGGACCTACAAATTCGATGGCTTGCTTTAAAGTACTCAGCATTTCTGGGTCTGCTATGAGGATGATACTGTCTTTTTCCTAGGTTGTAAGGTTAAACAAGACAAATACTGGGTCATGTGTGTGATACTGTGCTTTCATTAATACAGCCTCTAAAGCACTGATAAAATAATGCTATTATCAAGTATCTAAGTTGATGACTTCTACAAGTCCCCCCCCCTTTTTTTTTTTCTAAAAAAAATTTCTCCTTCCTAACTACAGAGGGACATGCTTTGTGGCTTCCATCCTTCAAAGTTTTAAACAGTATTTCTGAATTGCTTCTGGCCGGGGGTGTCTCTGAAGTACTCATTCATATGCCCTCCTGAGTTTGTTTTCTCAGCCTATGTAACATTCTTCTTTGCTTATGTTCCTTAAGGAGACTCAGATGTCTATGAGAACTTGACCCTTCATTTTTTGTATACCAAAATTCCCAAGCAGAAGGGATGAATGCTAAATGTTAGGGGAATGCTAGGCTGAAGCATTTGTGCCTGGCCTTTGCATATATACAGCCTGCCAGTAATTGCTAAGTTTTCTCTCTGACAACAATTATTCCCCCAATTTCTTCACCACTCCTACTCCCCCCACCCCCAGTTAATTATCAGTTCTGGAATTAAACTGCTTGCTTTTCCTGCAGTTGTCATGGCAACAGTTGGCCTGCACCTGCCACTGGGTGAACAGTGGCTCTTTCAGAAGAGGCAATAGCAGTTGCTGGCTCCACAAAAGCCAGGGAGTAAACTAATGTTTACCTGTCTGGGGACTGAAGTTCCTGTTTATTTATTCTCCCTCAGATTCTTTCTTGGCAAGCCTAGTCTCAACTTTTTTTTTTTTCAAACAGTGTGTTTATATTTGACAAAAAAAAAAAAAAGGAAAATGGTGGTAAAGGGCTGAATCTATCTTGACTGTTATAATCTTACTCATCAACTTTACTTATTTCTGGTGAGTACATTGCAAGATCTAAATCATCTGTCTCCTGACAAATGGACTGTAGTATAAAGGCTGAACACAGAATTTTAAGACTGCTAGATCTGGGTTCTAAATCCTAGTGATACTGCTTGCTAACTGTATGGCCACAGGTGAATCACTCAGCTAGGTTCTTATAGTATCAATTTTATCATATACATAGGGGTGGTCAGCACAACTATAATTCTAATAGTTACTTTAAAAGCTCTGACATTACTTTGGTCCAGCTCCCATTCAATATCCATGGTATCAGTAATTCTTACTGCTATTGCTGGTTAACTACCAATCCTGTACATCTCTTAAAGATAGGACAAAGCTGCCATCTTGGTCACTTTATACTTGTGTGAATGACAGTATCTCTGGACAGATAAAATACATTGTGCCACAACATCTAGATCAAGATGCATCTAAAGCCAGAACAGAGAATACCGAGAAGTGATGCCTTCCCTGCCTTACTTCCTTGCAGTTCTGTCAGCAACTCCCTCTCTGTGCTGTTTTTTTTTCCATGCTTAATCTCAACTTCCTTTAAATAGAATTGATGGAACCAGAGTGTAAGGAGACATGTAGTCACCAAGGAAACAAAATCTTTTCATTTTACAATCACATTTCAACCTACATAAATGGTATTGAGGATTTCAGGAAGAGGCACTTATACAAAAAGGAGCTTTTCACACAAAGGGAGGGACTCATGCACCTGTATAGGGAATTGAGGGTGATCTTGTTAGACTTCAGTGAAAGTGGAGGGCCATGGTCTCCGAAAGTTTGGATCCCCTACTGTGTGGGAATTGGAGAGCAGGGAGATGGGACTAGGAGGATGTTTGGAGCACACCCTCACAAAAATTAGGAGGAGGGGGTATGGGATAAGGGGTTTTTGGGGAGAATGGGAGAGGAGATAACATTGAAAGGTAAATTCGTATAATACCCAATAAAAAAAACACACAGATAAAGGGTCTAAAAAAAAAAAGAGAGGGAGAGAGTTTACTTATTTTAAATTAATTTCAAAAGTTTCTAGGAGTTGCTAATTGGCTAAGATCCTATTTTAAGCTCTCCACAAAATAATTTAAGTCTCTGTTCAATATTCTCAAGAGAGAGGTAAACCCTAATTTTCCTCAACAATTAATTGACAAAAGAGAGATAATCTCACAAAAAGTAGAAGAAGCTATTACTAATCGATATATTATATAGTCTGATTAGTTGTCAGCAGTGCTATAACAGTCCTTTGACAAAGATTATTAATATAGATTTATATATCCTTAAATAGGGTCTTCATGACTCTCTGAGTGTGGAAGGAGCGACTGTTGGCGCTTCTGCCCTGACTTTACAAGAACTCTGAAAAATTGGCTTTAAAAACAATAGAGGGGGAACGGTACCCCCTCAGAAGGAGTCCCCCTGAAATACTCTCCATCATGCCTTGTTCACTTTTATCTCTCTAAAGCTGAAAGCTCATGGCAAATCTGCTGCTGTCTGCCTCTGGCACCACCAAGACCAACAAAACTTTGCCACAGATATGGGGAAGGACCCTCTTACCCTTAAAGGGAATGGCCCAGACCCAGTTCCTTATGGGGCTGAGGACTGATATGCCTGTCCGATACCACAGAAGGCACAGCTAACTGGCTACCAAAAAGATTAATGAAAAAAATAGATACCCCCACAAAGCCAGGCCCAACCATAAATACGATGAATAACAATTTACATCCAGGGAAAGGAAATCTCCCTGAGAATCCCCTTCTTTTTCCTTTCCAGGTAAAAATGAATCACCTGTGATATCTGCGGTTAGAAGTTCTAATCCAGATGCTGGCCTCCGAACTTATACTACTCAGACCTTTGAAGGGCCACTGACAAGAACATCAAACAGCTAGAGATTGACATCACTAATCTGAAGAAATCCCTCGTTTCGAAGTCTGAAGAGACCTCCTAAAATCGCAAAGATCCTTATTGGACTTGATTTACTCTAGTACAATAGAAAAGACTGTATACAGCTCTTGACTGTGTACAACCCTCAAAGAAGAAGGTTGTCTTTACATAGACAAGACAAGGAGGGTTAAAGAGAGCATGAAATAGGTAGTGAAGGCCCTAAGAAAAATCAGAGAGAGAAAGAGACAGTTGAATGCTGGTACAAGAATTGGTTTGCAGCCTCTCCAAGGTTGTCAACCCTATTTCCTTCCATCTTGGGACCATTATTTGGGTTCTTTTTGCTTTTTTCTGCTGGTCCCTGGCCCTCAAATAGGCGGACTAACTCTGTGAATCAACAGATAAATAATTTGGTAGCAAAACCTACTCAGATACGTTATCATAAGTTAGCTACGGAGCATGAGACTCAAGATGAGGTTGTTACTTTATACAGGGTGTTTCCAAAGCCCATCTCCACCCAAACTAAAAGGGGGGACTTCTGTCCCTAGACCAAGCAGAGAGAGGCCACCCAGAACCCCCTCTGACAGGCGATCTGAATTCTTGCTTAGGCTGTGAGGCTAAGCACTGCAAGGGAATATAAATAAAAGATAAAAATATCTATCTGGGTTCCCTGAGGGACAAGCCTGACTGCATAGGGGTTGATATCAAAAGCATCCCCTCTCCAGGAAAACGACATCGGGACGGGTATGGCCCTCATGCCTCACTGGACAATGACAGGGGGACTGGAGCCATTACAAGGTCCCTTTCAAATACTGGAGGTCAGGCCTCTATCCCCGCCTTCGCAAGTTTAGAATTGCCACAGCCCTTCTATACTTAGAGAAGGGAGGAGATGTCGGGGCAGCCCTGCTTACACATTGAAGGCCTAAAATCAACCATAGGCCTAAAATCATCAATAGGCCTGTCATACATATATACTAACACCAAGTCTTGGGTCTCAGTGGAAAAACATTGAAACAGATGGCTATAAGCTAATGTCAACAGGCAGCTTTTGTGGAAATTTATAAGCCTGAGTAGTCATAGACCTTGTAAATAGGTAGCCTTGGCAGATGATACCAACTTAGATAAGGACAAGCGAGTCATAGGCAGAGTCATAGTGAATTGTCCCCTGAACCTTCACCCAGCCGATACCCTGTTCTGAAAGATATCTGTATCCCCCCTGAACACCCACACTCCAGTGTCATTCCCTTCCCCACATCCAGACTTTCTGTGTTTATAACCCCTGTGTGAATTAATTATGATTTGAGAAAAAAAATAAAGAAAAATAAAGAAAAAAAGAAAAGAAAAAAAAAGGAAAGAAAAAGAAAAAAGAAAAAGAAAAGAAAAAAAAGAAGCTTTTCTTCCCAGAAACAACTGCATATAGATAAAGTTTATCTTTCATGAACCTTTAACTACTTATGTTTAGGGTGTCTAAACAAGTACATCTTGATCCACGGTAAAAAAACACCTCACTATTTGAGATGCCACAGTGTATGTATATAGATACACATCATATATATATCATATACATACGTAAGTTCTATCTTTTCTTAAAGATTTGAAATCACTTCCTTGAAGTTCTAAGGTTAAGGAAACTTCTACTTAGTGACTATAAAACTTACAACACCTCAAAAAAAAAAAGAAAGGAAAAAAGAAAACCAAAACAAAACCTACTAATATGTGTTCCCAGCATGTTGTATGGATATCTCCTGAAAGTTTCCATTGCTCTTACCTCCCAACTGCCACAAAAAAAAAAAAAAGAAAAGAAAGAAGGGAAGAAAGAAAGAAGGAAAAGAAAAGGGAAGAAAGAAAGGAATGGAGAAAGAGGAAATTAGAAGGTAGGACAATATGCTGCTACCTCTTGCCTATCTCTCACTGGGAAGAAGGAGGAAGAAAAAGGAACTTGAGACTAACCAGCAGGCTTTTTGTAAAATAAAACAGACTCAATAAACAATTTTGTTGTGGCTACCCACATGTGAGAGGTACATAACAAGGCTATCAAATATAGTTATTCTTTAAAAAAGAATAGAGTTTTGACTTCCTAAAAGTTATTCTGCTAAGAATCAGGCCATAATGGTTAGGGAGACAAACAAGAAAGAAGAGAGTAAGGCTACAACCAGACTCCTTAGCATCACTTGTAACTGAACAGCAAACACAGCATCAGTTCACACCATTTCTTTGACTAGTTTTTAAGTAAAACATCTATGTCCTCCATTTGGAAAATGTTGGTGCATTAAGATTGCCTTTCTTCATCTATTTGAAAGGAATTAGGTAATTATTTTCTAAACTTTAAATTAGAGGAAGGTAGAACTGTAAACATAAGAATATAAATAGAATGAAAATTAAATGAAATCCTTCCAAACATTTTACCTCATTTCTTATTTTTACATGTAAAAAATAAAAAGGAATGCTTCCTGTGCTTCATGGTGTTTGTTAAATATAATCAGATGTCAGGTTTTTAAAAATTACATGTATGTTTTGTGTGTATGCATGTGGCCTGTGCATTAGATCATGCATGTGGAGGTCATAGAACAACCTGTAAAAGTTGGTTCTCTACTTTTATCACGTGAGTCTCCAGAATTGAATTCAGGTCATTATGCTTGGCAACAAGTCTTTTTACTGGCTGAGCCATCTCACTGGCCCAGTTGTCAGATTGATGGAAAAATAGTGGAATTAAAAACAAACTAACAATTTACAATGTATAACAAACTATGAGAAGTTTTTGGAGGAATAACAGAAAATCTTGGCTTCAAGAAGTAGTGTGTAACAGGAAATGCCTAAACCTTTTGATGTCTCAATGCAGCATCCCAGTCACTTTACAAGCTGAACTCTATTTATCTTCTGGAATCAGTCATTGGCTAGTCCCTACTGGCACATGTATCCTCAGACCTCTGAACCTTTATATTTGTTGACTTCTCTGCTTGGATGACTTTCCTATTATTTCCATCAGAAAATTCCTAGCTCCATCCATCTGTCAAGATCCAGAAGAATTCTTTGAGTTATCAGTGTAGTACTCTACACGCAATAGATTTACTTTATAGGATTATTATCATGCAATAGTGTAGTTTACACTCTGGAATCAAACTACTTGAGCTTGAAGGCTGCCTTTTTTTTTAAAACTCCATGATCTCATAAATGTTCATCTCTAAATGAAAATGAAAATAATACATAAACCATCTATTAGGGCTACTGTGAGCAATGAATGATTTAATATATCTAAATATTTAAAATATATCTACATACTTGGTACTTCATTAAAGTTTCTTTAAATATCTTAATAATTATCATATTGCAATTAAATATGATAACAAACTTGTCTATTTAGCTAGACTGAGATCTTTGTAAATGCAACAACACACATCTTTGTTCTTATATCCCCAAGGCCCATGGCCTCCTCTTCCTTAACATTGTGGCTACTAAAGAAACAAAACTGAGATTTACAATTTTTAAAATTACTAATTAAAACATACTAAGTTAAAATTAATAAATATCTCCCCCCAAGACTCTGCGCTAGAGGCTGGTCTACCAACTCTGGTACTGCTGGGTGGTAGTGTGTGAGGCTTCCTGAAGAACCATAGAAGTATGCCTTGAAGAGCCACTGAGATTCTGGCTCTTATATTTTGACTCCTAGCCACCTTTACTATCTACTACTTTCCATGATGAAGCTGTCATAGGTCCAAAGACTAGACAGGCAATAGGTTAAAGTGTCTGAAACTATGAATGAGGAAAAAATAATTTTCTTCATATGTAAGTTAGAGGAAATAGACCAAAGTGATCCTTTGAGGACTGTGTGTGAATTCTCTAGGCTTTCACAAACTTTATCTCAGGTATTTTGTTGCAGCAATGGAAAACTGACTAACAAAAATCTTGGTAAAAGTGCAGCAGGGAGGCTGGTATTTACATAGAAATAACAGTACACAAGGTTAAATAACTTGACCAAGGTCACACCACAAACAAGGTCACAGGCACAAACGAGAAGAGAAGAGGTAGGTCAATGCCCTTTGTTCTTATACCTTCCAAACATGCTTTCTGCTTGATCACACAAGCAGCACGGGTTACATTCATAATGATCTCAACAGGCGCTTTATGCTCCAGTAACAGCCAACTCTGAAGATGAAAATTCTACAGAAGTTCCCTGTATAGTTGATATTATTAAAAAGTCATTTTTCTCTTAAAGAGAAAAAAAATCTCAAAAAACTCCAAAAGAAAATCAAAATTTAATCCCGATCTTGCTCCTTTTTCTCGAAGCACAAGAGTTTAAGAGTCTTTTTCTCTCTCATTGCCTCCCACAAAACAATTGCTTTCACACCAGCAGATCATACTGCCACCCCCTCTCCTCGAGTACATATTACTTCTCAGCAGGCTTCAACAGGGGTAGAGAAGGAGCCAATCTGTGAGGCAGTGAACACATATCTCCCATAATAGTACAGAGAAGACAGAAAATTGCTGCTGAAAGTGTAAATTGCTTTTTTGCTTGAAGAAGAAATAATCATTCTGGGTTTCAAGAGATCATCTTACAAAATGACTCCACAGTAGTTAATATTCACATTCTACATATTAAAACTTTTGCTCTACCATACCCACTGAAGATCCTTGCCAGCCATGACTGGTGTATCATGATTTGAGGGTAAGTCACTACATAGCAAGCAACAAGCAACTATCCTGTAATGTGAAACAAAGGTTTGCTTGGCTCCCTAGAGAGTTCTCATGGTGTTGGTACTTAGGAGATATTGTGTGAGGATTAAATAGATAGCCTTGGATAAGCACAGTAGCTAAGGAGAAATCACTTTCAGAAAATAGGCCAGAGCAATTACATGTTAGTGAGTCACAATGCAGGTTAGAGGAAGTAGACCAAGGTGAGCCTGTGAGGACTGTGTGAGAATTCTCTTGGCTTTCACACAGGGTCACAAACTTGCCTCCTGCAGATAGTCCAAATGAGCCCTGAAAACAGATCAGACTCATTTCTTAGATCTGCTACTTACTACTACTAACTAACCTGGGATGTCTCTATAAATTTATTGATAAGTCCTCATTTGACAAATAAGGCAACTATATCATAGGCCTTGCATGAGGTTAAATGAAAATGGACAGAAAGCACTTTGGACATATGTCTTTAGAATAGAGTATCTACAATTACTACTGTTGTTGTTAATTTGCTAGACAACTATACAATAAAACGTGGTGAGGAACAGGCATAAGCAAAAGCACAACATCTGGCTAACTCATATCAAACAGCCCAGAAAGTCAAAGCTCAAAAGCAAAGAGACTCCAGCAGGTAGACAGAAGAGAAAGTCTATCCCACAGGATATAGGATTTTTGTTGTTTCTTCCACGGTAGAGGACAACTGAGTATGGGACCTAGTCTCCTAGCCATTCTTTGTGCAGGGAGAAAGAAGTACATATCCTTTACACATCAAACCTCACTTAATCTCTCAGCAACACAGAAAACTTTGGAACAAAATTCTCTTTGGCTTGTTGAAATGGCAAAGTGTATATCATAAATGAGAGAAATTTTAGATCAAAGGCAATCTGCCCTGAAGTGGTAACTGGACTAGACTGAGCTAAATGGTAGTTTAACACAAGCTGAATGGAACCAACAAACATGGATTTAAAGGTTAAGAAGAAAATATGAATCCTCTTCCCTCTTTTTGCCAACTTAGAACATGCTCTCAAGTGCACAGAATACTGAAAATGATTTTGTAAAGTCGTGGTCAAAGAGAATCCTGCTGACATCCATGGCAGCCTGGCTTGAGGGAGACAGCCTGACATCTCAGATAAAGAAACTCTATGCCTTGTCAAAATGACACTCAGGTATCTCCAGTTAAACTTGAAAGCGAGTCTCTCACACTTCTCTGCAAGCATCCTCACACTTTTCTAATCAATGTGACTTTGGAATTCGGCCATAACAAAATGGAAATGTTCAGCCTAATCAAGCTGTCAGGATAGAAATTTCATGTGCTAAGCCATGGAACCTTCCTATTACTTCTGCTAAGCTCTTATCTTTTAGCATGGTCTTGTTTCAACTCTTTTTGGCAGAAAGAAGGTCTATAGCTGTGACTGTCCTTGATTTCAAGGAGCTAGAGAATAAAGGGGCAATCTGGTGTTCAAATCAAATGCCTAGGCAAAATGGTGAAAATGTGGTTAATAATTAGAGAAAACATTGATTCAGAATCCTATCATTACAAGTCTTGCGCTATAGCTTAGACATGATCTATTCTTAAAAAGTTCACATGGTGAATTTGTTTCCAGTGTGGCCATATCCAGAAGTAATATAATAACCTTGAAAGAGTGAGGCTTTCTACAATGTGACTGGGCCACTGGGTCACTGGGCCACCACCCTGGGAAGAAATCAATTTAGGTCTATGAAACTAGGTTAGTTCTAAGAAAACGGGAGCCTAAAACCTCTTCTTTTGTGAGCCTTTCTTCTGTACATATTCAAGCTACCACCATGTCATGCACAATGAGGTCCTCGTGAGAGCTAATCAGACAGCGCCATGGCCCAGAACCTTCAAAACTGCAAGCTAATCAATTTCCATATATAGTACTCACCCTCATGTGTTCTGTGGAAGAACACAAGAGAAAAAAAAAAACACCTAATTTAATCAATTTACCTGGGCTTCTTATGATTGCCTCCAGTTAGTTTTCCACTCTGAGGACAGCAGACACAAAAAGGCAAACCTGCTGAGGTCAATTTTTGTTTAAATTGCTGTTTTTGCTTTTTAAGAAGTGTCTCATATAGTACAGGCTAACAAGGCTGACCTTAAACCCTTAGTCCTTCTGCCTCTACTTCCTGAATGCTGGGATTACAGGACTGTGGTTTCAAATTCTTTAATGGCTTGCCACTGACTCCAGGATAGTGCAAATACTCCAAGAAGGCTTTTAAGGTCAAAATTATCACAGTACTTCTTATCTTCCACTTTCTCTGGTCTAGCACTTTTACATAAGAAATTCCCTTACCTGCAACAATGAAACCATGCTCAGCCTTTGTGTGCTCTCTCATCTTCCAGACCTCTGTCTATATAGAACTTTTTCTGTTAGGCTTCCTCTATCATTTTCTTTCTTTTTCTCTTCTTTCCTTTCTCCTTTTCTTCCTTTCTTTCTCCCAACATCCCCTGACTTTCCTTCCTTTTTTTTAAACAATGTTTTAACCCTTTCCTCAAGCAGCCTAATTTCTTTTATCAGCATTTCTTCCATACTGCTGCTTTGTATGCTCACCTCTCTCTGTCTAGACTCTAAATGTACAAAGGTAGGTGCCATGTTTGCCTCAGTCACCATTATGTATAGTACATGCCTGATACACAGCAGGGTCACACACACATTATGTTAAGTGCTTGCTTGAATTCATGTATATCCCTGGCCCACAAAGGCCAGAAAGAGGGCATTAGAGCCCTAGGAATTAGAATTACAGATGGTTGTAACCTGGTACTTGGGAACAGTTATTTCTCTTAACTGTTGAGGCATCTCTTCAGCTCCCACAAAATCATGGTAATGGAATAAAAAAATGAAACGGATCTAGGGAGGGAAGAAGCCATATATAGAATAAGCTTGTTCCTGAAAACATTTGGAAGGTAGAATCTGAAGGGATTCTCTGAGGCCATATAAAAGCATGATCTTGCTGGCTTGAACCACAGCTGACCAGAGCTGGATATGTCCCTGTAGTTCTAAAGTGGAAGCTGGGGAACACAGTTCTCAAGAGAAGGAAATACCAAAAGATGCACGTTCAGGATATCACTTGGAACATCTTAAGAAAGGGGTTCAACAGTTCGAGGTATGGGTTACTTTCTGTTGATCAGTATGGTCCCATACATGACAGGTTACTGCCATTGTTCTTGGTTATCCTCCAGAATTTGATGGTTGAAGATACCACATATTTGAGTCAGTAGACATGGAGAATTTGATCTGATACTAACCTAGAAGCTTCATTTCTACTGGCTAGCTTCCACAACAGTGGAAAGTACCATGTAGGTTCAGGATCAGGAAGGGAGTGTCAATAATCTAACTCAGGTGTACATCTTGTAGATATGCCCATGGGGGAAGAGAAGGACTAATGACATGGGAGTAACTGATAACTTTTCTGGTTAGATTTAAGGCCCAATCCACAAGACAGAATTCATGCCTGGTACTAACCAGAGCAAGAATCCATAGCTGGGTAGGTCATGAGCCCTAGGGGAGAACCTACAATTATTCAGCTTAATCAACATCATTTTAAATTACTCCCTAAATATGTATCTTTATATCCATAAATACTATTTCAACACCTATCAGAGAAGCTTCTTTTTGTAGTAAGTGGTGGTTAATACAGAGACTCACATCTGATCAATATGCAGAGAACAAGATACCAAAGACTGTTCTGCCCTTAATGGGACACCCGTATCATACCCTTCCTCTACAAATGTCCCCAGAGGATCACTAGAGAAGAGGGCAAAAAGATTGTTAAGAGCCAGAGTTAGTGGAGAGCTACTGCAAAACTGTTTACAGGATATGACAGGCTACTATACATACGGACTCAGTGGCTGTGACTAAATGCACAAGGCCTGCACAAAATCAAGCCATCCCAAATCCCAGAATCGATGAGGAAGATGCTCACAATGTTCTACTCCTAGATGAGGACCTACTGGCAACTGATGGCTGCTGGGGGAAGAAAAATGTCAATTTTCTTCAGGGATATAACCTTCCATAGGTTGTTCCTGTTCCAGTAGAGGGTCCTACACCCATGGCATACTGGTGGTACTAAAGGGTTTAAAAAGAAATACATAGAGTTGGGAGGTAAAAGTGATTGTGGGGATACAGCAAGGGTTAAAGGGGAGGGAACAAGGGATAGATTTATCAAGGCACATATTCATGTATGAAATTCTCAAACAATACATTTAAAGGGGATCATTCAGATGAGGTAATTAGTTTTACCAGTCAATTTGAGAGGATTTTGGTAGATGTGCCTCCATATATACCTGGAAAAGATCATCTAGGTTAGATTGGCCTCTGGGCATGGTTGTAGTGAATTATCTTTATTAGTTTAACTGAGGTGATAAGGCTTTCCCAATGTGAGTGACATCATTCCCTAGGTGGGATCTTAGAATGAATACATATTTGAAAAACTGGGGTAAACACAAGCATTTATTGCTCTTTCATCTGTTGTAAATGCAATGTGACCTGCTGCCTCAAGTTCCTATTGCCTTGACTTTCTAACCATAATGGATTATATCTTGGGCTGTGAGTAAAACAACCCCTTCTCTCTTAAGTTGTTTTTGCCAGGGTATATTTCATCACAGCAAAAGGAAAAACAAAAGAACAAAACCTGAGACATGAGGAAAAAGGAATGACATTTGTTAGTCACAAATAAAATCAGAGTCAAATACTGGCTCCATGGGAAATCTTGGACAGTTGTTTTTTAGGTTCTTTTAAGAAGGAATTAACTACATTAGTGAATTTTGCAGTGAGATCTGAGGAACTCTGTCTCTGCAAAAGCCACTCAGGCTCTATTGGGATGAAGAAGAAGGTTCACCAAGGGATACAGTCTTCACTCTACATAAAGACAAAGATTTTCTATTCACTGAGGTTCTACTTAAAATCCACTAGAAAGGGTAGAAGTACTTGAACAAATAAAGTTTGAACAGCAGAGACGCAGACATCCTTTCTGATAGCTCCCTGTCATAAGTCCTTTAGTCTCCATGACAGATGGGGTCCGTCTACACATTATAATTTGCTTGATAGCACAGCTGCAGAATTTCCTATAGTCTTTTCTCACTACTCAAGCAGATGAAGAGGAAAGAGAGTAAAGTCCAAGTTTACTATAAGGCTGAGGTAATAAAAATACCCTGTTAAATTTCTTCCAACTATTGATATAGAAAAGTATAAAAGTCTTCCCCATTTAAATAATTTTTTATACCTATTACCTAGTATTCATTGTGATATTCATTGTGACAGAAATAATACAGTCTAGAGCACATTCACAAAAGCCAAAAAGAACAAAAAAGAACACTGTAAGTTTAGTAGGTCCATCTGATAGTCTAATTACCATTCAAATATAGAGCCTGCTCCTTTTAACAAGGTATTCTGAATGTGCTAAAGAACAAAGCAAAGTCTTTGTCACTATACACTTTCAAGTCTACCTTTATCTGAAGTTTACAGGCAGAGAATAACACAGATGAAGAAGGAGATGGGAGTCATACAAAATAAAAGCCATAAAAAGCCCTGAATTAAGACAGATATCCCTTTTCTATGCTATCCTTTGTTTGTCTGTATCTCAGGAGGCAATAGCAGGTTACAAATGTCACTCCACTTCTAAGAACAGACAAGCAGCAATAATGTAATCTTACCTGGGTCCTTCCTCGTCACCCTGAAAAACAAAGAAGAAACAGTATTAGAATTCATTGTTGGTAAAACCTGGTCTAGATTTCTTTAATTTCCCTCTTCATGCCAAACCAAAAGCAAGGCTGTCTATTTTAACAAAAACAAACAAGAAGATAACTAACACAATGGTTCTCAACCTTCTTAATGCTGTAATCCTTTATTTCAGTTCATGTAATGGTGACCCCCCAACCATAAAATTATTTTGTTGCTACTTCATGACTATAATCTTGCTACTGCTATGAATTGTAATGTAAATATTTGATAAGCAATCCCTGTGAAAGGATTGGTTGACCTCCCAGAAGGGTCACAACCCACAGGTTGAGAACAGCTGGTCTAAGGGCTAAGACAAAGACTATTATATCCCTACGTTCAAACTGCCCAGCAGAAATGAATTGATAATTTGCCCTTGTAAGCATGGATTGTGAACTTACAGACCTAGGAGGTCTAAATAACAGCCTTTTGTTTAGTTTTCATTTCTATCGCTGGCAGTATTCTGAGTAAACTGAGAATCCCAAAATAGCAGTTGGTCTTAGGCAAAGCTGACCAGCTTCAAAAACAACAAACTGGTTTCTTCAAAAACTCATTTCTATCTTGGTCTAGCACTTTTACTTGAAATATGAACACAGTGTTCTACTACACAGCATATTAAGATGGAAAGGCTTCTGAACTGGCACTCAGGAAACAGTGATTCTGCTTGAAGTTTTGAGAGTCATGAGTATGTGCCACTGGGGCATGCTAATTAGTTAAAATGGCCTTTGGTTCTCCCTCTGTAAATGGGTAGTTTGGGCACTTGGTAATCTACCTCATTCATTACCCAAATAATACCTTTTCTCTTTTTCTTATTTATTCTGCAAAAATCAAGTGTATTATTTCTCTAGGTATTTTCTTCTCTTGACCTAACTTTATCAGTAACCATCATAGCAGATTATTTGGCTTCCCCTTTGAAACAAAATGAGAGCTTTCAAATGACTCTGAAGCCTTTCTCATGGTAGCATATTTATTATTCTGGTGACAAATTATCTGTCACACTCCCCTCTTCAGTCATTCAAGGTTGATTTTAATAGACATTATACTTTCTGGTTGTACTCCCCAGAGAATCAATAAATGAATGATTACAACTTGTAATAATCTGGAACCAGGTACTCTGGGTTCAAATCTTGACTTACTTGTTATGTTACTCTAGCTAAGGTATTCTGTCTCATTGAACTTCAACCCCCTAGTTTATAAAGTGGGATAATAGCTGTCTCTGTATCATAGGATCAACGTGAGGATCAATAGGATTAATATTAATTAATGTTCATAATTGTTAAACATAGTGCTTGAGAGGACACTGTTAATAAAGATTACTGATTAATATCAGTAGTAATTCGGTATGAATCATAAAAAAAGCAGTATGGAGGAAAATGATCTAACTTTCTATGAGCTCTCAACAAGGTGGTTCATGCACACAGAAAATAAACTAAGTATTCTACAGACTCTATAAAAGGCATAAACAGAGTGACCTCAGCGACAAAAAGGGAAGAGAAGGTGACATGTATATTGACACTTTGGATAGGCAGGATTTGCTCAGGCTGACAACACTAAAACGTAGGAAGAAAACTGGAATAACAAGAACAAAGACGATGGATGGATGGATGGATGGATGGATGGATGGATGGATGGATGGTTAGACGGACGGACAGACAAGACAAACAGATGATTGGTAGGAGGGTAGGAAGAATACTGGTATAACAAGAGCAAAGACATGATAGTTTAATTAACAGTTAGATGATAAGATACATAAAAGAAAGTGAGGGAGAGAGGGACAGTTTGGGTTCTGTGGAGTGGGGCTAAGGGCAGTGTGGGGTCAAGAATGCAAGTGAGATAAAGGCAGATTACCAAAGATACCAACTCATTACTACAGGGCAAAAATGTAACACAAATTCACATATACTGATCCTGGAGTAGAAGGGCAATGGCTTGTTAACATAGGGTAAGAGGAAATAGAGGTCTGGAAACAGTCTCCACAGGGAATGCTATTAGTACTTCCTTACTGATAAAGCAGGCAGAAAGAAAGTTAGAGTTTCACCTACAGGTGCATGTCAAATGAGCCTTTTACTGAGAAGAGAAAGGGCAAAACCAGTAAGTAATGTTTTGCCTAAAGGCTCAGTGAAAAGATAACTTGTTAGTGTAGGGTAGTGTAGAGAACAGAAATTCAGCCCACTAGCTCAACTGCAATAGTGCCAACTGGGACTGATGAGCAGTTAGCTCTTTATGTATTCATTCTAGACTAGGCAGATATGGCCAAAAGCTTACTCTCTAACTGGATAGCAAATTTCCAAGTTCTTTAGTTACAGACAGTAGATTTTTCTTGGGAATTTTCTTTTTGTTTGTATCTATTAGGGTTTCTAAGTTTACAGAATACCCAAGCCTGGAAATACTAGAAGGAAGTAAATCTTGTTAACTCTCTGCCTTGTACATCTTTAAGTCCAATGTTCCCGGGTAGTACTAAATCTTTTCCACTCTATCAAGTTGTTGTGGTAAATCTCCAACCCAAATAAGACCAGTCAAAGAAAACACTACTCAAATATTATGAATACAAACTGCACGTCTAGATTGGGCAGATTCATCACTACACTACTCTATTCCCCATCTATGAGATCCCTTGTAACTTGCTGTTTTCCCATGCCACATGCTGTGCTTCTCCTCCACTGTCCTTCCACCTCTTCCTCCTCTATCATCTTCCTCTCTCCCAAAACCTTTTCGCTCCACCTCCCTTCTTCCTACTGCCCAATCACTGGCTCTAGCCTTTATTTTACAAATTAAGGTGGACAGAAGGTTCACAAGAAGTTGTCTGTATACTGATTCACTTCTAGTTTGCAGCCCCTCCCAGGAAAGCGGAATTAGCATCAAAATACAAGGCCAGGGCTATCCACAACATCAACTGGCTTTCATCAAGGGATTAGAGAAAAAAGTAAAACAAAACAAGTTCATGATTCCTTGCAGAACCAGAAGCTCTGTTCTGTTTCTTTGCTTTGCTAGGTAGGCTCTCATGTATCCCAGACTGGTCTCAAACTTCTTATATAGCAAAGGATGAACTTGAGCTTCTGATCCTGTTCCACCTTCTGAATGTTGGTGTGTGACCCAACACACCAATTTTATATGGTACTAGGATCAAAACCAGGAATTTATGAATGTTAGGCAAGTGCTTTACCAACAAAGTGACATCCCCAGACCCTCTATTCTGCTTTTAGCATTAAAAATGGATTGATAAGTCAAAGGTTGGAAAGATGACTAGAAATATAGATAAGTAACTATTCAAATGTCAATGAATTAGAACTTAAGTAATATGTTATTAAGGTGTAATCCTTAAAATACTTCCAATTTTCCTGTATATTTGAACATACTCTTAAAAATGTTGAAAAGGAAGTCTTTTGACTAAATTTAAAATACAAGTAACTTTTTTCCTAATTTGTGTTATACAAAGGAAGCAAAAGAATTCCTCAGTGGAGTGAGAGATAACGGATATTTACTCTAACTAATAAATTTCCAAATGAATTGGAATGAGATGCTATTAATGACAAAAATTCTGTGGAAACGGTCTACATAACAGAATACTTTTTATTCTTAATAGTGTCATTGTGTCCACAGCCTAGTTATTTTTGAAAGTATAACTTAATACGAGGGCTCAAATCGAGGGGATCTGAATTAGTTATTGCTGTTGACCCTTTGAGTCAAAGTGACTAACTCACCTTAAAAGGTGTTAGGTATGCAAGAACTGAATTCTCTTGATTTCTCTCACAGGTACAACAGGATACTTAGCATACAAGATTGAAAGTATCCAGTAGAAAAAGACAAACTGAATTCTAAATCCTGGTCCCATTTTCTACTAACTAAATGATACCAAGTTAGTGTTTCTGTAGTTCTCTGCATCTCAACATAGCATCTATAAATGGAGCTGACAAACACAGACCTTAGTTAAATAAAATGATGACTATAAAGTATTCTCTTGTACATCAAGAAACTTAGGCACACACTTTTCTAATTCTAGGAAGGACGAAATGAAAAGAACATCTATTCTTTCCACACATTAATGAAAACCAATCAAGAATCTTGGATGGGTAGAATGTTTTCTTTTGTACCTGTCAAACTGACTTAGCAAGACCTGAATCTGGTGTTACACCCTGACTCCCTCACTGGCCAGTATATTCTGTGGTCTGGGCAAGACTGTCAATTAAGGCTGAACTCACCAACTCAGCAGCAGTCCTGGAATGCCCACACTGAGATTGACTATCTTATGTTTTCTCATAGAACAAACTATCTCAACCTACCTGGCATGTATTTAACCAGAAGTTTCACCTACCAATATGAGAACACTAGCTTTTCCCTGACACAGATGCTTTAAAAGCTGGTTTTGCCTTGGCTGTCCTGCCTGCTTGCCTGCCTACCTGCAGGCCTACCCTTTCATCCTTCTTTTGTATATGTACTTGGGTGTATGTCTGTGCAACATGTACATGCAGAAACTTACAGAGGTCAGATGAAGCAAGGAATCTCCTGAAACTAAAGAGACAGATACTATGTATATGCTGGGAACCAAACCTGAATCCCCAGCAAAAGCAGTTACATGATCTTAACTGCTGAACTATCTTTCCAGATCTTCTTCCCCCACTTTTTAGACAAGGTCTCTATATTCCTGGCTGCCTTAGAATTAGCTATGTAGACCAAGGCCTGCTTCAAACTTATGGGGCTCTGCCTGCCTCTGCCTCCTGAGTACTGAAATTAAAGTCAGTCACCATTATGCCTAGCTTTTGCCTCAGTATATACGCAACAGAAATGTTCAAGAACGTTGTTTGAACAACACTTTATTGTTATAAAACGGCAATGCATATACTAAAGGAATACCGCTTCACATTTATCTTGTGTTTTTTGTTTATGTTATTCTCTTTTTACAATATGCTACTCTTTGCTTTGTTGTAGTTTTCTTAGGAATTTTAGGTTTCTTTTGGAAACAGGATCTCACTATATAGGCCAAAGTGATCCTCCCTTCTCTGCTTCAACCATGTGTTGCTCTAAGTTCAGCAAATATGCCCTCAATGTAAACAGATGAATCTATAAAATACCCAATGGGAAGTACTCATTTTGCTAGTCACAAAGTTAAATCACAATTTCTCACTCTGTACTGCTTTAGGCTTTACTCCCTGATTCATTCTAACTCAGCCCTGTTCTCATCTCTAAAGTGATTCAGCATTTTCTTGTTAATTTGACAGCTTGAGATGGGAATGCATCAGTCACTTGTTCTCTTCTCTGGTTTGGATTTCTGGTTTCTTAACTGTGATTAGTATCTGCCTCATTGACTACATTCCTTTAAGTTATGTTGGACAATACTTTGCCAGACCTAAAAGCCAGGAATAGACCTTAGTAGCCAATACTTTCACTCTAGTTTCCACACTAGTTGAAATCCTCCCCAGGTTTTCATTTCATTTATGTTTAGAGATCATAACCAGGCATTTTCAAAGCTAACAAATATGGCAGTCCCATTCCCCACAGCTCTGCTACAAATCAGCAACATTTTTATTTACCTCCGCCTTTGGCTCAGCTGATTCATTAGAGGTATCAAGTTGTTCCTTGGCCTGGGCCATCTGAGTCATCAACCTATCCATGTGAGATTGGATGTCCGCCAATATCTCAGTCACATGAGCCGTGGCCATTGCTTCTTGGATGTCCACTAAATGAAGGGCCTTCTGCTCCTCATCAGCAATCACTTTCTGAACTTTCTTAAATTCTTGCTGTATAAATACCTTCATCTGGTCTCGAGTTACCTGTAGAACAGACAAATAAGAAGTGTAGATTGAACATAACAAAGAAATGAAAAGGTAGAAATTTTTAATAGTGTTAGGCAGCTCTGTTCAAAATACAAACTAAACTATGGTTGCTGTCTCATTTTGAAGTCTTAGAAGTATGCTCTCAATATTTCTTCAACATCTTTCATAAATTTTCTGATAACCATCTCTATTGTTCAGGAACTAATTCCTTATCCTCTTTTTTCCTTTGGGTTTTATTGATTTACCAGTAATATATAACTACTTTAAAAATTATAATAGATGAATACATAAAATAAAAAGTGCAACTTCTAGCCCGATATGGTGTTTCATGCCTGTAATCCCAGCATGCTAGAGGCTTAGACAGACGAATGCCAAGAGTTCAAAGCCAGCATTATCTACTAGTGAGTTCCACAATAGCTGGGCTATAGATGGCTGTTTTAAAACAAACAAACAAACAAACAAACAAACAAACAGAGGAGGAGAAAGTCTGAAGCAGGAATAGCTGTATATGCCTGTAACATCAACACCCAGGAGGCAGAGCTAGGAACATCAAGGAGGTTTGAGTCCGTGTTCCTCAGTATAATAAGACTGTCTTGAAAAGTAAAACAGGAGGAACAAAAAACTTATACAAACAAACAACCAGTTCAATAGATGGTTTACTTCTATATGGTTCTCATACATATATTAACTGGGTAATGTTTCTATAAATGGATTACAATAAACATATGGTTCTGTTCTTGCTTTTCCACTTAAAAGTTAGTGACTACAGACTGTATCTTCATTTTCTTTTGTATTACTTTTTACCACTTGCAGGATAAAAGATATATCCCATTTATTCCTCTCTTAAGAGTAATGTACAATTTTTGTATTTTTACTATTACAGACAACACAGAAATGAACATCTGAGGAATTACTCTTAATATTTACATGAGTGTCTTCAGAGACCTCTTAAGTCACTAAGCCATTTTATATATACTCTAAAATTATTGAGTGATGCTGCTAAACTACTTTCTGCAAAGGATGTAGCAATTATACAATGTATGAAAGGAAGCATTTCTCTATAACCTTATCAATACCAGTTAATATCACAGTTTTACATTTTTCAACATAGTAAGTAAAAAAGTTATTATCTAATTTTACTACAACTATACACCAAGTACACATGCACACATCTGTAGCTGAAGCTGTATTAAAAACCTACAAAAGTAAGAACTTTTAAATACTCCAAATCTTGACAGTAACTATATATTGTAAGCATATTATTTTAAAAACTGTATTTTCTTGTTTTGCTTTGCCTTTTTTTTTTTTTTTTGTGCTGAGGTGCTGAGGATCAAACCAAGAGCCTTCCACATGCAGGGCAAATGTTCTACTATTAAGCTACATCCCCAGTATCATGAGAGTTTTAAAATAACTATTCCTATTATGCATACTTGAGAGAAGAACAGGAAAGAGGATAGGGGATGGCTTATTTGGTAAAGTGTTTGCTGTATAAGTTCAAGGACCTGGATTGTTATCTCCAGCACTCACATAAAAAAAATGGGTGTAGTGGTGTGCATGGGCAACCCTAGTGCTGGGGCAGAAGCAGAGGTGGCACAGGGAAGACAGACAGATCCTGGAGCTCATTGGCCAATCAGTCTAAGAGAAAGGATGAGCTCCAGGTTCAGTAAAAGATAGCACAGCAGCCCATCTATAATCAAAAAGACTGGAAGGTGGAAACAGAACAACTGTATCTGTTAGCTCTGAGTTTAATTGAGAGACCTTGCTTCAATGAATAAAGGAGACTGAAAAAGAATTCTCAACACTGAGCCTCCATTTGCATACATATGTGTCTATATACATGCAAACATGTACATACACAAGTTTGCACATTATATACAATACTCATAAAAATTAAATTGAAAAGATGAAGAAAAATTAAAAGACACATTGCACATCCACCTTTAGTAGCTGCACAACTGCACATACATACACACAACACCAATGCGCACATACACATGTAAAACACACACACACACACACACACACACACACACACACACGGCATAATGAAGAAGTTGAACTACAGATAACAGGAAAAAGGACTATCAAAAAAAAAAAGGGTGTGGGAAGAACAGGCAGTTATCAACTAAGTGAACTTCTTTTATAGATAAGGAAACAGACACTTATAGGAGAGGAACAGAGTCCAAACTTGTTGGACTCGGCCTGGTACTTTCTTTCATAAAATTCTATTGGGGGAGAAATAGAACTGGGGCAAAAATAAAAGAAAGGAAACTGAGGAACAAAAAGCCTAAAAGTAGGTGAGGCCATTTTAAATTAGTTTATTAGAAAGTGAATAAAGACTAGTGAGGTTTTTTGGTTTTTTTTGTTTGTTTGGTTTTTTGAGACAGGGTTCCTCTGTGTAGCCCTGGCTGTCCTGGAACTCACTCTGTAGACTAGGCTGGCCTGGAACTCAGAAATCCACCTGCCTCTGCCTCCCAAGTGCTGGGATTAAAGGCGTGCGCCACCACTGCCCGGCGACTAGTGAGTTCTTAAGTAGCCTTTGTAACAATTCTATAAGGATGCCAAAGCAAAAGAATGCCTTTATGCCAAGTAGCCAGAGATATATCAACCAGTTAAGTGATCTAAGCCCTCCAGAATTCAAAATGTCACTATAGGTACTCTCCCTGGTGCTGGAGAAAAGAGGAGGGGAAATGTTAAATGATATAATGTCCCTAATGAATTTACCAGATTGGGAACTAGGATTTGTGGTTATATGATTCTTTTATATTTCTATTTTAATATGTTAATGCTGCTATAATGAGCATTATCAGTACATTTGTACTGTTAAAGTAAACTGTTAACTGACCTTGGCGTTTCTCTTAGAAACCAAATCTACAAAGTTTCACTAAGGGATGACTGGTACTCTCTGTAAGTATTTTTTAACTTCAAGTGACTGAAAATGGCAATTATGATATAAATTGTAATCTATTTGACTAGACCTCACATACACATGTGGTTCAAAGTTAAGAAGCTGGCATCACAAGCAGGAAAACTGGATCAGAGGAAAGGCAAATTAATCCTAAGCTTTAATAATTAAATTCCTCATTTCCTATTTCTTTAAATACTTTTTTCAACAAGACACTTCATCTTATAGAAGGCAAGTAAAAGATAAGAGGAGAAAGCAGAATAGTCTATCAAGCCTTTATACTATCCTTCTACTTCCATTTATATCAAGTAACAGACAGATATTCTTCATCCTAGTTCAAAGTTCTGAGAAATAACTTCTGAGTCATGACTCGAGAGCCTACCCTGGGAGAGGGCATGTGGAAGAATAAGCGTTCTGTACAAGACCTCCTCCTGCTTTCTAAACCTCCTTCCAGTTCTATTTCATCTTGTCATTGAAACTATCCTGCTAAAACCACAGTTCTCAAAAAGCAATAAGCCCTTCATGCTGGTTCCTATTACCTGGAAACCTCAGGTATTATTTCTGCATATGTTTATGGTACTTTTTCAGCCAGTCCTAAAGTTCTCCAGAAATGCCAGTAATAGTCTCAGTATATGTGATATCAATAAAAAGAGAAAATTCTACAAAGTCAGAGAAGAAAGGTATAGAATGGTGAAAATGAAATCAGGAAGCTTCTTTGTAGATAGTATCTACTAAACAATCAAGCCTTACTCCAAACAAAATCTTAGTGTGGAATCTCAGAGGCTAAATAAACAAAGATGGAACTACTTAATTAAGAGAACACTAGGCCTCCCTCCTTTGAAGTGCATACTTATTAGGGCATTGATTGCCTCCAGGAAATGTCACCTGAGAGACTTGGTCCTTAACACAATGGAAACTGTAAAAGGAGTATCCTCTCTTTGGTCATCTGGTTACCAATTTGCCAAAACCCTTAGTGCTTACTTTAAGAACATAATCTTCTATCTGGTTACAGCTTCATTAGGGTGCAATGTTAATATTTGAAAACAACATTGTCTATAATTTAGAACCATTGGTGGTTAAATTGTGTATGGTCAGAACACAACAGTGAATTTCTACAGGCAACCTTGTTTTATAGGCTAATAAGAGGAGCTCTGGGGAAGAACATTCATAATGTCAAGTTTGGTCCAGTACCATATGTTTTCTGCTATAATATCTGTCTCTATTAATCACTTCTGGGCTGCTTAGGTCCTTTCAGATTATTTATTTGAGGCAGGTCTCTCAAAGTAGACCTGGCTGTTCTGGAACTCAAAGAAATCCGCCTGCTTCTACCTCCTGAGTGCTGGGATTAAAGACATGAGCCGTCACACCAAGCAATGGAGTTAATTTTTACCGAGTTATTTCCATATTTAATAGGACAATTCTCTTACAGTCCCTACCAGGATAAAGATTTTACATCTTAAAGAGTTAAATCTTATCCCATATTATATATGTCTTATATTTAATATTTCTGAGCTAGACTAGACCCAAGAAGGTGTACACTGACACACTGACACTTTACACATACATAATCGAACACATAAAATCTTGAATTAAGAAGCTTGTAGTTAAAAACAATATCCACTCAAAGTATCTGACATGAACTAGAAGCTATTAACTCCTTGTTAGCTGAACTATTGAAGAGTAAGATTTTATTTCTTTTTACTAATTGGAGGTAGCTTGAAAAGAACAAGAATAATAGCTAGAATGCATCATGGCTTAATAAAGATATATTCCAGAGAAGTAGGCCTCTTTCAATGTCAAGATCACACAAGTCCATATTTCATATATGACTGAAAAAGCTAGTTTATGAATTAACACAGCATTTCTCAGGCTAGGAAAAGCATCGAACAGTTTAGAAACACAGCAGATGTGAATTCTGAACTACATTCCATCATCAACATTATTAGTAAGGTCATTCCATAACCTAGTGAGAAACCTGACTTTCTTGGGTTTTACACCAGGGTGTTGAGAATGTTTGAGATGACACTAAGGACAGTGATGTTTCAAGTCTTCCTGCTGGGAAAGAATTAGAGTGCTTGTCTCTAATATGCAATATCCTTGGCTTTGATCCTCAGTAGCATAAACAAACAAACAAACAAACAAACACCCAATCTTCTTTAAACCAGCATTCTCATCTCCCTTGCATGCTTCAGAGAAAAGCAGTCATGTGTCTGGTCTTCCCTTCCCTTCATAATCCCAGTTATGTTAACAAGCTCCAAGTTAACATCTTTGGAATCCAATTATCACAACCTTGGAGAAGGCCCTTTATGCCTGGATTTTCTCTCCTGGCAACCCATCTTAGTGTTCCTCTCTGGGTACTTTACTAATACTTAAAGTCTCATGCTTCAAGCTGAATCACTACCAACTCCTCCTTACCAACCCTATGTTTTGTTTTCTCCCCAGTATTTCTTGTGCTAAGGACTATCAAGAAGCTCTATGTGTGATTTTCTTCAGTTAGCCATCACAGTAGGTAACTCACTGTGAGGAAGCTATCATATTTAGTTTACAGATGAAGAAACTGAGGTGAGAAAAGAACTCTGCCCCAAGTAAATGGCTGATTGGAGTTCAAATTTGCATAGTCTGAGAACATAATTTGCCTTCTAACTATCTTGTTTTTCCATAAAACACTAATGTACTCTCTCCCACCTCTGTTTAAAGTAAGGGCATTTAGGCAGGCATCCAGGATACCAGCTCCAGTCAGCTTTATTTTCCTCTCCTCCCTCCCAATCTCTGGGTCTTACATACAGTGGTAGACAACTTGTTCTGAATGAAGCCACACTACCCTTACCTTCTACAGTATATCTGGGGTTTCTCCTCTCTATGAAAACCCCCTTCCCTCCTTAGCATGCTCTCCACTGCTCTTCAGTAGACACCCAGACCCACACTTCAGCTCTCAAGTTCAGCCCTTCCTGCCCATTGTATTATAGCCCTTTAACCTACTCTCATCCCTCCCCACCATCAACTTTCTAAGAGTTATAAGTCACAAGGCATTTGATATGAGCCTATGTTTAGAATCCTACTGTACTTTCAACCACGTCTTAAATACTGTTCTCATTTCTCCTTGGCTCTGTATTCTTAGCTTTCTGATCTTGACTTTAAACGCCACCTTTGATCCTTTCATTCTTAGTGACTATATATAGTTCCCGATCTCTCCACATTGGAAGGAAAACCTTAGCTTTGATAGTTTTTCACCTGGTTTATATCTCTAACTTTTCAAATCACAGTTTCATGGACAATAATCCAAAAATTGAATCAAAAATATTCCATCCTTCCTCTAGTATTTATTTCTTCCCTAAACTGTGAATTTTGGTTTTTGAGCCCTAAGTTTTACAACTTCCTACATATGGCGCTATGCTTCTTCCTCTCTTTCCCCCACAGTTCCCCTTCCTCAACATAAACATACATGCCCTGTGTCTTGGAGGTTCCGGTACTTGAGAAGGCCTGAGAAGCACATGAATGAATCTGCTAATGAAACTGAGAAGTGAAGAGCACTGTTCACCCCAGGCAGCTGAGAGACAGTCACTGTCAAAGCAGCCTTTAGTGAGAGACATGAACATCTAACCACTACGGATGCAGCATTTCTGCCAAGTATTTTCTCCTTTTGGGACTGCTTGTCCTGTTGTCAGCTGCTGTGACTTTATTATCTTGACAACTTGATGTGTAACCCAGTGACATGCACTGAAATGGATGCAACACCAAACAGTTCACTGGAAATGCTGTGTTCGCATTGACTTGACATTGACAGTTGCTCTTAAGATGCTTCCCTCTTTGCCTGACTCCAGAATAGTTAAGAGGCCACAATCACAAACTTCTGAGCATCACTTCTGAGGATGACCTGCACTATGGGAATATAAAAGTAGAAGATCTCGAGGGACATGCAGGACTTAGAAAAACTAAAAAGAGTGCTTCTAGTCCATCTTGTTCTCCTGTTTCCTCTCCACCTGAACACAACATAAACTAGAAAGACAGCTACTGGTAATGAAGTGAGAGGTAGAAAATGATACTAAAAGTTTATGAGGGCAACAGCACAAAATTTATACTATTTTTGAGCGTGTTACATATGCACTGAGAAAGAAGGCCTATTCTATTTGCTGAAGACTAAAAAGGACTCAGCTCTTAACCCAGGTCCAGAAAGACAAACAGATCACGTTCTCTCTCATATGTGGATCTTATCTTGACTTTTTAGTTGTGTGTATATAATTTACGAATATCTATGGAGTGCAGGAAACTAAAAGGATTCCATGAGAGCAAGAGGGGGAAATAAAGAGATCTTTATGGGTGAGGAGAGAAGAGAGTACATATGAGAGTAGGTGGAGAAATACTGGAAATTAAAGCTTTACACAGGGAGAGGGTGGGGAAATAGGGGACAGGATGGAGTGGTGATTTGATTAAGCCAAACTAAGGATGTATGAAAAACAATATAGAAACTCACTACTCTGTAAGCTAATTTAAAATATATAATTAAAGAACAGAGAGAGACTTGCTTCTCCACCTCCATTCTAGTTGTTTTTTGACCAAAACAATTTCCCTTCAAAACCAATTACTTGTCTATTAGGGAAATTCTAACCCCAAAATAACTGCATATCACCAGGAACATTCAGAAAAGACACTGGATATGTAACTTTCCTTTGCCAGGCCTTTGTTCCTGGCAAGGGCTCGCTCACAATGGTAGAGCCAGGTAGCCTGATGTACTAGAAAAGGGGCTTTCAGGACTGGCTCTGCTAAGCCACTTTTTAAAGCTCAAGCAAATAAAAGTTTATTTGTAAAGTAGGATAACAGTGTTCTCATAGATATATTTAAGAATTTAGCATAAAATACCACATGGAAAGAGCTATGTGTTACTCCAGGCATACAGGCCAATGAGTAATCTGCTGTTGAGAGATAACAGTATCTGAACAGTTACTGAGGGCTTCTGTGTGATACTCACAGAGCTCCCATAAGCAGTTCCTAGCAAGCTTTCTTAAAGACAGACTCCACACTTGGGAACTGAAAATCTAGTGTCTTGAAAGCACACAGGAAGAACATTCTTAGAAGTGGGAATTGCAACATTTTGCCTCAGGAGTTCCACATTATTAAAAAGCAATAGCAATCTTCTCTAGTTTGACAAGACCTCACTGAGCTTCATCCCAGATAGCCTAGAATACAAATATCCGGCAAAGTAGAATATGTAGGAAGGACAGGTCACATTCTGTTCTGTGACACCTATATAGAGTCTGGACACAGTAGTCTTCTTGTCAATCTGACAACTTGACTCTTATCCTACGATCTTTTCTGTGCAGATGTAAACTCTATTCCTCTCATATGAGAAGTACACACCCTGTTTTGTGTGAGACAGCCTCAAGACTAAACTACCACTATCTTCAAGAATTGAGCTGGACATGCTCATCAGAGCTGGGCTTGCAGTTTGTTGGCGTTCTCTTGAAAGGAGATAATCGGGAGGATCATGCAACCCATGCCTGAGTATCTAGTCAGCTCTCCTATGTAATTCTGTCCTAAGTACATATGGTCTTTGGGTCTCTGGGAAGGACTAGATTATAAAGGTGGGGAATGATGTGGGGAAGAGGTTCCATTTATGCAGCTATAGGGAAGCTATCATCCTTCTTGGGTGCTACTGTAAGATCTTCTATGCTCCTGGTCCATAATCCTTCACCTACTGCTCTGTAAGTATAAACTAATTGGTTCCCCTGGGTGAGCCTTGGTGGAATTATAACTTAGTTTGTCCTTGGACCCAAGGAGGAGGGGTAGACACTGTTCATGTCTCTCTGCAAGGGAAGAGATTTTAGCAACACCTGTATATCCAAAAATAAAGAACCACAGTGCTTATTAACTAACATGCTTTTCAGGTCCCCAAAGGCTGAGAGAGTAAATGTTCATTCATTGTTTTATATTTCCTCAAAACTCTCCAATTTGAGGCCTATGTTTGTAATTCAGTGATACGGTGCTGGCCTAGCATATACAAAGTTCCCAGTTCACTCTCTGGCACAAAAATAAAAATTTCCATCTTCAAAATATTAATTACAACACAATACAATTAATTCTATTCTAAAGACAAAACTGAAGGCTCTAGAATATAAAATGACAAATAACAGGTGCTGTGCCAAGTGGAGAAATACACACCCTTCTGACACTTTTACCATAAGTGGAAAGAAAAGCATATAATGCTTGATATAATATTTTACCTTGAAAGTCTGAATAAACTCTGCATTGGTATTTATTCCTATTGTGCTGGTATAGGTAAAATGTCAATAATGTCCTACAGATACTACATAAAAATCACAGAAAGAAGCTGGGTATGGTGGTGCATGCCTTTAATCCCAGCACTCAGGGAACAGATAGACCTCTTTGAGTTTGAGGCCTGTGTGGTCTACAAATCAAGTCCAGGACAGCCAGTGCTACACAGAGAAAACCTATCTTGAAAAATAAACAAAGAACCCAACCAAACAAAAAGATCATGGAAAGAAAATTCATCAGCATCAAAAGCTCTATGATCTTATATAAGCTACTTTATTTCCTCAATTTTTGTTTATTTTAGCCCTCTACCTAGATGTTGAGACAATTAAAGAGGCATTATTCTCAAATTTTGTATTTACATAGTCTTAAAAGCATCCACATACAGACCACAGAAGACTGAGAGTTGCACTTTGAAGATTCAGTTTTAAGTTATCAAAGAAAACATCTTTTTGCTGAGTATACTATAATTTTATTTCTTGAAAGATTTAACTTATCAGGAAAAGGGGAGAAGAGTAGGGGGATGCCGGCTCTTAAATAAAAGTCTAGCTGATCTTATCACCACTGTCATTGTAGAGTTTTCTATCTAGGTTCCCAGGCTCCTAAATTAAATGTCAAATACAATCTTGCACTCCAAACATGAAGCGTGACTGCTATGGAGGAATCGGACAGCTCAGCTCCCATCTCCCTATTAGCCATGTAATCAGCCTCTGCAAGCATTCAGCAGAGTAGATTATCAAGTCTTCTGTCAGTATAGAAAGGAGCAAGGGCAGACATCACAGTGAATTAGTTTTATTAAGCTATTTAGTGTTCAGTCCCTTTACTTTCTAATAATATTCCAGCTCACCTAGTGACTCAAAATACATTGCCACTTCACTTTTACACTGCCTATAGTCAATGTATGCAGAAGTTCATTATGATTTGAGGGCCCCAGTAAAACAGAGTACAGTTAAAGGCTAAAGATTCGGGGGAAATAAGAGGGAGTAGAGGGAAAATGAAGAATCTTCCTGGCATTTACTTTAACGTGGAGATACAAGTGGTGTGACTCTTAAATGAAACATTTCTTTTAAATTGGCACCAGGCAATAATGCTGAGTTTAGAGAACAGCACAACAGATGCTATGCAGATTTTTGTTTCTATCAGAAATACCTACATACAACTGCACATACCCGTGATGGACATATCTGTCTTGACTTGCATGAGCAGAGAGCTACAGCCAAACTAGGCCCATAAACTGAGTCTGCCAACCACACCAAGAGATCCCAACTGGGAGAATTTAACTCAATCTATTTGCATATCATTATTACTCAAAGATATATTGATGGTCCTATGAGAAGTGTTAATTGATCCAATGTAGGATCTAGTTACATATAAGTGGGTGGCTCAATTTTTTTCAGAAAGGATTGTAAGGATCTCCTCAATTTTGTAAGGAAATAGCTATCCCCAAGTCCACTTGTCCCCCTTTTGAAAAGGTTTCTCAGGATTAGAAGAAAACTAAAAGTGGCCATCATTAATAAGATGTCATTCTAAGCACTTTATCTTATACAGTCTTCCATACAATTTATGAAGTATTCTATTACTCACCCTGCTTTTTACAGACAAAAACCGAAAATACAAAAGTTGAGCAAGCACAGGATTTGCCCAAGCTTTACTCTTGAGGTAGGAGCTGATTCCAGAAGCTTGAGTTCTTAAAAACTGTAGTCTATATACTGCTTCTCTGTATTAGAAGTGAACCTTGAGTTCCTAACCCTCATTCACGTCTAAAGAAGAAAAAGAAAGACACTGCTCGTGGATAACATTTGATGTGAAGAACTTTATTGAGATATAATCCACAGGTCTTATAATTCATTCATTAAAGTGTGCTGGGCCTGGTGGCATATGCCTTTAATCCCAACGCTCTGGAGGCAGAGGCATAAGGATCTCTGTGAGGTGAAGGCCAGCCTGGTCTATATGGTGGAGTTGCAGGACAGCCAGGGCTATGTACAAAGACCCTGTCTCTAAATTTAAACAAGTGTACTGTCAGCTCCTTTTTATTCAGTTTATTCGCAGCATCCAGGGCTACAGAATAGCACTACGACCCATCACAGCCCTTTCATCATCCCGCAGAGAAACACCAGACTGTGCAAATAGCACCAATGCCTGGCCTTCCCCTTGGTCCTTGAAAACACCAAGTCTACTTTCTATTCCTACAAATTTGCCAATCTCAGCTTTTATATAAGTAGAATCATACAATATTTGGTACTCTGTGAATAACTTTTCAAAAACTTATGTAAGGGATTATGTCCCCAAATGTCAGGGATACAATACTCAAAAATATAACTGTTGGAGAATGGGACAGGTTACCCCAAAATACAATTCATTTTTAGATTATTTTGAGTTGACTTTGTTGTTACTGTTATTTTGTCTTATAGATAAGATCTCACTATGTATCACAAGCTGATCTTGAATTCACAGCAATCCTCCTAGCTCAGTCTCCCAAGTACTGAAATGACAAGCATGTTTTACCATTCCCAGCACTGGTCTGCAGTTATTTAACACAAGAAAACTTACCTTCTCATGAGAGACATTTACAAAGAAACTCTAAGTGTTTCTCGCTCTCTGTACAGAAAGTGAAGGTGCCTCTGAATCACCAATGCATATGTACCACGTATAGCCTCTCCCTCTTTGTTTACTAATCTGTTTTGGACATCTCCCATACCTGGCCTATTTCAATGGTATTCACAACTCAATTCAAACCTATTCACTAGGTTATACTAGCTAGTAAATTTATATTCTCTTTTCTCCCTTTTATCTCTTTCTGTTAAAAGTTTCTTAATTAAGAACTCAGACTATGGGCTGGAGAAATGGTTCATCAGTTAAAAATACTGACTGTTCTTCCAGAGGTTGTCCTAAGCTCAATTCCCAGCAACCACATGGTAGCTCACAACCATCTGTAATGAGGTCTGATGTCCTCTTCTGATGTGGCTGAAAATAGCTATAGTGTACTTGTATACATTGAAAAAAGGAAGGAAGGATGAACTCTGACTAATATAGAAAAGTTATTTTCCACTACATGATATTTCCAAGGGTACTTGATAGTATGTCCTGTATTACTACTTCAGTTTTCATTGCTAAATAGTATCTCACTGTATATGTACCACACTTTATCCATTTGTCAGTGAAGGACAAAGGGTTTGTTTCTACTTTCTGGACAGAATGACTAATGCTGCCGTCAAGATGAGTGTATATATTTTTATGTTTACCTGCTTTCATCTCTCTTAAATATTTTTGAGTACCCATCAATCGAACTGTCGGGTAATATAATAACTCAATGATCAGAGCCATTAAAGGGACTGAGACTACTGACCAATGTGGCTGCACTATTATCCATCCCAGTCATAAATGCATGAGGGTTGTGATTTCTTTATACTCAACATACTAAAGAAAACTGCAGAGCTGGGGTTCTGAGAGTAGTCAGCCTCCCAGTCTGTTATACTTGGCTTGGTAAGTCTTTAACTTCTTGGTTCTGGTTTTTCATCATGAAGTACTGAGAGGATGGAGCAGGTGGTCATCTTTACAAGTGAGCATTAGTCAGCCACCATATATATGGCATATCGACCGGTAAGGACACTGATGTAATGAAGTCGGTGGCATATGACTAGAAGCCCAACTTTGCATTATACTTTCACTTTCCTGAGTAACTGTAGAGTACAACTGTCATGTTTATCAAAATACAAGGAAGAAAAAACAACAAAAATAAAAAAAATGATGCACAGAATCTTTTCATGCTATGAAAATGCCTAAGGACCCTACTAAGCAAAATTTCTATTTGGCAATAAAGGCAAACTGACTTTCATGACTCTAGTACCCTCAAGCTAGGGTTCAAGGATCAAAGTGTATTCAAATGACACAAATATATGCATTCAAAAAGCCTATTAGGTATAAAGTTAGAAAACAAAATTACATATATAGTATAGGCTTATATATACACGAGGGTGGGGGGTGGAGGGGAGGGAAGAGCCTGAAAGGCAAAGCATAGAAACATAGTAGTTTTCTACACTTTAACATCTCTCATTTAATGTCACTGACTTGTACCTTGTAATGGTCTATGCAGATCTCAGAACTACCATGTAATCATGTGAAGTAGCTGAGATTCAAGAATGAGCACTAACAAACCCCCAAATTTTATAAAAGACTATGGGCAATTGAATGATTTGAGTGATTTCTTTTCTCTCTCTCTCTCTCTCTCTCTCTCTCTCTCTCTCTCTCTCTCCTTCCCTCCCTCCCTCCCTCCCTCCCTCCCTCCCTCCCTCCCTTTCTTCCTCCCTCTCTTTCTTGTATTGTTTAGTATTTTTCAAAATGTTTACAGAGACCTCACATTATTTTTCCAGTAGAGGAGAAATCAAGAAGGAAGAGGTTTTCTTTCACAAGGATATAAAGAAGAAGTGAAAGAGACTCATTTTCCCCTTTGTGCTCTCTGAGTGTCTACAAAAGATGAAAGAGACCACAACTGTTTCTTAGTGGTTCCTATGCCAGAAGCTAGAGATGGCCTGAGAAAGGAATGGTTTTCCCAACTGCTGTCCTCCACCAATCAAGTCAATCACCTGAAGCTCTTTCCTTAGCCAGAGCTAGATGTACTGGCTCTCTGCCATCTTTCCACTTTGTCCTTTAGAAAAGGTTACCGACCAATTCTGGTGCTCTGGGACTGTGGTCACTTTGGCTGAAGAATCCCAATAAGGGAAGGGAAAACAAGATGTGAGGAAAAAATAATCTAAGAATAACCGTCTACATGCACTATGGCGTATATCTGCTTGTTTACAGAGTCAACACAGAGTGGAGGTATAGAACATGAAATAAAACAACCCGAAAGTTAAGTCTTTACCCATGCATGGTGGTACATGCCATTAGTCCCAGCACTTGGGGACAGAGGCAGGAGGATTTCTATGAGTTTGAACCCTGGTCTACACATCATTGAGTTCCAAGCCAGTCAGGGCTACATAAAGAGAACCTGTCTTAATAAAAAAATGTTCAGTTAGTCCTGGTCCATCATTGACTAGCAAGCTATTTAACTCCTAGAAATCTCCAACTGCTCATTCATAAAAATGAGACAAATTGTTTTATTTCCTTGTGATTCAGTTTTTTCACTTCATCCCTCATGGTATCAGGTGTCATACACCAAGCAGGGAAGGATGGAACAGAGCCGAGTAGAGTTCCCCTTGGTGTGCCAGGACTGCAAAGCACACCAGGTAGGAAAGGATGAAGTGAAGTCTGGAATTGGTGGGTCAGCAGGATCTCAGTTGGCAGTGAGTGCCAGCAGGGAGGAAGTCTCCTCCAGAGATGTTCAATGAAGTAGCTCTCTCAGACAGTACTCAACAAAACCACTTATATGCATATACTTTATTCAGGGTGAACAAGGACTATATAAACTGTGGAAAGTAGGAAGGGGTTCTTCTTAGGGTGAAGTTTCACTGGTTGAGGTTTAAAGTGCTGGGGATACCTCATTTGCATGGAGAGGCATCTCAGGATGTTGAACCTGTAATTTCCATCAAGGATTAAGTGGCATTCCTCAGGTAGTGTGTAATGGGGGGGAGGGGCTTCCCAGAAATGTAGCCCTCCATTTTGCACCAAGCTCAGGGGAGTTATGCGGACATAGTAGACGTCAACCTTAATTAGCAGGGTTTCCTAATATTTCATAGGTATTGTAATAGATGATATATATGAATTACTGTGTTTCAAGATCCACACCGTAAGTGTTGAGGTTACAAAACAAAATAAACATGACTTATACCATCCAGTAGTCCTACTTACAGCTTTGTAAATAAAAGATGCAGAAATGGCTAAAGGTACTGGCTGCTTTTTCTGAGGATATGGAATCAATTTCCAGTACCCACCAGGTTACTCACAATCACCTACCCCCCCAGGGGATTTGATGCCCTCTTCTGGTCTCTGTGGGTTCCAGGTGAACAGACAAAACACACATAAAGACTATTTTACTCAAACTTCTAGCTAGAGCAATCAGACAACAAAAGGAGGTCAAAGGGATACTAATCAGAAGGGAAGAAGTCAAGGTATCACTATTTGCAGATGATAATCTGGTTATCACCAGATAACCTGGTGTGCTATGCATAAGCGACTCCAAAAATTCCACAAGAGAACTCCTACACCTGATAAACAACTTCAGCAAAGTGGCTGAATATAAAATTAACTTAAATCAGTAGCCTTCCTCTACACAAAGGATAAACAATCTGAGAAAGAAATTAGGGAAACAACACCACTCACAAAGGTCATAAATAATATAAAATATCTTGGTGTGACTCTAACTAAGCAAGTGAACTGTGTGACAAGAACTTCAAGTCTCTGAAGAAAGAAATTTAAGAAGACCTCCAAAGATGGAAAGATCTCCCACCGTCATGGATCATTAGGATTAACAGTAAAAATGGCCATCTTGCCAAAAGCAATCTACAGACTCAATGCAATCCTCATCAAAATTCCAACTCAATTCTTCACAGAGATAGAAAGAGCAATTCTCAATGTCATATGGAATAACACAAAACTCAGGATAGGGAAAACAATTCTAAACAATAGAAGAACTGGGAGAATCACCATCCCTGACCTCAAGCTGTACTACAGAACAATAATTATAAAAACTGCACGGTACAGAGACAGACAGGTCGATCAATGGAATAGAATTGAAGACCCAGAAATAAACCCACACACCTATGGTCACTTGATCTTTGACAAAGAAGCCAAAACCATACAGTGGGGGGAAAAATTTGTTTTTCAACAAATGGTGCTGGCTTAACTGAAGGTCAGCATGTAGAAGAATGCAAATTGATTCATTTTTATCTCCTTGTACAAAACTCAAGTCCAAGTAGATCAAGGACCTCCACATAAAACCAGATACACTGAATCCAATAGAAGAGAAAGTGGGAAAGAGCCTTGAACACATCGGTACAGGGGAAATTTCCTGAACAGAACACCAAATGGCTTATGTTCTAAAATCAGCAATTGACAAATGGGACCTCATGAAACTGAAAAGCAAAGGACAATGTCAATAAGACAAAATGACAACCCACAGATTGGGAAAAGATCTTTACCAATCCTACATCTGATAGAGGGCTAATATCCAAAATATACAAAGAACTCAAGAAGTTAAACTCCAGAAAATCAAATAGCCCAATTAAAAAATGGGATACATGGCTAAACAAAAACTTTTCAACTGAGGAATCTCAAACGGCCAAGAAGCACCTAAAGAAATGTTCAACATCCTTAGTCATCAGGAAAATGTAAATCAAAATGACTCTGAGATTCTACCTCACACCAAACAAAATGGCTACGAACAAAAACTCAGGCGATGCTAGCGAGGATGTGGAGAAAGAAGAACACTCCTCCATTGTTAGTGGGATTGAAAACTGGTACAACCACTTTAGAAATCAATCTGGCTTTTCCTCAGAAAATTGGAAATAGTTCTACCTGAAGACCCAGCTACACTACTACTTGGCATATACCCAAAAGATACTCCAACATATAACAAGGACACATGCTCTACTATGTCCTCAACAGCCTTATTTATAAGAGCCAGAAGCTAGAAACAACCCAAATGTCCCTCAACAAGATAATGGATACAGAAAATGTGGTACATTTACACAATGGAATACTACTCAGTAACAATATCACAAATTTTGTAGTCAAATAAATGGAACTAGAAAATATCACCTTGAGTGAAGTAACCCAGACCCAAAAAGACATGCATGGTATGTACTCACTGATAAGTGGATATTAACCCCAAACCTCAGAATATCTACAATACAACTCACAGACTATATGAAGGAAGACAAGGAAGGCTGGCCAAAGTGCGGATGCTTCAATCCCACTTAGAAGGGGGAACAAAATAAACACTGGAGGCAGAGGGAGGGACCCAAGTGGGAGAAGGGAAGTGGAAGGAAAAAGGGGCGGGGCAGGGCCAGGTATGGGAAGAGACAGGAGAGAAGTCCAGAGGGCCAGGAGAATGAATATAAGTATCAGTTGGGGTGGGGAATGAGAGAAACCACTAGAAAGTCCCAGAATCTAGGGATGTGAGAGGCTTTCAGGACCCAAAGGAGACGACATTAGCCGAAATACCCAACAGAGGAGAGGTAGAATCTGAAGAGACCACCTCCAGTAAATAGACATGGCCTCCAGTGGAGGGATGAGACCACCCACCCATCTCAAAAATTTTAACTCAGAATTGTTCCTGTCTAAAGGAAATGCAGGGACAAAAAATGGAGCAGAGACTGAAGGAAAGGCCATGCAGAGACCGCCCCACCTTGGTATCCATCCTATCTGCAGACACCAAGTCCCGACACTATTACTGATAGTGCAAGAAGTGCTTGCAGACAGAAGCCTGGTATGGTTGTCCTCTGAGAGGTTCTGCCAGCACCTAAGACAGACTCAGATACTCACAGCCAACCATTGGATTGAGCCTGGGAACCCCAATGGAAGAGTTGGGGGAAGGACTGAAGGAGCTGAAGGAGCTCCACAGGAAGAACAACAATATCAACTAACGAAACCCAACAGTGCTCCCAGGGACTAAACCACCAACCAAAGATTATACATGGGTGGGTCTATGGCTCCATATGGCTACATATGTCGCAGAGAACTGCCTTATCTGACATCAATGGGAGGGGAGCTTGGTCCTGTGGAGGCTTGCTGCCTCAGCAAAGGGGGATGTTAGATGGGTGAGGAGGTAGTGGGTAGGTGAGCACCATTTTAGAGGCAAAGGGAAGGGAGAGAGGATGAGGGTTTCTGCAGGGGAGACAGAGAAGGGGGACAACATTAAAAATGTAAATAAATAAAACAATAAAAAAATTTCAAAAAAGTGTAACATTAAATGTCCCATGGTCTTTTAATCAAAATATAAATGCTTAAGAAACCCAATTTTAAAAATTAAAAAAAAGATTATGATGAATGAGAAAACTACTCTGTTTATTAATGTTTGCTTTAAGTACACTATTTAAAGGAAGGTTTGAAAAGAATTATTTTGAAGATAAGAAATTAACACAAAATAGAGACTGTACCTGTTGCTACTGGCATAAAGAGTTAGTTTGAGATTAGTATGTTATGCTTTTGGTTCAGTGCTTTCTCAGATAAACTATGAACGGCCACCCAAGAAAGCCGTTAATATAAAAGAACTTGGTTTTAACTTTCTTACATGTCTAGGGCTCCCCCATTCTGCCACAGGCAAGCACCTATATGACTATATATTTTTGTTTGTTTTGTTTTATTCATTATTTGAAACACAGTTTCACTGTGTAACCCATTAGAACTCAGGGTAGGCCTGCTTCAGCCTTAGAAGTACTGAGATAACAGGCCTAAGGCATCACTCTCAGATGGACATCTCTTATTTCATTAAAGCTGAGCAAAAGTATAAGAAATGTACATGCAAACAAACAAACAAAAGACAAAAAAGAAAGCAAAAACCAAAAACCAAACCTCTGTTTTGTGTAGCATGTTACTGAAAGTTTGACTAAGAAAAGAAATTTTTACAAATTGGATCATATCAAATGTTTCTGGACAGTTAATTATTTAAAAGGCAACTTCCCAGTAACCGTTTTTTTGTTATTATTGTTTTTACAAATTAAAGGTTGTTATTAAAAGCAAGCTTTATCCACAACATAGGAGATGGTAGATACCTGGAGGAATGTAACCTTTAAAACAAGACCCACCAAAGCAACACACACACACATGATTCCTCCAGTCTCCTGGACTTTTTTACTGATCACTGGCTCTGTGTCCTGTTCTCAAGGTCACTGCTAGCAGCATGAGCTGTTTCCTATGTTTCCTCTAGTTTTAGAACTAAGCCTATTCTTAGACCCATGGCAGTCTTTACTTACCCTCCTGCTGTTTTGACTCAGCTCCTCTGTTCACATTCCTCTTAGAGCCCTTCCCTTCTTCCTGACTTGGCCCTTTCTCTATTAGGAATAAGACTGTGAACCCACCCCACCTTCTCACGCAGACAGAATTGACTTTCCATTTCCCTCTCTCGTCCCTATTTCTTTGTTACTTCTGTTCAATTCCTTTGTCTCCTAAGCTTAGATTTATATATATTTCATTTACTTTTTCAAAATTAAAAAAATATTTAAATTATGTTTTTATGTGCCCTTCTATTTGAAGAAATCAGAAAAACAAAACAAACAAATGAACAAAAAGAGCAAAAGAAAACCAGCCCAAAGTTCAGCACAGTGGTTCTCACATAGTCTGGGGCTCTGTCAGCCCATATCAACCAAATCAAAACTCTGGGGGTAGGCCCAGAACTCGATATTTTAATAAATCTTCTGGGTGATTTTTATGAACAATAAAATTTAAGAACACTTGATCTAGAAAAAAGTGTGTGACATGCTTTGAATAAAATGAAGTGTTCTCGTTTCCCTCTTCTTGTATGACAAGCTTATATTTACATATCACAGTCTTCATGCCTACAGGAGGGAAGTCAGAGCTGGAACTCAAGAAAGAACTTGAAGCAGAGACCATGGAGGACTGCTACTTGCTGGCTTCCTCACAGCTTCATGCTTAGCTAGCCTTCTTACACAGGACCACCTCCCTGGGTAATGTGGTACCCACATGTAGGCTGGACCTTCCAACATCAATTAGCAATTAAGCCAATTCCCCCACAGACAGGTTCAAAGGCCAATTTGATCCAAGCAATTCTCTAATGAAAACTTTCCTCCCAGATGTCACTAGGCTATGTTAAGTTGACATTTAAAGTGAACTAGGATCCAATTGTATCAATAAGAGTAACTAATATTCTATTGTCAATACAAAAGAATGTCTCGAATATTTTGCATAATGAAAAAGACAACATAAAACCATAGGTACAATATAATTTTTGCAAAAAAATGTAAAATCCAAAAAAATATCTACAAGTTATATACCAAACTGTCAATTGTAAATAATTTGAGGGGCATTCATTCCACTTTCCTTTATGAGTACTTTCCTTTATTAATAAGCACATATTGTTTTATAATTATAAAACATATGATTAGTTATAATTATGTGTGCTAGGCATCTTCCATTGCTCTTTAGCAAAACACACAGCTAAAAGTGAACTCAGAGGCTGGAAAGATGGCTCAGTTACTAAGAGCACTGGCTGATTCCTAGCACCCATATGGTGGGTTACAACTCACTCCAGTTCCTCCATGGGCATAGCATTCATAAAATGCACAGACATACAAGTAGACAGAATCCCACAGTCAATCAATCAATCAATCAATCAATCAGTGAGTGAATGAGTAAGTAAATAAATAAATAATAAAAAATTTTGAGTAAATTCAGTCTGCAATAGACTTATCCTTTGGACTAACCAAGCTTTGTGATGCTTTAGTTCTAGAAGAAATGAGACAGAGATAGTACTCTGTATCCCATGATTCAATCACTGTATATAAAGCAACCAAATCCCAAAATGACAGGTCATAAAGCCGGAGCTAGTCTGTTTTCAAACAGGTCAATCCAAAAAGGGGATGGTAGAGCACTGCATGTTAACAGGACAGACAGAAAACTTAAGGGTACTTTTGGAAGATAACAACTGATTTCTGAGAACATTTTTACAAAAAGTTTATATTAAAAGTGGCCTGTTTTTATTCCCCCTTACTGGTTGGTTGTTCTCTCTCACTTACACTCACCCTTTCTCAAGCCAGCTCCATGTACGTGCAAGCCAAGTCTTGGAGCAATGAAAAGGAGACATGAAGGTGAAAGTGTGGACAGGGTATGTCCACACACCTAAGAACAAGTCAGGCCCTTACAATCATCTCTTAGCTTACATTAAAGCAGTGGTTCTCAACTCTCCTAATGCTGTAACCCTTTAATGCAGTTCTTTATGTTGTGGAGACCCCAACCACAAAATTATTTTCGCTACTACTTCATAGCTGTAACTTTACTACTATTATAAATTGAAAATATCTGATATGAAGCTCCAATGAAAGAGTCATTTGACCTCCAAAAAGGTTGCAACCCACAGATTGAGAAATGATCCATTAGAGAACCCTTTTGTTGGATTCTTCTCGTCCCTGGCAAGTTTCTAAAAGAAGTACTGTCTGTATTCATAATGAGGTCAAAGCTCTTTACCTATAACATAAATCCCTCTTCACTACTTTGCTAATCACAAACACACAGGTATGGCAGAGACAGAAAATATAGTTTGGTTTCCTGTAGCACACCTACTACCCACAAAACCAAAGAAACCTCTCAAAGTGCTTTTCAATTTCCTTTAGTACTTAATTGGTTCAGCTTTATCAATGGAAAAATTATACTAGGAGTCCTCCCTCCTATTCTACATAGAAGAGTTATTAAAAGTTACACAATGGTTCTTTCTCTGTCTAGATGTTGACTACCACTAGAATCTTACTTATTCAAAAAAAGAGATAGCACTAATGTCAATATTTTCAGCATGATATGAGAAGCAGATTTCTGATGGCTTCCGTTACCTTTTAAAGAGCCCATTGCTGTCAATGGCTACAGCTTAGAAAACATGATTAAGAGCACGAGATGAGCCTTGATGCTTGGTTTGCAGTGTGAGTTGAAGACAAGAGTAAAGGCACTACTGACTTTGCCTCCACAATATACCAGATTTGGAGAAAATAGCTCTATTCTTTTAAGCCTCGTTGTCCTTAAAACAAATTAATCTGCAATAATGAACAACTTCCCAGGAGTTTGCAATAATCAAAAATACAGAAAGAGAGAGAGAATTGAAGAGTCGTGTTTAATAGGGACAGAGTTTTAGTTTGAAACAATGCAAACATGCCTGAGATGGACAGTGATGACGGCTGTGTAGCACTGTAAATGAACTTAATGCCTCTGAAATACACATTTAAAATGGTTAAAATTTTGTCATATATTTTATCACAGGCCTAGCTTCTTAGGTACTCCTATTTGATAAAGAATTTGTGAGGAAAAAGAAAAAGGAGAGACATAAAAATAAAAGCATGTTCCTTTCCCTACTTAATTGTGAAAGGCTCTGAATTTCCAACACAGCTAGTTTGGTCCCAATACCAGGTAGTGAGTGGTACGGGTAAGTGTCTTCGTAAGAAAAGAAGTTAATCCATTAGTCATAATCCTCCCTGCACAGTCAGATCCCAGCCCACCACCTCCACCCTCACCCCATTCTGGTTTGACATCTCCCAGAGTATCAATTTTCCAGCTCCCCAAATCTTGCAAAGAATCTAAGATGCTCAAGTCATTTCCTAGATCAGATTCTAGGTAATGAAGATGAGGACATGCGCAGGGGCAGCTGCCTCCTGTAAGCCAGGGACAGACAAGCTATGTCAGTACCAACTGGCTGGGTGTCCAGGGCCCAGAATTACGCTGATTGGTATCTCAGATACCTTTGGCTACATCTAACGAACACAGAGGACAAGATTCTCAAAGGTCTGATAAGGAAAGATTTAAAAATACACTTCTTTGTAATTCAGAAAAAAAATATTGATGATTATGTGTTATAAATCATAAAATGGAGAAAGGGGAAAAATAGATGACTTTTCTCCAGGCATATGAGAATACTGCTTTTGATGAGAGGCTTAATTAGATCTAAATAGAAAGTACAGATAGATGATCATTAATACTGCCTGGACTCAGACTAAGGAGAACAAATACTTAAGGTACCAATACCCAGTTAATTGCAAAACAATACTTACTTTAGGATCTGAGCTCTTGAACTTTAACCTCTCCACCAACTCTATCATAGCCGCCTTCAGTCCACCAGAATCTTTGCTCTAGGAGAAAAAACATTCAGAGTCATTAGGTAGCATATCATTGCTCTCTCAAACACAATATTTCAGGGGACAGAGGACAGTGACACAGAAAGCAAACTTGTCTTATCAGATAAGAGGACTAAACAACTAAGGAAGGTATATGGCCCCATTCTCCCTCTCAATGGACAAGGAGAGTCAAAGCACAAATGGTTGAGATGAAAACTAAACACAAGTTGTGGCTGGGTGTGGTAGCGCTTTCCTTTAATCCCAGCACCCAGGAGGATCTCTGTGAGTTTGAAACCAACCTAGATTACATAGTGAGTTCTAAGCCAGCCAGGCTATGAAAGGAAGGAAGGGAGAAAGGAAGAGGAAGGGAAGAAGGGAGGGAGGGACAAAGAGGAAAGAGGCATGGGAGGGAGAGAAGGAAAATTAAATAAACACAATTTGCACAGGATGATTTCACTCCCTCATCTCAGACTCAATTATGTCAAGGTACTGCAAGATTTCTATCTTATGCACTACTGATTTTTATTTTGAAACTTTATGTATTTGATATAGATGTATGCATATTATATACTTATTAAAACGGCTGAGGTATAAATTCAAATTGAACTACTATACTCTAGTTAAGAAAACAAGTTTTTGAGTCAGACACATGGTTCTGAAGTTGTCATTATATTAGTTGACTCACCTAGGACAAATTATTGGATTTCTAGAAATCGTCTCTCTTGCCTACAAAACATTACAAGGGCAATATGAGTAAATGAGCAGGTATGGGTAAAATGAGGCTTATTTGAAATGTTTGCAGAAGTATTAGCAGAGTGTACAACACACAGTAAGTGTTCCAAAATGACACTTGCCTGTCATTTATAATACAATCCCAAAAAATGTAATGTGAGCCCCCACAGAGGCAAGCCTCTATGAATGTTAAGTTTGCGATTACAATCCAACAAAAATGTAATGTGAACCCCCACAGAGGTAAGCCTCTACATAATCTTAAGTTTTAGAGTAGCTATAATAAGAAAGCAAGACCACCTTTAATACATTTTGCTTAAATCATTATATCTAAAATATCAGCAACATATAATTTCAATATGAAGTCTTACCTATTAAGTCTCTGATCTTTGTCTGCTCTGGCCCATTTCTTCTCTTGGGATCCTTTCTTTCCTAATAAATTGCCACCACCACCCCTACACACAAACCAGCACACACATACACACACACAGAGTGCACTCGAGGTGGGGGGAGGAGGAGACAGGAGGAGGGAGGGAAGGAGGGAGAAAGAGAGACAGAGAGAGAGAAAGAGGGAGGGAAAGAGAGAGAGACAGAGAGAGACAGACAGACAGGCAGGCAGACAGACAGACAGAGACTGACTTATGCTTCCTACCCATCCCCAACTAGGTCTTTGAAATGTAGCTCTTTGTCATACAGCCTAATCTCAGCTGGACTAGACACATTTCTGTCCATGTGGCTAGTGAGCACAGTGAAGGTCAGCACAGAATGTTGGCTTCAAATGCTAACTCTTATCACCAGCTGTGTGATGTTAGGCAAGTCATCTTCCCTCCTGCACCTCTACTTCTTTGTCTATAAAATGAAGCTAGCCATAATAGTACATGTTGCATACAGCTGAGACAGATAACTGTGCTCTTGTATGCCAGGATAGTTAGAACAGGACCTAGCACTGGATAAAAAGAATGAAATATGTACTTAATTATTATTTTTGTCTGTTTTCTTTGTGATGTTTTGAGTTCCTTAAAGGCTAGTACTATTGTTTAATGTCTGTATCTCTTATAACCCACTTCAAGAAGTTGTTACTTTACCAGGGCCAGAATAATGGCTCAGTAGGTAAAGTGCTGCCACTCTAATGGTTTCAAGCCCAATGACCTGAGCTCAGTTCCCGAAACCCACACAAAGGTGGCAGGAGAAAACTGATTTCACAAATTTGTTCCCTGACCTTCACAATCCACTGTGCCGTACAAATATTCTCTAAAAATTTTAGGACAAACAAGGTGGTGTTTAAAACAAAGGTGTAAAATGTCCACTGAAAGAAATGAATAACGAATATAAAATCTTAAGAAAAATGTTCTTGCTGTAATTTATGCATATAGCAAAATCTAATGTCACAAGAACTAATTTATTTTCTTATCTCAGAAATTCTGAGATAGGACAAGACCACTTATTGTTCAGTAAGGATCAAGCATAAAGACAATTACTGTCATTTTTTATTAGAGAAGGGTCAATTAAGGAGTGTAAGGATAAACGTATTGCAAAAATCACTTACTCAAAATCAGCCTCAAGAGCAATTGTAGGACCATCTCCAAATCTACAAAGTCAATTCAATTCCTCCCAAACAAAATACTCTGTAAGAGTTCATTCCATATATTAAAATACACTAAACGCTGTCTTCTCCCACTAACCTCCTTCCCCTCCCAAGACTACAAGTAGAAGGTCTAGGATCATGTGACCATGTCCAGCATTTGCTTTAGATGTGCTCTTTGAACACAACTCGGATCACATTTCCATCTAGCCATGGTTCTAAAGTTTAGTAATTTCTATTTTGTAAAACAGCTTCTCCATTCATTTAAGCTTTTAATCTCTATGGTTTTGCAAGTGACAGTTGGGAACGGGAATCTAGAAGTCATACACCAGGGAGGGTGAAACCTTAGTATCTTAAAAAGGGTTAGGTTGCCAGATACAATCCTGCTTTTTATAAGATAATCAGACAAAAAAAAAAAAAAAAAGCCGGTCTGGTGATCATTCCTCTAACCTATTCTCATTGGCTGAACAAGCAGGTCACTTGTCCCTGGAAAGCTTTCCCCATCCCCCAACACACACACACACACACACACACACACACACACACACACACACACACACACTTCAGCTGCCAGGGCTCATTTTTAAGCTATTCAGCAAGAACACTAATGGATTATGACTTTCCCCCTGGCTGTAGAAAAAAGAAAGGAATGCACCAAGCCATGTCTTAAGGGCTTCAGAAAACAATGAAGGAATCTCTAAGCAGCCTACAGACTGAAGGCAGCTGTGCCTTGCTAGTATAGAGATGAGGAAACCCTTTGTCTTTTCCTAAAAATGAATTCCACCAGCAGAGTCCTTCCTTCTGCCCATAAAGCATTAAAAGCATCACCTACCCAGGGGAGACACAGAGAGAGCCTCCCTTCAGGAAGTCCTACATTCTCCATTTCCAGCCAACTCAGAGTTATTCTCATTCATTGGGTTTTATATTGAGCCTGCTATGTTTAGCCTCAAAACAAGTATGAAGAAAAGCTTCCCTAATACAACCACCCCCAAACAAAAATGAAAATGAAGGTCTTCGGCAGATCTGTCTCTAACAAGTTCTAGAACTGATGCAAAACTACAAAAGGAAGATCCTGGTGCAAGTTCACCCATCCACAGCCTGTATTCCCCACACCTATTCCTTCCCTGTACTCGATGGAGTCTTACGCATAGCTGTTTACTGAGTATGCAAACACTCTCAGTTTCCATGGCCACTATATATCTAGTCCCATAAATGAAGAGATTCTACTATGTCATCTTAGAGCAAGTAACATGGTTGGAGAAGAGAATATATTATGGGCTGCATCCCATAATACATTCCAAGATACTGGTCAGCATAAGCACACCTTGCTTTATGCACTTTTTCCTCCACCAAGAGTGCAAAATAAACAAGTGCTGTACTGTGACACCTAAAGCTCAGAATCTGATCAATCCTCACAGAAGACAGTTTGTAGGGATAAATCACAGTAAAACTAACGGACAAAGTGACTCCCATCTCTTAGGCAAAGCTCCAAAACATTTTCATATACTCTTTTTCTGGTATTCCTCAATAAACTTAAAAGTGATGTATTCTCATGTTATAGCTAAGAAAAATAGCTGGTGAAGACCCAATGAGGAACAAAGGGCTTGAACAACCTTTCACTAGCAGTTCAGTAAAACAACGACCAAAGATAATGAGTTCACACTTCACAGTGTATAAAAATGGTGTTGTGGAAATTAAATCATGCATCCCAAATCACAGAATCAATCAGGGGCAAACCAGGAACAGAAAGATGGAAATAGAGATTTATAAAATGCATGAAGAAATTAGTATCAACAATATATAAAAAATGTTTAAGAAATTTCTATAAATCAGCACAAAAAAGCCAAGTGAGCTCCCAAAAACTGTGAATGGTGGATATGAACAGGAAATGTGAGATGACTGACAAATACGTCAGAAGACACAAAGGATGTTCCGGGTTACTCATAATTAGATGTTATTTCTTACCCATCAGGATGAAAAGGATGTTTTAATCTGATAATAGTATTAAGTGGCTTTGGGGAAATTCCATACATATGTCACTTGCTTTTGGATCTGTAACATGGAAATGTTACTCTGAAATGACATGTCTATCATGTACACTCTCATCTTCCTCTTAAGGAAAGATATGTCAAAGGGGCATGCACAAAAAATATTTGTAACATTTTCAGTAGTGAAAAGCTAGATACCATAAGCATACAGTAGTGAATGGATAAGAAACTATGGAACTGAAAACTATGAAATATGATGTAACAAAGAAAATAGAGTAGACCTGTATAAATCTTGATTTATGACAGATGTACTATATTTCTTTTAAATTTGCAAAATAATTCACATAGTATATATTTTATGGGCAATAAAAATATAAATATATTTATATTATATATAATTACATATATACTTTTAAAAATAGGCCTTAGTATTTAAATTTAAGGAAACTAATAGGAAAGGCATTAGAAGTAGGAGCCCTGAGCTTTCCTTTCTTTGGTCTATCCCTCCCTTTCACTGTCTTATTACTGTTATTTTGCAGTAAATACATGAACCATTAGGAATGAGAGGATTTTATCTAGTGTTCTTGTACAGATTTCAAGTGGCCTAAAATCCTCAAAACACTATACATGCACTTTTTAAACAAAAGCAACAGTGGCTTCTCTTAAGAGTTAGCATAAGAAAAAATAGTCTATTTCAAAGAGTGAGAGGAAGAATCTCAAAATTTCAAACTTAGTGATAGAGGAGCAGGAAAGTTCAGAGAAGTGGAGCCAATAACAACCTCAGCACAAAACATAGCTCCCCAGCAGGAGGAGGGGAAGCAGAAGCCTTACCAAAGAGATAAGCCAGCAGTGCTGATAAAATGAGACCATCAGCCCTAGCCATCAGACAAGTCCACAGCTAAATTGGGGAAACAGTGATTACTCTGACAATAGCCAGCAATCGGTAGGCTATACTAGGAGAACAGTGCTCAGGCACCAAGTAGAGGGGGAAAGATACTGTTTCAAACTGAGCTACCCTGGAGGCCTAAGAAAAGAAAACTGCTACAAGTCAGAAAGCCAGAACTCAACCACCAAAGCCCAGAGTGAGAAACTGCCCTGAAAGAGAACTGGACACTAAAAAGCAGACGCATACAAGGGGAAGAGGGGCTCAGTGAGATGATGTCCTGGGAGAAGGAACCCTGCTTTCTAGTAGATATCATCAACTGACACTAACTATGAGGTCTGGTATTCCTGAGACTGAGGTTAGCAAGCATATCAGACTGCTAGAGCCACCATCTGCCATACTTTGCTATAGAGGCAAGTACTCTGAACAAAGAACTACTTGGCACCTACAGTGGGACAGTTAATACTTTCCAGGTTTTGAAAGGACAAAGACAGGTCCTTTACAAATCTCAACTCTGTTTTGCCACCCTCTCCCCCAATACACTTGGGAGACATACATCCTCCAAATCTACCCCTGACAGACCATTAACCACCCTAGGGGACAGAGTCTGGGAAGTCTCCAAAAAGAAAAGAGCATGCTCAGCCTATAAACTACAAAGCTACATATGGACAGCAGAAGTCTTTGATATGCAAAAGGAAGCTACTAAAGTGAAGAGTGACTGAGACTTGTAGGGTTCAGGCTCAGCACCAGCATAAATCATCTGACAGACAAAAGTCTTCAGACTCAATTTACCCTTTCTAAACCAGGTACAAAAGTCATTCTACAATTTTTGAGACCCAGGAAGAGACTGCTCTAACTTCTCATTCCTATTTTTCTATACCTTTATGCTTTGCCTTTTGATATCAAAACTAAGGACAAAACAACAACAGACTAGAGATGCAAAAGTTCTCAACAAAACACTTGAGAACCAAATTCAAGAAAACGCTAAGATCATCATATCATGATGAAGTTGGTTACCCCAGGGATATAAGGTTGGCTCAAAATAAGAAAAGTTAAAAAGAGGGAGAGGAGATACTAATAGGTAAGGAAAAGTCAGACCTGCAAATATTTTTATTTTCAGATGATATAATCATGTACTTAAAAGACTTAAAACTCTACAAGGAAGTTTTTAGATGTAAGTACCTTCAGCAAAGAAACAGGATATAAAGATTAAAAAAAATTATGTACCACCAACAAACTTTCCATGAATTAGCAAAACTATCCCATTTATAATAGCTTAAAAACAAAACAAAATCTTGAGCCTAAACCAAGTGATAGAATTAAAAGACCTCTATAATGAAAACCTAAAGACATTAAAAAAAAAAAAAAAGAACACTGAAGACTCTAGATAATGGAAAGACCTCCCATGCTCAAAGATTGACAGAATTAATATTGTTTGAAATGATGGTATCATCAAAAGTAGTCTATATATTTAACAATCCACATCAGAATTTAAATGGCATTGTTCACAAACATAGAAAAACATTATGGATAACACCCCCAAATAGCCAAAATAATCCAAGCAGGAAAAAAAAATCAATGAAGGAATAATCACAATATTTAATCTTGGCTTATATTACAGAATCATAGCAATAAAACTTTATGGGACTGTACAAAACAGAAATGTAGACTGAGAGAATAGAATACAGGACCCAGGAACCACACAGCTATGGTCACCTAATTTTTGACAAAGCTGTCAAATACATACCAGGAAAAATGTCCTTGGAAAATGAGGCAACCACCTGTAGAAGGAATTAGATTGGTAGTTCTTTTCCTACACGAAAACCAAATGGCAATAAATCAAAGGCCTTAATCTGAAATCTGAACCATGGAGGCTCTTAGGCTCTAGGAGCTCTCCTCTAGAACCTGGAGGAAAACACAGCCAACACATCTAGATAAAGATACAGGAGGCGGTTGTGCTGGTGCACGTTTTTAATCCCAGCACTTAGGAGGCAGAAAGGCAGAGACAGTGGCAGAGACAGTGACAGAGAGAGGGGCAGAGAGAGGGGCAGTGAGAGGGGCAGTGAGGCAGTGAGGCAGAGAGGCAGAGAGAGGCAGGTTGACTCCTGTGTATTCAGGACCAGCCTAGTTTACACAGTGAGTTCCATCCCAGCCAGGGCTACATAACAAGACCAAGTCTCAAAACACAAATAACCAAAAGCCAGGTTGTGATGGCATACATCTTTCATCCTAGCAGAGGCAGGTGAATCTCTTGAGTTGGGAGGCCAACCTAGTCTACAGAGCTAGTTTGTGGACAGCTAGGCCTCTCTCAAAGGGGACAAAAAGATACAGAGGTAGATGTTTAATGTAACACTATTCACAACAGCTAACTTATGGAACCAACATAGGAATGAAAAAGTATGATATATACGTTCACACAATGAAAATATTTTCAAAAAAAAATGAAATTATGGCAATGGTAACAGTTGGAAATACTCATATTAATAAGCCAATTAAGACAATGGCAAAATGCTAAATAGCATATGTGTTTTCTTATTTGTATTTGTTCTTAGATGTATTTGTGCATGTACTTGTGACTTGAAAGCAGAAGTAATGTTAAAGGGACCAAGGAGAAGACAAGCGTTGGGAAAAGGGAGATTATAAGGGGAAATATGTTCAACATACACTAATGTACAAAAGTTTAAACATATTAAAAGAATTTTTTAGAAGTTTGAAAAGAGGACTCAGTGAGTGGACCCAGAAACCATAAAGTTATTAAATGAAAATTCCAGTTGGAGAGATGGGCTATTTTCCTTTGAGTTACCAGCCAGGGAAGTCCCAGAGACCCTCAAAAGGATATGGCTATTAGCTATTGCTGTTGGATTCTCCCCACAACTATATGTTAAGACCATAGTACTGAAGATACAACATACTTCGGTTGCAGGATATAAAGTAATCAAGTAGGAACTGAGCTGAAAGTTTCCTCCATGCTGACTAGCTTTCACAGTGCCAGAAGGTTCCATGCAGGTTGCTGCAGGAGAGATTCCATTAACAGTTTTACTCAGCTATGGATCCTGTGAAGTTATAGGCAGTAATGTGAACACTAGTGCAACAATGGCATAAAATTTTAGAAGTACCCAACTCCTTTCTGTTTGGATGCTTCCACAAGAGCAAATTCGTGTCTGGTACTGAAACCTGACTAAATGCCCATGGCCAGTGAGGTCACAGGCCCTAGTGGAGAAGTTACAGCATCAGCATCCACATTTAGCTAAATGGACATCATGTGCCCATCAACTTGTTTTATAAATATTTGTGCTTATGCCAATAAGTTAGTGCTGTCATCAGTTTTGGTCGGAGAAGCTTCTTTTTCCAGTGGACAAGTTACTAGAGAGAGGCATAAGCAGTGAAAATCCTAAGTATAAGTGCTTATTTCATGCTTAGCCCTCAATGAGACTTATTCACTCCAAGGTTTACAGAAATTGTGGAATGGGAGTCTGAAAGGATGTAAGACTAAAGGAAGTAACTGGGTGAAAGATTGTGGATGCTGTCTTCTAGGCAGGACACAATTAAAAGTCTCAGGAGTTGTGATTATCTGCACAAGACTGGCCAATCAACATTCCACTGTGGAGAGGGAAGGGTTTAACAGATGGCATCTCTCCCCAGATCAACAACAACTGATGGTGACAATAAGACACTTTCTTCAGGAAAGTGGCCTCTGAAGTTGCCCATGTTCCTATAAATAACTCTTCACCCATGTTTCTGTACATACGATGTGGTACACATACCAATGGAATTTCTATTCATTCATAATGAAAATGAAATAATTTTTTGGGAAAATGAATGGAACTGGAAATTATATTAATCAAAGCAACCTAGACTCAGAAAAACAATGCACGTTTTCTCATATGTGGATCCTAGAATTTAATTTTTCTGTTAAGCTTATGTAGAAGATATGTAGGTCATGAAACTAGAACCATGAGTGGAAGGGGAGAGATATGAAGGGGAGACAGAATACATGTGACATGAAAATGGAACACAGGTCACCCAAAGAAAGAAAGAGACCAGCAGGAGGAAGGAAAGGGGACAAAGGTGGGAGTTGAGGCAAGGAATCAACAAAAACAAAGTATACATGAAAATGCCATAGTGGAACTCATTACTTTAAAGGCTAGGATTAAAATTTAACAATTAAACATTTTTGTTAAAAATAAATGAAATGAAAAGAAAAATTAATATTACCATCCCACAAGTAAAAATATTTACCACTTTCTGCATTTTATTTAATTTCCAACTTGAAACCCACTCTCATACTGGGCAACCATCTTTGGTTCCTTAGACTCAAAATCACTCTTGGATCTGAAATCTATTACCAAGTGTTTTTTGTTGTTACTGTTGTTTTTAAAGAGTTTATTTTTTAATTTATGTTTCTCTGTGTACGTGTCTATGTATGCCACACAGGTACAGGTGCCACAAAGGTCAGAGGAGAGTGTTGGATCCCCTAGAGCTATAGTTATAGGTGGTTCTTGAGCCACTCAACTCTGGAAACTGAACTCTGGTTCTCTAGAAGAGCAGTAAGCATCCTTAACAGCCGAGACACCTCTCTAGTCCCTCAGGTGCTTTAAACCTATCTCTAAAATGTACGTTAAATCTGTATGTTCTTCACTATCCTCTACTCCCCACACTGGGCAAGCGGTAATACTCCTCGCACTCTTGCTACCTTATAATTTCATTTTCTCCATAAAAAAGCTAAGTCAAGTTTTGTTTTGTTTTGTGAGGATGAGTTTTTGCTTCTTTGTTCTGATCTTGTTTTTGTTGAGGCAGGGCCTCATGATGTAGGAACTTACTTGCCATTCTCCCACCTTAGTCTCCCATGTGTAAGATTAAAGATGTACACGACCATGAAAGCTGAGTAAAGACTTAAGAACAGAAATCAGACTCTCTCCCTTGCTTAAGTAGAACAAGGTCACTCAGAAGAAAATACAAACGCTTTATAATGGCCTACTTGGTAGCTTGACTGTTTTACTCCTCACCACTGTTCCAAGCCTGCCGTTACTCCTTATTCGCCAGCATTCTTTCAACCATTTCAGCAAGTCTGTTTCATCCTACACCCTTTACACCCATTCCCTCCACTTGAACTGCTAAAGTCCCCAGAGCCTTCCATGACTGACCTTAGCGATGATAAAATGAGAGGCTCTCTGTAGCTGATGTCCATAAACTCTTGCTCAGGAACTCCCTAAAAGTTTGGAAAAGTGTGCTTCCTCCTACACATTTAAATTGACAGGTAAACTGGGGATGCATGGTGGCACACACCTATAATCAATCTCAGAACTTGGAGGCCTGAGACGGGAGATGTCTCAAGTATGAAGCTAGACTACATACATGCAAGGACTCCATAAAAAGACCCTGTTTTAAAATTTCAAAAATAAAGATATAAACACAAATTGATAGCTAAAATATTTCAACATAAACTTTCACCTAGAAAATTTTAGAATTTCAACAAATATGTGCTGAATGAATGAAGAGATCTAAAAAAAAACCTTTCTTCAGATAACACAATTAATTTCAAATAACATAAATGCAGCTTAATAATTTATGTTATAAAATTGTGGAAAAAGTTAAATGACAAGGGTGTATGAAGTTTACAGTACTGACCGTAGGACATAGACAGTTCTCCACACATTTTTGTCACCACTGTAATTGTTACTAACTGAATACACAGCAACAGCTAAAATATCAGATAATAAACTAAAAAACTGCTGAAGAGAAAGAAAATCGAGAAAGCTACTTGTTCTGCAGATTAGAAAATCTGAGGGATGAGAAAATAGTTTGAAAGTATTTATTTATGCATCAAGTAACTAATCAACAGAAAAATGTGAAATGTAGAACTCATAAATGAGTGGAAGAATAACTGAGAATTCACATAGAATAAAATAGGAAATAAAACAGGAAAAGTATACATTCTGGTGTCAGAATTGAATTCATACTCTTTTTACTTACTACTATGAAATGAAACAGACAAACAAAACCACTAAAAAACCTTCAACTCTGTTAAATACCCTACGAGGCTGATGTCTCATTAGAACTTCTGAGATGATGGAAAACGTGAATGTTGCTATTTTCAAGCCAAATTATTTTGTGCTATCTTCAGCCCCTTAAATAACTATTTATTGCCCACCTCTCTGTTTAAACTAGCGTCTTTGTGACTATCAGGGAAGATCTTTTTTGGAATTTACAAACTCTAATTTCTACAAATCCAAAGGCTAAGAATATTATCAAATAGCACCTGAGGTCTATAGTGGAAATGTCCCCACTTTGCTGTAACCTGTGCACCTTATATCCCCATCAATGGATTTTTAAGACACCTTTATCTATGGCCTTCTTTGTTCTGTTACTATAAAATTTCATGGAACTGTTACCATGTTAGAATAAGGTAACCTGAATAGGGTAACCAAATCTGTGTTCCTGAGCAATGGTTACTCATACTTGGCTCTGGAATAAACTCTTATTTTCTTTGCAGTGAAAATTGTGATTTTCACTTATTACTCTAAGTGAGTATTGAGTCAAAATCTGAAACTCAACACAACTTACACCCTATCAGGGTTCATAAAGATCCAACGTCCTGCCAGGGCACAGCAGCACACACCATGCTCATGTTAGAAGAAACCAAGACTCAGAGAAGCTGACTGAATTAGCCAATATGACATAGGTAGCACTGTACAGATAAGCAGGGCAAAGACTTTGTGATTCACCCTATCATTCCTCCTTAATAACAAAGTGTCACCTTTTAGCTTGTCATATTATAGCTTGGAGAAATCATTTCTCATCCACTCCTGCAACTAGATAAACCATGGGATTAAGGTCTGCCCCATGAAACCTAAACCAGAATAAACACTTCAGGAGAGAAAATAGATGAGTGTATCTTTCACTTCAATGTCTGTTATCTTAGAAGTCAGAACTGCTGGCTAGACCTTCAGAGGCCATCTCGGTTTGTAACAAAGATATCAGAGAGGAGCTGGTAAGCACCAAGATACAACTTCATGCTTCCTCTAACCCTACACTGCCTACATCTAGACTTCGCTTACACCAGGAAGAAATTTGCATCCATGCTATATGAAGGCTGCTAAGGTTATTCCATTATTTTATGTACAGTTGAACTTAGTCCCAGTATAAATATTGATACACTACAACACAATCTCCTTATCACTTCTTCAGCAATGCCCTGGAATTAGATAAAATTATTATACTTCATAGCATACATTTAACAAGTATTTCATGTATGTTTATTATCCGATAGGCCTGGTGTTAGGTGCTGGGAATACGATGATGACTAATACATACTACTAGACTTGTAAGCGTTTACAGCATAGAGGGAATAGATCTAACACTGACATGAAACCCAGTATTTTGTGATACAATAAATGTATACATATTGTTGCTATGGCAGGATAGAGAAAGCTCATCTAACATCGTACCTACCTACTCAACCCTTTCCATCTTTCAAAACATGTCTCAAATACCACTTTCTCAAACAAACCAATCCTGGTCATGCCTCTGGCTAAAACCACTTTCTTTCTCTAAATTCCCACATGGTGTCAGACTGTTAACTCTCCTCTACACCTCATCTTATCCAAAAGACTAAGAAACAACCCTTCACAGTGCTCCTCTAAATACTCAAAAAAAGTATACTAAAAAAAAAAAACCCACAAAAAGCAAAACTACATTTTAATTAAAATCAGTTTTATTTTCCCACTTAAGATGTTGTCTGTCCATCTGTGAGCATCTGCCTCCTTAGGCCAGGTTTTTGCATTTCTCATCTCTACACCACATACCAGAACTACAAAGCTTTGTTCCTTGACTAGACTCTGCCTCTCTGTCTCAGAGAGGTCTCTGAGTATCAGTGCTCATTCCTCACCCAACAGTTTAGTTGCAAGTTAAAGATATTCAAGCAGCCAACAGGAAGAAGTACATGAAAATAAGCTGCCATCCCAGACTGAATAACAAAAAATCTTCAAGTTGAGGCTGAAGCGGAACTCCCAGGGTTGAGACCTTGGAGAATTTTTGCACAGAACCACTTAAGGGAGGTTCTGACTAGATACCAAGCCCTCCCCTTTACCTTCAGCTTTATCAACGTCTGATAAATATACTTACTGACTTTCTGTGCAGTAGCTTCGTGGTACTATTCATATATTAGAAAAGGAAATCCATGAAACAAAAGATATTCAAAATAAATATAAACACTAAAGAAACACACACACACATGTGTATGTGTATATATATAAGTTAGTGAGAAAAAAGATACCCTAACTCTGAGTTTGTTCTTTTGACCTGATGGTACTTTACAAAAAAGGAATACAAAAGATACTTAGAAACCAAAGGAATGCAATTAAAACCACAATATACCATCTTACATAATTACCATGTTGAGAAAAATTAAAAATATTATTAATACCAAGTGGTGATGAATACTCAGGACAACAAGAAGTGTCTTCATAATCATGCATACTAGAACCACCACTTGGAAAGCAGACAGTACTATTTCCAGTTAAGTATAGAAAAATGGGCATCAGGAGGCATGACCAAGAATATTTACACCTGCACTATTTTTTGAGGGGGTGTGGCATTTTGTTTCTGAGACAGGAATCTCACATAATAGGCTGGCTTCAAACTCACTAGAGAACTGAGAGTGAACCTGAACTCTGATCCTACTACATTCACCTCTGGAATGCTGGAATTATAGACATAAGCCATGTTGCTAAGTAACTGTTTATAAAAGCAATAAATTCCAGAAGCTAAAAACAAGTCAGATTTCATGTACACAGTGAGTTTTGGCATATCTATAAAATGGAATTCAATACACCAATGAAAAATATATCAGTCAGTCAATGGATGAATCACACAAATGTCTTCACTCAAAATTCAAAACATTGCACGTCAATAATGTAAATAACGCCAATTCAAGTTTAGATCTGCATACAGATGCTGTAGACACAACGATAACCAAGAAAACAGTTAGCCCTAAAGGCAGGAAAATGGCCACCAAGACACAGGTAAAACTGGAAAAAGTTATGAAGTATCAATATTACTAATAATAGTTAATACTACTACTAATAATACAATTAGTAATAATAAATGATAACGATTTCTGATCTGGATGGAGGTCTCATGAGTGTTTGCTTTGTGGTTATTTGTTAAACTATTTGTTAAATGTGTTTTGTACATTTCTGAATGTGTACTTCACATAATAAAAGTAGGAATAAAGGAAATATTAATACGGAGTTTTTTCACTATCAAAATAGTAGTTATTTTGAGACTGGCAGTTATAAGACTGCATAGGAAAACAAAAGCCATAAGACATTTGTTTACCAACATTCAATGAACACAGAAAAACTATTCTTATCAATGTAGCCGTTCACTGTATACATAAAAGGCAACCCAAATGCAATCAATATTTACTAAATGTCTACTGCTGGCCAAAAACAGGTCCAAGCTCAATACATCAAAGTTTAGCCAGGGAACATAAAAACCTCCATCTCCATACCAACTAGGCTTCCAGCTATACTTGTTTCCTACTAAGTTTCAAAAAACAAGAAACCCAAGGCAACTCAAGGCACACACGAAAACAACTGTACCATCACCTTCAGAGTCTTTGGAACAAGCTACCTGGTTTTGTCAAAAATCATGGTTTCTAACGTTTACGGGTGGGCAGAGTTGCCATAGCAAGAGCCCTAAGTCGAAACACTTATCCTAACAGTGGTGATGATGTAGAAATTGGCCTAAACGGCGCCACAATTCTCAAGGAATGGTCTGAGATCCAGGGAGAAGTAATTTGCAAATTGCCAGAACGTATACCCAAGATTTTTTATGTACTTGTATTTTCACAGATGAGAACCGACAACTTGCCAACTTCAACCAAAATGGTAGACTAGACACTGCTCCCAACATGGCGACTCATTTTGTTGATACATGAAAATGAATGTGGTCACAGCTATGGTATCCGAAATTGGGGGGGGGGGTCCTATTCCCTTTAGACATGTTTGAATGCCCAATACTCACTCTCAGTTCTTCGAAGGCTTCATCTAGCGTAGACAGCTGGTGGCCCCGGTGAGCCCCAATGACTGGACACAGGACACAGATGAGCTGCCTATCTTCCTGGCAATAGGTGCTCAAATCCAGCCCATGGTCTGGACACTTCCTCTTGGCCACTCTCTCCGCTTCCATCTCTATTTCGGGGTCAAATTCGCTTTCTGCCTCAGTTTCTCCTTCTGCCTCAGATTCTCCTTCTTGGTTGTCTTCCTCTGCCTCACTTTCCTGCTCATCTTCCATCTCTTCTTCGCTGTCTTCTTCGCTCTCATCACTCTCATCCTCACTGTCTTCCTCTGTCTCGCTCTCTTCTTCAGACTCACTGTCTACCTCCGACTCGCTCTCTTCTTCCCCCACCTCGCTCTCTACCTCGCCCTCGGCCTCCCCTTTGGCCTCGACGTCTTCGGGGAGCGCGTCGTCACCGCTGGCTGGCGGAGTCCAGGCCTGGGCGCCATGGACGTACGCGGCCAGGCGGTGGCTGAGGAACTTCTGGCGATGGGCTTCAGCGTGGCGGCGGCAGTAACAGAAGCCGCAGTCGCGGCACACCTCCTCCGCCCCGGGCGCCTCGTCGGGTTCGCACTCGTCACACGTGCCGTCGGGAGGCAGCTCCTCGCAGGCCGCGCCCACTCCGGAGGCCATGTGGCTGCAGGGACGAGGCCGAGGCCTAGCGGCTTGCGCGCTCTCCGCCTTCACCGCGGGGCCTCCTCACGCAGGCCCGCCTCCCCGGGGACTGGCCGGCCGCCCGCTCCGCTGGGCTGCACCGCAAGTCTGCAGCTGCTGAGGCCTGAGGGCCCGGCCAGCCGTCAGCGCTGGGCCTGGCGCCCACTCGGTCTCTCCGCTGCGCGCCGCGCCGCGCCGCGTCCCTCACGCGCCACTTCCGGCGCGGCAGCCCGCGCCCCGTCGGCCCCTGCGCCGCGCAACTCGGCCTCCGTTGCCCGGCAAGATCGCGGCCGCCGCGGGCCCACGCCACCCCGGTTCCACTTTGCCCACGCAGTCAGCGGCCTCCTTTCACTTCCTGAGTCACTTAAAGCGGCAAGGACCTTTTTCTGTGTTTTCCCGCGGGGCTGAGCATCCCCCCCGGAAGGAGAAACTCGAACGTAGTCTCCCCTCACTGAGCAGGCAACGGGCCCCGCCTCCCCCACGCCCTCCCTGGAGGTGTCAACCTGACCGAAAACCACTAGCCTGAGGTCCCTGCGGACTGTCACTCTAGAGACATTGTCCCCGCCCCATTACAACCCCAGGATTTTCTAGGGGCCAAGACCCAAGGCTCTTTATCACACTGAACCTGCCCTCCTGGGATTTCCATAAGGCCCCCCAAAAGGGCTGTGATGGTTCTTCTAGGCTCCTGGGGTCTCAGTCTGGCTGAGCAAACAGGCAACATTTTTCGATCCAAAGCAATACTCTGCCTGGTGTGTTTGCAAAGTCTATTTGCATCCCGGCCTCCCAGGGATTCAGAATCTCTGGGTAATAGTTGTGTCAGGTGAAGGGAAGTGCAGGGAGATCATATTTTTGAAGTGGGATTCCAACTCCCAGTCACTAACCAGTCACTCTAGATTCATTCAAATTCAGACTCCAAGGGAAAGGAAAGTGGCTGATAGACATTAAGCAATGTTAAAATGCCCCAGACCGTGCTAGATCTTTTTGTGGTGTTTTCAAAGCCTGTTTTTAGAACTTTATCCACTAGAATCCCCAAATCCTAAGGCCACCGCTAAATTTTGTAATCATGGACAAATTAATTCATCTTTCTGTTTTTCTACTTTAAAAACAAACCAAAAACACTATGTAAAATAGAAATAATAGCAATATCTCCTTTGTGAGGATTTGTAGGTTAAATGTAAAGGAGTCAGTACTGTAGTGATCACCAAGCTTTATTAATTTTAGCACAATTTGTAGTTAATGCTGACAATGACCCTTAGAAGGTCATTTTGTATCTTAAACGTAAGAGATTTTTGGTGGGTTGCTGGTAATATAGGCGTTTCCCTTCTCTGCCTTCTATCATTGTCTTTCCAGTAACAGAAAGAAATTGTATTTGAGACAGGAAAGGGGGCATTCTGGTCTAGTAGGGCAGAGGGAAAGTGAGTTACAGAATGGAAAATACGTGGGCACGTGATGCACGCTTTCCAGCACTTGGGAGGCAGAGACCAGTGAATCTCTGAGTTTGAGTCTAGTACCTTCTACTTAGGGGTTCCAGGACAACCAGGGCTACATAGATCCTATCTTTGAGAGAAGTGGAGGCAGGGAGGAGGAAAGGAGAAAGAGATGGGTTGTTTCTTTAAATAAGAGTGCTAGGATTTCCAGATCTCCACAAAAACATCAAGGGATGTAGATTTTAAATAATGTTTGATGTCTCTTAATGTATATTTAATCTCTGTGCAGCTTTTGTTAAGTATAATTTTTTAGAAAGTTGGGAGTTTTGTTTGTTTTTTTCTTTTTAACTTCAGAACAATTCTATAGAATGCTGGGAAAATAATTTTTGTTCCAATTCTGTGTACATTTCTGTTTTCCTTCCATTTATTTCTCAAGAAATGACTTCTATGCTGGGCGGTGGTGGCACATGCCTTTAATCCCAGCACTCTGGAGGCAGAGGCAGGTGGATTTCTGAGTTCAAGGCCAGCCTAGTCTACAGAGTGAGTTCTAGGACAGCCAGGGCTATACAGAGAAACCCTGTCTCGAAAAACAAAACAAAACAAAACAAAAAAAAAAAGAAATGACTTCTATGCTTCTATGTCTTCACTCAAAACAGGGATTGATACCCTATTCTGGAAAAAGAAATTGACCAATGGCAACCCAGACTCCAGCACTAGTGGATCTGTGAGCAGTGGTTGTTGCTTGGTTATTTCTATCTGGGCTGAAAATAAAACTATTTAGGCTTTAGGAACACAGTGGCATTGTATTTATGAGATCTTTGAAGTGAAAACACATCTTTAAAAGCATTTTTGACTGCATGGTGACATACACCTTTAGTTCCAGGTAATTGGAAGTCTGAAGCAGGAGAATTTCATGTTTGAAGCCAACCTGGTCAACCTAATAAGATACTGTCTCAAAACAAAATTAAGAAAAATTGTAGAGAGTGTAGCTCAGTGGTAGAGTACTTACCTAGCATACAGAGGCCTGGGGTTCAATACCTGGTACAACATTCCCTAAAAAAGACATTTATGGGTCGTGAAGTCTTTGGTAAGAGGAAGTAACTTGCTTATAATTATTATTCTTGGTTCTTCTAAATTCTAACTTAACAAAACTCAGTGCTGTGATGTTCAATTTGTGATCCTTTACAATCTTCTGAGCCTTCTGTAGAAAAGTCTTAGTGAAGTAGATGAAATATTGAAAGGGGACTTTTTATAAAGTCTAGTGACCTAGTTAGTAGATTCAGTAAGGTAATCAGATTCCCTACTCCTCTCCATTGAAAGTAGAACCATCCAACTCTCTGAGCACAGTAGTCTTTGGGAACATCTAGAGATAGCCTTAGCATACTAACCTATTACTTCTTGAGAAATTACCTTAAAATGTAGAACCTTGATATAACAAACATAAGTTGTCTCACTTCATTTCCATGAGTAAAGAATCCAAGAGTGACCTAACTACGTATGGCTCTGGCTTAGAAATATAAGCAAGGACATTGTACTATAGGCATTTAAAGGCTGATCTGCAAATATCATATTTGCTTGCAAGTGAGCTCGCTCATGTGGCCATTGAGAGGACCTAATTTTTATAGGGGCATTTGACTCTCTTAGTAAGCTGTAGTTCCCTAAAGCAAGAGAGAAGATGGTGGAAGACATAATATCTTGTATGACATAAGCCATACATCATCATTTCCAACATAGATTGTTGGTCACAGAGATAATATTGTCCTACCAAGTGTAGGAACTGACCAAAGGCATAAATACCAAAAGATCTGAGTTTTGAGAATCATCTTAAAGATGACCCTAGTTTGCCTTTCAGCAGTCTCCAATGATCTACGCGTCTCCCAAAAGTAAAATACTTTCACTTTCTCCTATAGTAGGAGACTCAACCCAGGTACCATCACTCCAGAGTCAGATCATCTAAACCTATTGTAAATGTGGATAAAGCTCCCAGGTATGTTTTAAGGTAAGCCTCTCAAGTGTAATTCCTGTTCATTTTCACATCAGTGATTTTTGGACTCCCAGAAACACTGGTGGGATCGGCTCAGCATAGCTGAAATAATCAGTTAAAAAGGAAGTTAGGAAGCTCTGAATGGGAGGGCCCATCGGGATCCTTCAGCCCAGTTAGATACATGCTGGCACTTCTTTGGTTAGGGCTTTCAGGTCTATTCCTGTGTGAAAGGACTTTCTATAGTTCTTGAGTTCACCTGTTGGACTCTTAATTCCTTTTCCATTTAAAGCAATACATGTTTGGAATTGTATACTTTGTCACTTTGATTTCTAACAATAGACTCTAGCAAGTCTGAATGCCACTTTAAGTTATACTTTCTCCATCTCTGTTTGTAATACTTTTAAAATTCAGTTTATTCTGTTACACAAAATTTATACCTACAAATCTGTTAAAAAATGAACTGTTCTCTACTGAAACTGCCCCTCTGCTGAAGCTGCTGAAGCACACATGGTGCATCTCTGAAGTACTATTTTTGTCTAAGTGATTTTTTTGATTCCTTGCAATGGGCAGTTTTGAGTTCTAAATAAAGGATTGTATTATAGTCATACTCTCAGTCCATCACTGGTATTTGCAACATCTTGGAATTGTCCTTGTATGGAAGCCATTTCTTTATTTTAGCATTATCTGCACATTTAGCTGGAAATTTTCAAACTAGACTCTCTTTTTGTAGCATTCTTTCTTTCCCATTTGAAAAGGTATCAGGCAATACCTTCAACACTCTTCAGGGAAATGACTATGGCTACAACATCCAGTTGATTATGCACACTTTCTATTTTCTACATTACTATAGGTGGCAGTGCCACTAACCTTCTGTCTCTAACAAATGCCACTTCTAGTTTCCAATAACATTTTATCTTTAAGTTCTCACCTATAGCTATCTTGCAGAGAGAATATCCTTATGTCTATATGGATGTGGCACTTGCCAATAATAAATCTGATGGCCTATGGCTTAGGCAGGAAATAGGAAGCAGAACATCCAGGAGGCAGAAAGAATGGGGATAGAGCCAGGTGCTAGAAGACTTTCCCAGGAAAATGTGACGAGATGGAAGCATGGTACCTGAGCACAGGTAATCAGCCAAATGGCAGAAAATAGGTTAAAATAAATGGGATAATTTAAGTTATGATCTAGTAAGAGAAAAAGCCTAGCTATATGGGCAAAGTATTTGTATATATATTTTGAGTCTGAGTCTTATTTCTGGGGAACATGGGACTGACAGGAAGAACCAAGCCAAATGTCTACATTATCTCAAAGACCATTAAAATTCAACTACTAGTTTCTTTGAGTTTCTTTATTCTTTTTTTTTCCTTTCTTCGCTAATATTCACCTCAAAATCCTCTAGCTTATTCCTGGTGCCCAAGTCCAAAGCCTTTCCAATTTTAGAGTTTTATTACAGAAGAGCATCTCAAAAATAAAATCTGTACTTGTGATCTATTGCTGCATAACAGTTACTTCAAACCTTTGAATTATCTTCAGGCTGCTCAGCACACTTGGCACCGGCATTGTCTTCTCACTGTGGTTAACAGCAGCTGTGAGGCATCTATCTCTAAGATGCTCAGCAGGCAGATGTGGAGGACAGAGCATTTTGCAGCTGTGACTCTTGTGAATGCATGTGAGAGTCTCAGAAATAAATGATATATTTCTAAAAGGCAAGTGTGTGTTATTATGTGGCTATTAGGTCTTTAGCCTTTAAACATTCTGTCCCTGAGACTCTCTCTTTGACTCCCTGTGACTTTCTGGCCCTGGGAACCTCCATTAAAAAAAATTCAGACAAGACACACAGAGCATAGTGTAGAAGAGATGTGGAGTTTATTACAGAGTACAGTAGAGCCTTCTCAAGGGTTGAGAGTGGACAGGGGCCAAGAGGACCATTCTAAAGCAATGCTCACTCTTAAGGGGTGACTGTTGGACAACAGCCAAAGAGAACATTATGCTGATCTCGAATTTTGGCAGTTTTAGCCTGTTTCTAAACTCTCTAGAACAGACAGCTTTTCCTGTGGTGTGGGTTTCTATCCAGGTGATTGACAAGTCCACTTGGATTGATTCTTACAGGAGGGAACAATGATAAGTACCAGAAAGCCTGCTGCTAAACATTAATTTCACAAAACTTGGTTATCTATTAATGACCTCCCAGTAAGTTTAGAATAACAATGTCTCTAACTAGGGCCAGAGATAGGGCTCAGATCTCATTCTTTGGCTCTCTAATCAGAGACTTGCAGTTTGGGTTCTGTTTTTACAAGGTGCTGACAATGAGGTAGAGGTTCATTCCTTCTAAACCTGCTAATATCTAACTAGCTACCTGACAATTTGAACTCCATACAAATGAGGAAATGGAAATTCTTGAAAAACAAAACAAAAGTGTGTGCTCATGCACCTGCGTGCGCACGTGCATACACACACACACACACACACACACACACACACACACACACAGAGCAAAACAACAACTTAATAAAGGCTACCCAACCAGAGTGTATCTGAGCTGAAATTCTGGCTACTTCCTACTAGTTCTCTCTAATCCCATCTTTCCCACCCCTCACCCTAACTCCAGCTGTGATAGCAATGTGTATCTTCTTCCACTGCACCAAATAAGGAGAGGTAAGGTTAGCATGATTCATCTTGTAGCACAATTAATTTCAGAAAAGCCTTTCGAAATTTAAAAAGAGAGCAAGAAGAACTTCAAAGTCTACTAGTGCTGAAAAGTGGATGGGCCCCCTTCCACTGGTCCAATTTCTACCTAATTAGACTGTCATCTCAGCGCCTGGTTTCATTTTCTCCAACAAGCCCCTGAGATCACCTAAATCTCATCTCTTCCTGTTATCATATTAGCTACCATCTTATCCTATTATGTCAGTACAGTGAAATATTATACCTTCCAGCCCAGCCCAGCCCAGCCCCACCACAATATAAAGCATGAAGTCTTTGGGGTGGGGCTGACTCTGTTCCTCAAAAGGCTGTTGATGATGGATATACAAAATACTGAGTGGCTTGCTGCAACATTTTCCTGGACACTTCATTTCGTTCAGTCCTCACACGTGAACGGTTGAATGGTTCGCTGCTGCTTAGTATAATACTTAGTTCCACCTTTAAAGCAAATATCTGCAAAAATAATCCTGGATAGATAAACTATAAGCCCTGATCAAGATACTTGATGACATTCACTAAGTATCTTATTTGCTCAGCAGACCTCATTTTCCTGATCATCATTTCACTCACCTCAAGAACTCAAAAACATTGCCCTGACACTTACGTCACTCGTGTTTTCAAATGCCTTCTATAAATCACTTCCTAGTGGGTGCCTCCATTGTGTCAGTGTGGAAACTGCAGGCTGGGGGAATTACATGAAAGAACATCCAGTCAATTGTGAGTTAATCTCTGACTTCCTCCTTGGTCTCAAGCCAGCTCCCTAAACCCAGGCTGATACTAATTCTTTTTGTCAAAATAATGTTTTCAAGCTCTTCTTCTAGGAAATGCTTTCCTGGGGGGTGGCCTTGGCTTTTATCTGCATGGACTGCTAAGAGGGAAGACAGACACTTAATCATCTGTGAGATCGGCACTCTGGGAATGAGGAGGGGGGAAGAAAGTCCCTGTATTTGCCTTCCATTTCTCCACTTGGAAAAGCAGTCACCTCTGGACTGGAACTAATTAAAGACTTTGTATTTCGGAGGCTGGTACACTGCACTTGTAAATCAATGATTATGAGGGCAAATCTCTCCAAGACCTGCTCCCTCTGTTTATTATTTATTTTGGAACTTGAGTGTAGGTAAACCAGTTAGTCACACCACTGAGATCCTAGTCTGACCTTAGTTGATGAAAGGCAACTTTCTTATTTCGTTTCATTTTAATTTAACCTTACTCTTTCTTTATTTTCAAACTCTACTTGCATTCCCCTAAGTTTTTCCCAAAAGTTTTCCGCAAAAAGTCTCTTCACTGTGTTAGATAAATGCCATTGCCTATGTATGCATTTTTAAAAAACTGTATTGTTTTGTTTAATGCATATATTAAATTTTTTGTTTTTGTTTTTTTCGAGACAGGGTTTCTCTGTGTAGCCCTGGCTGTCCTGGAACTCACTCTGTAGACCAGGCTAGCCTTGAACTCTCGAACTCAGAAATCCACCTGCCTCTGCCTCCCAAGTGCTGGGATTAAAGGTGTGCGCAACCACTGCCCAGCATATATTAAATTTTACATAAGCATAGAATTGAAGTTTTTTGTCTCATTAATTTACACCATGCTGTGTTGTTAAAGACTTTTAATATAGGGGCTGAAGAGATGACTTAGCAGGTAAGAATACTTGCTGCTTTTTCACAGAACCTCATTTGTGTTCCCAGCACGCATGTTGGTCAGCTCACAATTACCTACAACCCAAGTTCCGGTGGCTCTGACTCCCTTTTCTGGCTTTCACATGGACAGACACACATGATGCTCCTACATACACTTGGGCCTACAGGGTTGTGTGTGTGTGTATCTTAAATATTGGGTTAGAGAGAAGGCTAGGGCTTAAGAGTTCTTGCTGCTCTTTCAGAGGTTTGCAAACTCCTGCCCTGCTCCTAGGAATCTGACACTGTTGAGTATCCACATGAATTCATACACACACATACACACGCACACACATGAGCGTGTGCACATAATCTCATGAAAACTCATCACAATACTATTTTTAGCATCTTAGTTTTTTTTAATATAAATGAATAGTTCTTTGTGGTGAGTAATTCATAACTTTTGTATTTCATTTCCCTCTATTTTACTATTTCCTTTGGATGATTTCCTTGGACTTTCTAGACAATAATTCTGGTCAGTTTAAACACTGAAAACATCATCTTCTGATCTACTACCTGTCCACTAACACTGATAGTAAGGGTGTGATGCTGAAAAGACACCTTATGTAGTAATATGGTCAGATCCATTTGTGTTCAAAAAGTCTTTCTTTGCTCTGTGATCAAAAATATATTGACTGTTGGAGTAAAGCACAGCTTTTGCCTCAAAAGAAATGAGATGGTTCATTCTCAGAAAAATATGTGACATTAGTTAAGGGATATGGATTACCCACATGGAAGTAGTTGCATAGTTTGTTTTATTGTCATATGATTCTAAAGGGTCATAAATCAGATGTTTTCTGAGTATACTGGTGGTAAGATCAGGAAGGTAAGTAATATCAGCCTCAGACACTTGCTGTTGTCTCCTTGGCTTTGGAGTTAGTGGAAGCTAGCGGTCTGGTAACTTTATACATTCCAAGTGTTGTACCTGACAGTCAAAGGGATGTTTATTTGGATGTACTGGTAGCCTATGAATGACTTCTTTTTAAATATTTGTTTATTTATTTTATGTTTATGAGGACACTGTCACTGTCTTCAGATATACCAGAAGAGAGCATTGGATCCTATCACAGATAGTTGTGAGCCACCATGTGCTTGCTGGGAATTGAACTCAGGACCTCTGGAAGGGCAGTCAGTGCTCTTAGCCACTAAGCCATCTCTCCAGCCCCTGCGAATGACTTCTTAAGGGAATTAAAGATAGCCCAAGTTAATTTTGACTCTGATTCTGCAGTTCCAACTCAACACAACTACTATTTTAAGCAGTCAGTCAACTCTGTAGATCTTTAGCATTGAGCATAGCTATTTGGTTTTTTTTACCCTCCCCCCAACCTCAATTTACAACTCCAACATCTTTCATTGATATCCTTTAACTTTCACAGTAAAGTCCATCTTTAGGTCACTTTTGTGCATGGCTGCGTAGCTTAGAGTAGGAATCTATATTTTCCTTGTAGAATGAGACACCTTTCTTAACAGCCTAGTTCACTTTTGAATCTAACTATTACTGTAGCATCTTGTGTGACTAAGGGATAAAATGAGAAGTGGCTGTCGGCTAACTTGCTCTCTCTTTCATGCTCACTAAATATTTTATGTCTTCAAAAACAAATTTTAACATGATATGTTGCCCTAATAGTTGCTTCAAGTTTAGACTATAATGACCAGGCGTTACAGGAATTGAATGCAAGTAAGTTGAGGCTTCAGTTCAGGAAGGGCACATAGGCCAGAGGAGTCATAGACGTGGTCAGCGGTGGAAGAGCCATGATAACAGGCTCACATCCACCTCTTCTAGTGACATGTGATAAGGGTTAAGAACAAGGAGTTTCATCAGAGTCAGTCATTGGTTCATTCACTCACTCAGTGAGAGTTGGCTGGTTTCCATGGCTCAGATATTAAGCTCAGAGGAGTATGGGGAGTGAAGAAAGGACAGACACATGCAGAAAAGCTGGGGTGGGGGTGGGGGGCTATGCTCTCTGATGGAGATGTACTAGAAGCAGCCAGAGAATTCACATTGTTTATTACAAGCAGCATAAAGGAGGAGTGGGAGGATTAGCTAAGCTCAGTAAGGGGCCTCTGCAGGGCAGCAGCTCAGACTTCAGTCTTCCAGGCAGTGGGAAGCTGTGGTTGATACCCTCTGAACACACTATCAACATCTACACTCAGTCCCTCAAGGGCCTTTGAATTCCCACGGATCTGAGGCATTGTGATCTTTGACATGGCACTGCTCATGTCAATAATACGCGCTTACTCAAGACTTCATCACCTCTCCACAGCCTGACAGTAATGACATTATACAATCTGCCTTCTCTACCTTCTATGATAGTAGCTTGTGAGATGATCAGCTCTTTTCATTTTGTATTTTGTTTTGTTTTTCAAGGCAGGGTTTCTCTGTGTAGCCCTGGCTAGCCTGGAACTCACTCTGGGGACCAGGCTGACCTCAAACTCAGAGATCTGTTTGTCTCTGCCTACTGAATGCTGGGATTAAAGGTGTTTGTCACCACTGCCCAGCAGATGATCAGTTCTTAAGAGGCCTCATCTCATGCCTGAGACGAGAGGATGCTGCTCAGAGAGGCCAAGAAGCAATTGAATGGACAGGTGTTTACAATTTTATTTTATTTACAATTTTCTGTGGGTTTCTTTTTTACTCTATTAATCACAGTTACACTGTTGGCCTTAGTCCAATCATACCTGTGCATTAAAGTCTCCATGAAGAAAAGGATGGGCTTCAGAGAATTCCTGCAGAGTTTCACATGGATGTTCCCGGGGAGTGGCATACCCAGAAAGGACACAGAAGCTTCTTTTGTCTACGCCTACTGTAGGGAGCCAGACCAATCCAAGACTTTCTCAGAGGCCATGTTGAAAGAAGAAAGGAAACTTGAGTTTGGTGTTCCTGCACAGGAATGAACTTGGCAAGGCAAGTCTGAGGTTGGGACATGTGCCTAGAAGGAGTTAAGTAGTTTCTGGGGACCCAACTCTTCCCCTGGGCTGTGGTTGTCAGTCCTAAGGTAGCTGATAGACTCTTTGCCAATGTTGTCTGATTTAGCTCTCTGATGACCTTGGTCATTTCCCCCTGAAATAGTATACAGGAGGCTGAACTTGATAAACATATCATGTGCCAGTCCTCCTGACCCCAGCTTTCATCTTTCTTCTCTATCTTTCTCATCCTCTGGTACCTCCCCCTTCAGGGTCTCTAGCACTGAAGAATGATCCACTGGTCCAGGTCACCATATATGCCTTACCCTATTCGTCATTTCATCTGTTTTGGTTTGTTTTGTTGTTTCATTTTATTTATTTTTCAGGCAGGGCATTGTGATGTAGCCCAGGCTAGACTGCAACTTGAGAGACTCTTCCTGTGTTAGCCTCCTGGGATTATACACCTTGCTTTTCTCCACTCAGGACCTTTGAATTAGTATCCTTTATCATAAAATTGTAAATGTGTCTGCCTGAGTTCTGTGAACCACTCTAGCACATTAATCAAACTGACAGGAAGGTTGTGAGAAACAGGATTTATAGCCAGTAAGCCAGAAGCACAGGCAAAACAACCTGCAGCATTGTGATTGGCATCTGAATAGGGATGGTAGTCCTAGGGACTGAGTCCCTTGGCCCGTGGAATTGGATGTGATCTTCAGAAAGGTATCAGCAGTATATTGAAGGACCCAGAGCCGGTGCCCACTGCAGAACTAAGCATTTTCTTAGTGTATGAAGAAAGTGCCCCCATTCTTCAAATACACACTACTGATCTCAGACATGATCTGGATTGCACAACAGCCATAAGAAAAATTGAGTAAGTTTCTGCTCTGTACTGCCCTCCATAATGCCACTGGAATAACTTTCCTGAAACTCAGATTTATTTACAGTAGCCTTATCTTCTGAACACACATAGATCACACCATTGTCAGCCCTGAACTGGGTGTGACATCCAAGTCCTCTGACTGGACCACCTAACTTCTTTCCAACGGCATCTCTCTTTCTACTTCCTCAGCTGTAGACCCTGGTGCCCCAGAGACCAAGTCATAGGATGTTGTTGAGTATCAGATAATTGCCCAGATAAGGCAATTTCCTCATTTTCTCATGACAATCTCCCGCTCACATTTTATAGTCAGTTTAAATGTACAGCAGTATGAAGTAAAAGTGGAAATTTGCAATATCTACATTAATATTTAATATATTTCATTAAGTATAGTTTAAATGAACTATTACATGAAATATTTGAAAACTGGCTTTTGTCATTGTTAGCTAGACAGTATTATGTATTTGTGCTCAGATTGAACTCAGGGCTTCAAATATGCTAATTTCATCCTCTACATTGAACTAGGCTCTTAGCCCTTAAATACTGACTGTTTTGTTCTATTTTGCTTACAAGTTTGGGAAATGGATTATTCCCGTCTTCATTAGTGACTCAGACTCTTCAACACCACTCCAGCCACTTTCCCTTCCTTGCTAAGTAGCTTAAACTGACTGAAAGCCACCAACTTTCTGCCCTAGCCTCCCTAGTCCTGGGATTACAGGGAACCCACCACACCTGGCTTAGGGCCATTTTTTAAATCACTGAGTGCAATTATCCAGAGCATATCATTGTCACTGTTCGATATAATATTTTCCATAGCAAGCTTTTTGAGAGTCAAATGATAAAGCCACAGGCAAAGAACAATACTAAGTCTCCTCTCTCTCTCTCTCTCTCTCTCTCCCTCTCTCTCTCTCTCTCTTTCCTTCTCTCCTGCCCCCTCCCCCCACATCTTACCTTCTTCCACTTTGTTTTTCATTTAAAATAAAGTTAGCTAGGAGATTCATCTCATAGAATGAGGTCACATGGAAGCTGTGTGTGGCAGCTCATGCTTCTAATTCCAGCACTTGGGAGGGGATTGCTATAAGGCCAGCCTAGGCTACATAGTGAGTTCCAAGCTAGCCTGGGCTACAGAATAATGCCCTGTCTCAAAAACATAAACAATACTGGAAATAAAAGATTGCTGTTGTTTATTTGTTTTTTTTTTTCATTTTAAATCAGATACTTGGGAAAATTCCAACATAAGATGTGTCTTGCATTACACATGGCTATTGGAAGTGGTTGAACGCTTCCTAGGTGTGCCATTGCCTCTCTACTTCTGCCCTCCTGCCTTTGAGTTTGCCATTCCTCTCCTGATATCTCTGCTTCATCTCCTCCTCCAGATGCTGCCCAGCACTGTGCTCCGTGGAGCTTGCTATTGTGCTTAGTTTTTTTGGAAAGCTATTAATGTGTCTTCACTTCTGTGTCATAATCTCTTCCAACACAAAGGATAGCGAGGGGCTCAGCACCAGCGACCGTGTCTAATATCTACCTCTTTCTAAAACTCTGGAGTGCTGGGCTTGGAGTTCACATGACTGACAGGGTCAGGATACCCTGAGCTATCAATGGAGCCTATCAACAGTCATGTCAGGTATAGATCAGAGTGGCCCAGGACAAACTATCACACACAGTCATTGTACACAGTGACAGGCAGCGGTGACTTGGGTTGCTAGTATCTACATACTCCTAGACCATAGTTTATCTTCATTGGTCCAATGTTCCTTCCTGCTTATCTCTTCTTTCCTATCCACCCCTCCCCCCTCCCCCAGCAAGACTGTACAGTTTCTAAACCAGAATTCATGGCTCATCCTTTACCTCACAAGAAGTTTAAGGATGAGAAGAGGCCAGGAATCTTAATGCAGAGTAAGAAAACAGGGCGGGAGAGGAATGAGAAGTGTCACAAATATAACTCATCCGAGGGATGAAAATTCAAGGTGTTTTATATTTCCACCCTGTAGAAGGAGTTCTAGTGATGATGCCCAGCAAATGTTCAGTAATGCAAAACTCTTTGAAGATTCCAAACAGATCCACTCCAGCTTAATCCTGAAATCTATACTTACCCTAAGGCACAGTTAAGACACGACAAGAGTTGTGCTGAATGCAAGCGCTGCATCACACAAGAAAGAAAAGCCTCATCTGTGGGGAGGATGCCTCTGAGAGTCAGTGAGGCTGTTTATCATGGTGGTTAATGCTCAGATGTCTCAGAGTCTAGCACACTGGGATGCGAATCCAGGACTACTACTACTTAGCCAGCAGACTTGCAACTCATTACTTAACTCATTATTTAGCCTTGAACTCCAGTCCTACTCCAACAGCCTCCCAAATGCTCAGGCTATTGTTTTCTCCTCACCCCAACCTCCACTATTGAAAATTGAAAATTTCTATTACGTATAAAATTCAGGAGCATATCAAACCTGAGCTAATATATTTAGGATTGTGCCAATCACATAATAAGCAATCACTTAATGGGAGTCACTACTTTACGCCTACCGACAGAAGTTAATAGTGCACCCATTGTGTACACTGAAACAATTATGCCAGAGGACTGAGGATGCTGGACTATGAGATTTCACTATTGTTTTGAAACAGGGTCTCATGTAAACCATGATGACTGTAACCTGACTGTGCAGTCACAGACAGCCTTAAGCATCTGATCTTTTTGCTTCCTCCTAAGTGTTTGGTTTATGTGGTACTTCGGATCAAACCCAGGTCTCCATACAGGTCTTCATACACACCATCAAACATTGTATTTACTGAGCTACATGTTCCACCTTAATTTCTGATTTTTTGAAACAGGGCTGCATACAGGGTCAGCTTGGGCTTCCTATTAAGTTTGAGACAAAATGAGCTACACCAGCTCCTTATCTCATCATCATCAACAACAACAAAGTCAGTAAACTCCCAACAACAGGTGAAAGTGTAAGAAACCAGAATTCTCACCAAGTTTTGCCTCTACTAACCCCGGATGTTCTGAGCAAGCCTTATGTTTCACAGGCAGCTGGAAGTGAGTGGTGTAGAGGGCTTCTGCTTCCCCTATTTCCATACCGCACGGGCCTCTAAAGTCTCATGATTTAAAACAATAATGGTCAAGGTTTTCTTGGGACCTCATGAACCAGCAGGACTCAGCTGAGTTGTTTTGCTCCATCTGGTGTTGTCTGAGGCCGCTCATGCAGCTACGGGCAGCTGGAGGCTCAGTTGGGGCTGGCACGCCCAAGAGCCTGTCCTGCACATGCTTGGCAGCTGTTCGGCAGCCTCGGTTCTCTTCTGTGTTCATTCTGGTTTTCTGGGGCCATTTCCCCGCTGCACGTCCCCTCCAGTAGGATAACCTCTATATGTGGAATCTGGATCCCCAGAAAACAAAAATGGAAGCTTTAAAGCTCCTTAAAGCCTAGGCCAGATGTCACACATACTTTCAACTGTAACAGCATGTCAAGGCAAGGGAGAGGCCAGCCAAGAGTCAAGAAGACAAGAAAACTTCTTCCCGAATCTGTTCAAAGTTACTTTATAGGAGGGCGTGCCCGGTGGGAGGGATTGAAAGGAAGAGTTTTGGAAACAATTACCCCAGTTCACATGTGGGAAGGTTAATTTTCACTGTCAAGTTGACTCGATTTAGCATCATTAGACTTAATGATGCAGACCTCTGGGTGAGACTATTTACAGAGAAGATCGGCTGACGGAGAAAGACTCATTCTGAAAGTGGGTGGAACCGTCCCAGGGACTGGGTCCTCAAACGAATGAAATCGGGATAGGTGGAAGCCAAGTGCTATGGTACTTCCTGACCTGAGGTAATGTGAGCTGTCCTGCTCACCATGCCTCCCCAGCATGAGAAACTGAACCGTCTGAACCTGTAAGCTAAAACAGATCCTTCTTCCATTAAATTATACGTGTCAGGTCTTTTGTTCCAATGACACAAGAGTGACTAAAGCAATGTGGCCATGCTGGTTCTGGTGGTCCATAGTTTTGCTTAAATCTCTGAGGGATTTATTGCGAATCCTACTGTGAATTCCCTAAGAGAGTATCTAATATGGTCTAGGCCTTGAACCCTTCTCTGTCTTTGGTTCTGCTCCAATAGACATCCTTTGTATAATATTCACGGAGACCTTCTCTGCCTCTTTCTCTTAACCAGTATAACCAACATCCCTCCAGATGTAGCTGGCTACAATTCCATTGCTATCCTCCTAAATTATTCCTTACAAACCATACAAGGCAAGTCTTTTGGGAAGCTTCTGGAAAATATTTTCTCCTTGAACAAAAAGGAAAGAGCATATAAGAAGTCTATCCATTCTTCCTTTTTTCCCTCCCTCCTTCCCTCCCTTCCTTCCTCCTTCCCTCCCTCCCTCCCTTCTTCCCTTCCTTCCTTTCTTCTTTCTTCCCTTCCTTCTTTTTTTCCTTCCTTCCTTCCTTCCTTCCTTCCTTCCTTCCTTCCTTCCTTC
>NW_021604618.1:6660586-6763782 GCF_004785775.1 Grammomys surdaster
TTCCTTCCTTCCTTCCTTCCTTCCTTCCTTCCTTCCTTCCTTCCTTCCTTCCTTTCTTCCTGCTTTAGCATCTTGCCTTGGGGGCAAAGCTGTGGAAGCCATCTTGTAATCTTGGAGGCAAACCTAAATGGTCACAGAAGAGCATGTAAGTCCTTGACAAGACTAAGCTTCAAATTTAACCAGATAATTTCCCCCTCTGGTTTTCTTGCTATGGGAGATATGAAGTCACTATAAATAAGCAAATCTCTTACCTGTGACCTTAAGTACCCCTTCCTGATCTCTGTGTATCTTTATGGTTCTGGAGATACTGGATCACTGCTGAACTCAGGAAGGATCAAGTACTTGAGCACAGTGGCATGAGAGGGGCATTGAAAGTCTCCTTTGAACCTTTGGAGAGAGGCTGTCACTGGTTTTCTTGCTAGATCTAAAAGGTGAAGAGAGGTGACAGTTAGAACTGCTGTGGACTTGTGCTAACACAAAGAGTTAATTAGGAGGAAGGCAGATCCCAGAGAGAAGAGACAACTGATTATTGGCAAGTATGGTGGTGTACCCCACACTTGTAGTGTGGGGTATTCTAGCAGTTAAGATGCAGAGGTGAGAGAATCTGGGACTGAAGGTTACTCTCAGCTATATGGGAAATCCAAGGCCAACCTGGGCTACATGACCTGTTTCCATCCTTTCCACAAAAAGCTGATGACTGATAAGATCACTTAACTCTCAATCCAGCCATGCCCTGGAGCCCTGGATTTGGAATAAGTTGTTCTGATAATACTTTCTGTCACCCTCAAGGACAGACTGTCAGTGGAGGAAATTTATACATCATAAAGCATTCACTAAGCTGCCATCTGGATTTTTAAGGTACTTGCTGAGATTTTTCTTTCAGAACATCTCTCACTCATTTGAGATCATCCACATCTGTAGTTATACTTCACATTTGTAACTAGACAATGTTGTGCTAAGAGGCCTTATCAATGATCCTAGGTTCAAATCCCAGCTTTGCTAATGATTACACCTATGACCTTGGATTTTCGAAGTTCTGGGATCTTTAGCTTTCATGTGTTTAAAATCAGGGCTATGATGTTCATGATTCACTGAATGGTTGTAAGGATAAAAACAGTGATATTTGCAAAATTTTTAGGCGCCAAAATGCCTGATGCATGTTAGACTCTTTCAAACATTTGCTATTATTTACAAAAATGTAATCCATATGGTAGGCAGAACAACAACTTAGCAAAGACATCTGTACTCCAATCCTCAGAATCTATGACTACGCCATGTTACATAGTACAGAGAAATTAAAGCTGCCAGTGGAAGGTTACTGTATTAGTCACAGTTCTCTAGCAGAACAGAACAGGTAGGATGAACAATGTATACAGAAAAGGTATTTATTAAAGTAGCTTACAGGCTGAGGTCTTGCTAGTCTAACAATGGCTGTTTACCAGCCATAAGTCCAAAAATCCAGTAGTTGTTTAGACCACGAGGATGGATATCTCAGCTGGTCTTTAGTATACAGTGGAATCCCTAATTAGTAGGCTCTAACACCAGTAAAAGAATAGACTTGGCAGCCAGAGTGAGGACAAGCAGGCAAAGACCAAAGAGCCTTCCATGTCCTTTATATAGGCTGCCACCGGAAGGTGTGGTCCAGATTAATGGTAGATCATCCCACCTCAAAAGATCCAAATTAAAGATGATTCTTTGTACTTCAGGTGATTTAATTAAGAAAAATCCCCCATAGGTGTACTCAACTCTTGGGTTTTAGTTAATTCCAGATATAGTCAAGTTGACACCAAGCATAGCTACCATGAGTCCACTCCTTGTCAACTTAGTACACAGTCATATCTCCTATGTCATTCTTAATTTCCAAATGGAAACAATAACTACGTCATAATTACCCCTAAGATAATATAACTATCTCTATCTCATGTACAATTATAAAAGCATTATATATTTAATCAGGTCATAAATATGCCTAACGTGATGTAACTATTCCTTGTATGAACACAAACCCATTATAAATTTTAGAGTAAGTGGCAATGTCCCTTAAGGGACATTTAGTATTTCCAAACTTAAGTATGATAACCACTGATACTCTCTTGATGTTACATTACATATGGTGGCTTGAATAAAAATGGCCCCACAGGGAGTGACACCGTTAGAAGATGTGGCCTTATTGGAGTAGGTGTGGCCTTGTTGGAGGAAGTGTGTCACTGGGAATAGGCTTTGAGGTTTCAGAAGCTCAAGTCAGGCCTCGTGGTTCACTGTCTCTTCCTGATGCCTTTGGATCCGGATGAAGAACTCTTAGTAACCTCTTCAGCATCATGCCTGCCTGCATGCTCCCATTCCTACCATGATAATAGACTAAATCTCTGAACTGTTGCCCTGGTATCACTTCACAGCAATAAAACTCTAACTAGGATAATGGCAAAATTGAGGATAAAAAGCACAAATATCTGTACAAATGCATTCTTAACAAGATGTGACAGAAACACTCATATCAATTCTTGTTTCTGCCTCTGGTCATGTGGCCTTAGTTGGTATTTGTAACTATCTTCCTTTGCTACCCATTCTGTACTTCTTTCATCATCAGTAGGCACCTCAACAGGTCTTGATTCTAGTCTTGGAGGAGCAACCTATACTTTCATTCCTGAAGGATCTGCATCCTTTGTAATTGTCCTGGTTTAAGCTGTCGTAGATTCCCATTGACTTTAATTACAGGACATGACAACACCAAGAGATGCCCTAAATGATAGCCTACACTCCAGACATAATCTTTCTTCCCTCCATTGTGAAAAAGCAATCCAACTTCCCCTTGGTTACCTGGACCAGTAAGCCCTCCTAAAACTGTTATTCCATTCTTAGCCTGCTTGCTTAAGGGCATCAGAAGCCCAAAGTGGCTAGAAGGAAGTCTGAGCTTTCTTTACAATGGAATGTTTACTGTGGCTCTTGGCATGAGCATTCCCTCTTCGGGAAACAAAACCTCTAGAAAAATTTAAGATGGCAGGGACAGGAAGCAAAGTTTCTCTTTTCCATCCCTTGATTCCTGGACTTGTGAATTGTGGCTATGGGAAACACTACCACATTGCACACTGGTTCAAAGTATATACTGCCTTCTGGAGAACTCTGTCCTAGCTCTCCAGGCTTCTGCCACCTAATTGGTGTTATAACTGTGTCCTCAAAGGCCATTTTATCTTTCTATCAGGGAAGCTGTTTCATGATGATGGAAAACATGGTAAGACCAGTGAACTCCATGATCATGGGCCCAGGGCAGCACTTCTAGGGCTGTGAAGTGAGTTCCTTGATTGTGTGTAGAATACCACGATAGTGGATAAGGCATTCTGTAAATCCATAGATGGTGGTTACATTACATTACATGCAGGAGAGGCAAATCCATAACCAGAAGTATCTAATCTAGTAAGGACAAAGCATTTTCCTTTCCATGGAGTAAGTGGTTCAATATAGTCAACCTGCCACCAGATTACTGGCTAGTTAACCCCCAGGAATTGGTGCCATATTTGGGACTCAGTTTGTCTCTGCTCTTGATGGAACCTGCAAGGATGTCATGTTAAATGGCAAAGAGAAATTAAGGTTGCAAACAGAAGGTTACTAATCAGCTGACCTACTAATAATGAGAAGCTTATCCTGGATTATCCAATGGATGCAGTGTAATCACAAGAACTCTCAAAAATTGAAGAGGGGAATTATAAAAGATAGAGTGATACAATGCAGGAAAGACTTACTTAGTATGTGTTTTTATTTTCACCTTGATGATGGGGAAAGAGGACCAGGAGGGGACCAAGGAATGTAAAGAATTGCAAAAGGCTAGTAGACGTTTTGTCTTAGGAGTAACTAACAGCTGTCAATTGGACTTAAGGCACACTCCATAGGAGGGAATTCATGCCTGGTCTATAAATACCTATTGCTGGAGAGGTCATAGACCATACAAGAGAATCTTCTTTTTCCTGAATCAATCAATTTCTAGTTATATTCTAAATACTTCTCCTTATGCCCACGGATAACAGTAGCTCCCATCCCTCATCAACACACCCTTTCTTTTGTAGTAGCTACAGGCAATTACAGAGTTAACAAACAATTACAATGCAGAAAATAAGCGACCGTTGTATGCTCCATCCTCAGTTGGTACATCTACAATGCAACCTCTGCACCTAAGGCTCAGGGAAAGTCCCAAAGGAGGGGATGGAAATGTGGTAAAACCCAGAAAACCCAGAAGTCTCAGGATGCCTGCTATGAAATAATACCATTTAGTTATGACATGGGAAACTGCACCCATGACATCTCAACAATATGGTCTCTGAACAAGACTTGTATGATGGCAATGCCAGTAGACATGACAATGTGGATGGAGAAAAATTCACAAGGTACTATCCATAGGGGAAGAACTACAGGCAATCAATGGTTGCTAAGAAAGGGAAAAGCCATCTTTCCAGGGATCAGTTCTTTAATAGGTTATTCAATCCCAAGCACTCGGCTCTAAGCACATATACATGTGAACAACATTAAAACATAACAATGCTAAAAAAGAGGTCATGACATTAAGAGGTATTACAGTAAATCTTCAACCCAAGAAGGCCTGATCAATAAAAACACAACTCAAGTATAAACACACACTGCACACCTAGATTGGGCAGATTCACCACTACACTACTCTATTCCCATCCATGAGATCCCTTGTAACTTGTGGTTTTTCCAGGCCATGTGCTTCCCCTCCATTGTCCTTCCACCTTTTTCCCAGTTGTCCTCCTCCTCTCTCCCCAAAACTCTTTGCTCCCTTCTACTGCCCAATCACCAGCTCTAGCCTTTATTCTGCAAATTAAGGTGGACAGAAGGTTCACCAGCCACCTGTATACTGATTCACATCTGCAGCCTCTCCCAGGAAAGAGGAATTAGCATCAAAATACAAGCCCAGGGCTATCCACAACACTTTCCCCTTTCTGTCAAGTTAAAAGACTCTTTTATCTCAGATATAAATTGAGCACGACTATTACCATCTTCTGATTTACAAAGTGCAAGATAGACCTAACACCCAGTTCATCCTTTTGCCAACTAAATAGAACCTCTGTCATCTATCCTAACTAAAAGACTTTAGTTCTACACCTGACTGTATCTTGGCTTTAGACCAAATGTCAGCTGAAAACCATCCTCTCAAATCTGTTATCTCAGAAATAAATAGTCTGGGTTGGCTATGAGATTATAAGCCTTCAACCCCATCAGAAATCTAGACTGACTGAATTAACTGAAAATATGGGAAACCAGGGCTGTTCCCAACAGAGAGGGAGTGGGAAAGGACAAGGAAGGAGTTGGAGTAGGGAGATGGATAGGTGAAAATGATATAAATGTAGTATTCATGTATGAAATTCTCAAAAAATTAAAATAAAAAAAAAAGAAGCTAGAAAAGCCAAGAAAGCAAATTCTTACCTGGGGCATCAAGAAAGGGATGCAGCTACTCTCACCGATATCCTGAGCTCAGCCACTGATGCCTAAGCTGAGCACCTTCATTGAGACTCCGTGTGGCATGAGACCAGGGTCTCAGTCAGGAATGTAACAGACTTGACCTTACTCTCACAGAGTTTATAAGGACAGTGTTCTGTGGCAACTAGTACTTTATGAAATCCTATTGGTGAGTGATCATGGCTTTTCCAAGGAGAATGAAAAGGTGTTAAGTCAGGACAGCAACACAGTAGGGATACAGGACAGAGTCCCATGAAGAACAAAAATTGCATAGCATCACTTTATAAGTTACAGACTGTATGTTTATGTCCCCACCAAAAACATCACAGATCAAAATCTTAGTCGTTGGTGAGATAGTATCAGGATATGGAAATTTGGTCAGTAGGTAGGTTATACAGGTGCAGGCCTCATGAGTGGAATGAGCAACATTGTAAGAAGAGATGCTCGTGAGCTTGCTGTAAGAAAACACTACAAGATGCTCACCTGCCAACCAGGAAGAAGACCCTTAGCAAGTGCTGGATCTGTTGGTACCTCAATCTTGGATTGTCCAGCCTTCAGCTATGGGCCTATGGGAAATTTCATTGACAACCCACTACTAGGCTTGTCTGTGATTTCATTTCCTTTTACGTTAGCCCAGACAGTTTTAAAATATGTCTCAAGTATGTGTGCCCTTTGAAAACTTTCTTTGGAAATTTTATATTGTTTAAAATATTATGTTAGAAGATATCTCCAGCGGGTGGTGGTGGCGAATGCCTTTAATCCTAGCACTTGGGAGGCAGAGGCAGGCGGATTTCTGAGTTCGAGGCCAGCCTAGTCTACCAAGTGAGTTCCAGGACAGCCAGGGCTACACAGAGAAACCCTGTCTCAAAAAAACAAAAAAAAACCAAAAAAAAAAAAACCAAAAAAAAAAAAAACCCACCAAAAAAAAGAAGAAGAAGATATCTCCATAAACTTAAATATTGAACTATTTCATTTATTATCTGTCAGATACCATACTAAGTTAGATTCCTGTCAGCCTTATGATTTATGTTTCTATCATGTCCATTTACTAACAATAGGGTTGAAGCTCAGAGAAGTTGAGTTACTTGGGTTGGAGAGATGGCTCAGTTGTTAAAGTGCTTACCACACAAACACAAGGATCCCACCATCCACTTAATAAGCCTAATGTAAGAGCTCTCGCCTGTAATCCCAGCTCTAGGGAGCAAACAGAGGAGGATCCCTGGCTCTTAATGGCCAGTTGCTCTAACCAACTCAGTGCACTTTAAATTCAGTAAGAGACCTGTCTTTAAAAATAAGATGGAGAAGTCTCAGGAGGCAAAAGCATTTGCTGTGCTGCTCAAGCCTGATGACCTAAGTTCAATCCCTAGGCTCCATGGAGGAGGGAGAGCACAGACTCTGAAAGCTGTCCTTCGGCCTCTATACACTCAGCTACTGTGGCTCCTCCACCCGTGACATGCATGCATACAACAATAATAAGTAAAGTTTAATTTAAAAAGTAGATGGGAGTGATTGAGGAAGATGTTGGAGTCATCCTCTGACAGACATACAGATGTACACACACACTCATGCAGACACACAGACATGCACACACACTCATGCACATACTGACGTTATTTACTGTGGTGGTTGTTGTTAATGTTTAGTTACTTGTTCACAGAGCCAGCAAATGGCCGGCTAATGCTGGACTTCAGTGCCTGTGTCCTTGATCACTGTTATAAAGCAAGAGAAGAAAGAGCACAGAAGAAGACAAGGGCTCCATTTTCCTTTAAACTTCGTGTGTGTGTATGTGTGTGTGTGTGTGTGTGTACTGTAGCCCTTGGACAATATAATTAATGTCTGTTTTGTCCCCAGCCTCTCTGAGTCACTTACCCAGTTCTCCCCCAAGTCAGTACTTTTTACCTCCCAGTACTTTTTTTTTTCTTTTACAAATCTGTCTCTAGAATTTTAATCATTCTTAGCTCACTTCTCTGACAGCTTAACCAGAGAGAAGATGTGCGCTGGAATTGCAATCAGAAAAGTGCCCTGAAAACTTAATGGGGGGGGGGGGAGAGAGAGAGAGAGAGAGAGAGAGAACTCCAAACTCTTTCATAGTGCATTTAGTACATCTCTCTGATCTGATCTACACAGGAAATTAGAAAACACCACATTCTCACATACTTAACTGGAAAAATACTTGAAATGAAATGAAAAGTGAGATTTACTGTTATTTAGATTTTGATTAAAAATGTTTATCCCTTATCTAAGGCTCCAGGACACTGGAAATGAAGGAGCAGAGAGAATGCTCACTTTATAGAACTTTAATGATCTTCTCCTATTATGTTATATTGCTGTTTCTTAAGCCTGTGGTCAAATACAATAGCTTTATTAAAGCTGTGATTCAGTTAGAAAGGGGAATGAATTTTTCTGCCATTGGAGGAGTGGTGAGGGATGGGAGAGGTCAGTATTCTAGGGAAAGAAAAAAACTCTTCCAAAAATGCAGAAAAATATAGGATGGGGATGACTCACTGGCTGGGGTGTGTTCTGCCTGGGCAGTGCTTTCCTGAATTACTGATAAACAGGGTAAGTTAGTTTCTGGTCCATTTCATAAGACAAAAGTGTTTGGGGTTGTTGTCTGAACATCTGATAAAGCTTGTTTATGCTGTCTCATGTTCCCGTGAGGTGATGGTAATAGCAGTTGTTGTCATCGACGCCATCGTAGCCACCACCATCACCGTCACCATCATAGCAGTAGCAGCAGCGATGATGATGATGATGATGATGATTATGATGATGGTGATATAACTTCAAGAGCAACAAGAACAGTACTCACGTTTGTTAGTCATTTGCAATAGGCCCAGGTGCCATGGCCATTCCTTTCTGCTTTTCATATGTATTTTGAGTACTTCCATAAACATGTACATTGTAAGTTGAACAGATTCTTGCCTATGCCCCCTTTTTTCTTTTTCCATGTCCCTCCCACTTTCTGTAAGTCTTGTTTGTTCACCTAGACTGTTTTTTTCATGTCATGTATGCGTTCATGATTTTATGTGTTTGTTTAAAATCTAGGAACCACAAATGAGAGAAAGACACAACTCTTCTGAGCCTGAAAGGTGGCTCAGTGGTTAAGAGCACTGACTGCTCTTCCAGAGGTCCTGAGTTCAACCAATTCCCAGCAACCACATGGTGGCTCACAACCATCTGTAATGGGATCTGATTCTCTCTTCTGGTGTGTCTGCAGACAATGACAGTGTGCTTCCATAAAAGAAAGAAATAAATCTTTAAAAAAAGAAATGAAAAGATAACATGATTTTAGTTGCAGCCATGTTCCTATAAACAATATAATTTCATCCCTCTTTATGATTAAAAAGTACACTATATACACACACTACATTTCTAAATCCATTCCTCTGTTTTTTGTTTGCTTTTGAGACAGGACCCCCCTAACACCTTGTCAGCTCTAGCTCACTCTACAATCAAGGCTAGTCTTGAACTCATGATTCTCTTGCTTATACCTTCCAAGTACTACAGGGGTGTGTTAGAAACTGTAGTCCATATCTTATATCAGCTATTTTCCAGAACAATCCTAAGATGTAAACATAATTATTGCTTGTATTTTATAAATGTGAGAACTGTGGCAGGGAGGTTAACTTACCTAAGTTTACTCAAGTGATGGATCCATAATTGAAAATTATATTTTAGTCCATATGCTTGGCCATAATTATGTGGCTGAATACAATGCTCTGCTTTCCAGCAGTCCCTGTTCCCAGGCACGTCAGGATGTGGCTAGAGTAGAGTGAGCCCTCTCAGAGAACCAATGACCTCAATGCAGCCCGAGAAATGAAGGATTTGGAAGGAAATTGTTGTGGGGCCTCCTAACTAAAGCAGTTCTGACTCCTTTGAAGGGAGAGAAATGAAGCAATTTCAAAGGGGAAGGTTAGAGGTCAAGACTAAGCCACCGTAGCTAAGCAGTGTAGAAATGCAAGCCTGTCATTGCTAAAGTAACAAAATAGAATATCAAGACACATTCACAACAGCCTCACATAATCATTATGGAAATTTTTAACTGCTGTCATTTCTGAGACATTTTTGTTAGCTATATGAGGGACATATGACATCACGAACAATTACTAATACAGCAGAAGACGAGAAATTGAGACGGGGCAACTCTAATCTTGGTCAATTTACTTAACCTCTCTGAGCCCTTGTTCCTTCATTTGTAAAGTGGAAATATTAATAGTATCTGCATCCTCGTGTTCTTGCAAGGCATAAAATGATAGTAATATACGCAAAGTGTCTGAAATAGTACACTGTACATAGAACGTGCCTGATGGAAGTCTATTCTCCCTTTCGGTGTCCTGTCAATTTTATCTGCTATGACACTAGATCTCAGTTGTCTTGAGAGAAATATAATGTTTACCTATGGATACAACCTTTGAGTTCTAGTCATTCAACAAACACTTATGGAGCATCCTGTGTGCCCCAGGGAGGATGCTGTATGCTAGAGGTATAGGAGGACTCTCTACAGGCCTCATGAAGTTTATAGATTGGTGCGGCTAGGATATTGAAGATAACAAGAGCAGCAAGGATGTGACTTATGTAGGAGCGGATCTAATGAATTGTGAGGGATCAGAAAATGCCTTCTTAAGTGAGTGGCTGGTTAACCAATCAATGCCTTCAGGATAAATGGTAATAATGGTCCATGAAGAATGGAGTTTAGAGGCTTGGGTGTGAGGAGTCAGGAGTGCGATGGTGGGTTTGTTGGCAAAAAATGAGCCCCTCATGTGAAACTCAGAGCCCAGCAGCCTCTGCTCCATTAGACTCCAGATGTTAGAGCTCAGAATGATAGAATTCTACACATTCTTATATTTCTTTATGTTGTCTAGATTCACTAGAGAAAACAAAGACTACCTAACGTGTCCAAAACTGAAGGTTCATGAGGCAGGGACTTAGAAACTGAAAGTGAAGAGGATAGCTGGGAAACAGTCAGAGATGCAGCCCCTGGCCATGTTCCAGCAACCCCAGAAAAGGGATTCTTCAGGGTCTTCCTGGAAGCTACTAAAGATCACCCTGTACCACTAGTCTACCTGTAACTACCTCAGAGGAAATGATTTCTGCTGTTTCATGTTCCAAATATGGTGTCAGGGCTTTGTCAATCAGGCTTAACCCTGAAACCAGGCAGAGAAAGGGGTTCTGAGAAGTCTAGTTCCTGGCCTCTCCTTCCTGAGATGTAAAACATTTTACCTGGGAAGAAATGTACTGTACTTTTGTCAAGTCTAGGACATACCTTTATTGAATGTACCTCAAGAAAGAGAAATATGCTAAGCATTGTATTGCTTCTTATTAACAGCTAGGCATGTCCCCATTCCACAGACATAAAAATACATGTACACATGGCTGGGGACAGTATCTTTTATAGTTGGTAGAAGGAAAATTATAATAGAAGATGTTGATGCCAGTGGTCTTTCTAGATGCTCAGCTTCCAAAGCAATGCTTGCCAAGGGAGAATGAAGCAGTGCTGGTGACTTATCTGGTGAGGGTCAAGGACTCCTTTCAAAGGGAGTAAAAAGCCTGTCTTGCCTCTGCCCTGTGCTGATCGATCACCTTGATTCACTTTACAGTGTTCCCCACAGGGACTGAGAGGAAATTGCAGCTTCTAACAGGATCACAAGAGTTACCTGTGATGTACGGCCAATCTTGAGGTTTTGTTTTATAAGATAGTGTGTGTCTCTTGTAGTACAGGCTGGCCTTGAATTCACTAAATAGCTTTGAATTCCTAACTCTCATGCTACTCTCACAAGAGCTGGGTTTTTAGATGCAAACAACCACACCCAGCTAAGCATGGATGCATGTACAGATACAGGCACCTGTGTGTGTGTGTGTGTGTGTGTGTGTGTGTGCCTGTACACGAGAAGACACTCTCAGGTGTCATTCTTCAGGTGCTGTCTGTCTTTTTGTTGTCGTTGTTCTGCATCAGTACCTCTCACTTACCTACTAAGCTGGACCGGCTGTTCAGTAAGCCCCAGGGATCTGCCCATGTCTGCTTCCTCAGCCCTGGGCTTATAATCCACCATATTCAGCATTTTAAAAGTGGGGACCCAACTTGAGTTCTTATGCTTGCAAGGTAAGCACTTTACCAACAGCCATCTCTTCAGCTCTAAACTTTAAAATAAAACATTGTTAAAAATTACAAACTATCACAGAGAAAAGTAAACAAACAAAAATCATCACATAGTAAGATGGCAAAAAAGTACACACACACACACACACACACACAAACACAAACACAGCACCAAAATAGAAGCCTCAGAATCTGTCTTTGTGTCTGCCATCAATCAGGATTTCTGCCTGTTTCCTTGCCTGAGGTCACTGTCCTCTTGGCTGATAGGTGTTGCCTTCTTTTAAACTGAATCCAGGGGCTTAGATGGCAGCTCAGTGATCGAGGCCAAATGCATGAGGCCAAATGATGCAAAACCCAAAACAACAAAATAGAATATGATGAGAATAGAATGTGTCTTCTTGGCACTGCTTTGCTTCTCAGGTAAGACTTGTCCATGTTGTGTGCTGTTGTTTGTTCTTCATGGCTCATGACATTCTATTGTAGTGTTGGGTACTTGGGCAGTTTTGGTGTAGGACTACTAAGTGTTACAAATATCCTTTTGTGACATGTTTCTGTTGGCCGCGGTTCTCGTAGTGGAACTGAATATGTAGCTGGCTTTAGCAGACGCTTTCTAGCTGCAAGTGTTGAGCATGAAAGAGAGCTTCCTGGCTTTTGTCTGTCAGGGATCACAATAGCACAGTTTTTCAGAGGAGCTTCCAAATGTAGATTTAAACCCTGGACATAGTCCATAGGGAAGAAAACGACTTTTGTACAATAGATGAGGGAATAGTGGAGCAGGCTCATGGTCTCAGGGCATAAAATGCAGCACTGCTCAGTGGCTATGGAAGAACTTTTTGTCAGAAGCATCTCTTGCCGGGGAAATGTGTTCCTTTGCCTTACCTGGACCTGGCTACCAAGGTGCACCCGAAGTCCTTGGTTTCAGCAGCAGTCTCTACATGATGTTGATGTTTGCGACACTGGCAACACATGTTTCACATAGCATTTTCTTTCAAACACTGGGAAATTAAACACTTGGTATTTAATTTTGAGTTCCAAGGTGAAGAGTGGAGGAGGGGAGAGACTGTGTTTCCAAGTGGCACCTTGTCAGATGGAATGTTTAATGCAATGCACTTAAGGGAGGGTGTTGATAGAAAGTCTCCTTGTTCTGTTCTGTGGTGTGCGTAAAATTGTTCCCACCGCCACTTCTCTCAGCCTTCTCTGCCCTTGCTTGTTGATTTCATCTCATAATGCAAAGCTGCACTCACACACACACACTCATACACACACACACACACACACTCACACACACACACCCCACATACTCAGGGAAGCAACAATTATAGGAATAAAGCAAAAAATATTCTTAAAACAAGCCACCTGTTTGTAGACTTTCTTTTTGGTGTCTCACAGAAGCCAGCCTTCTCTAAATATTTGATTATTAGGTGACCGGAATGCTGCCTAGTGTCTCAGCAGCAGGAAGGGAGAGGCTGGGGATCACATTTGGGACACCTGTTTCCTTGTTATGGTTCTTAACAGCTTAATTCTATGATTATCTTTATGCCCTAATAAAAGTGCTTTTTAACAATTAGGGGTTGTCTCTCTGAAGTTGTATTTTAAATTAATTAGACAGTGTATTTCACAGTTTCCACTGTCTGTTAATGGTCCTGTGTAGAAGAGTGGCAGGTGAGTCCTGTTTACAGTGATGACTGCTGTCTATTCCTTTGGTTTTGTTTGCTTTGTGTGTGTGTGTGTGTGTGTGTGTGTGTGTGTGTGTGTGTGTTAGTTTTATTTCCTCTACCCATCAGCATCAAAGAAAGAGAAGGAATGATAGGCCAGCGGAAGTGACAGAATGAGAAATCAGCTTCAATGGTGAGAAGTAAACAAACCGTGGTCTTTCCGTTTTGTCTCCTTTCATGTTGAAGCAAGCAGCATGCCGCAAGCAGCTTTATGGACACAACAGACAGGAAGCCACGCTCTTTTCTTGGCAGCATTTGGTTGGAGAGGAAAAGGTCTCAAGTCCTTGTCACTTGCAGAGTCTTCTACATTTAAGGACAACCTTTTGTTTGTCTAAGGAGCACATATAAGCAAGCACACTCCACAAATGTGTGAAGAATGCCTAGTATTCAGAGAGTTGAGTCTGGCAGGTGGAAACAAGCCCCTTTGACACATCTCTATTTATCGTGTTATTTTCCCCAACAAAGGCTCAGATGCTAACTAGCTTTGTGAATAATTTGTGGATGGGAATGTGATCATTTTTCTAAGTCAGCCGGTGGGCTCAGTTCATTGCACTCCCCACCTGAAGATAAATTCTCCGGCTGACTGAGAACATACCGATACTTGCTGCAAGTGAAGCAAACTTATGGGGACCATTAAAGTGCCAGGGCATTGGAAAATAACAGTCAAGTGAATGCTGATTTGCATTTATGTCATAAAATAACTTGTCACCTTCAATTTATCATAGTAATTGGTACCAGAGGAGAATGTGTGATGCTTATACTTGGTTCAAAGCCACCTTTCCTCATCTCCTATTCCCTGCCTGAAGTAGCAGAGGGTAGACTTCAGAAGAGAAGGGGACTTGGACCAGTTTCCCATACCTTTGGTGTTTGAGGTTTGAGAAGTATCATTAGATGTAGAAAAATTAATAATTATGATTAATCCACATTCTGTGTTTCTTTTACGATGGGTGCCTCTCTGAGTAGTGATTTTATTAATCACTGGAGTCAGATTTCACAGCAACCTGGAAGTTCTGTTCCATTGTTGTCTCTGTATCACCCAAGCAAAGTGTAAGGTACACAAAAGTGAAGTCACTTGCTCAAGGTCATATAACCAATTAGTAGTAGAACCAGAATCTGTGCCCACGAGGCAAGACCCTGGAATGCATGACATCACACACTCTGCTGAGCTGCTGTCTGAGGCACAATGCAATATTAAGGGAACACATTAGATCTAGGAACGGGATATAATGCTAATGAGTCAGTCTTGTCCCCCACTAACCAAGGGAGGCACCTGTCTGGGACAAGTCACCTATTCTAACTGACTTTAAGAAACTAATTCATGGTTGGTGGGTTTTAGCAATATAATGAAGGCATGCTTCTCTGGGTTGCAAAACACTGCCTTAAAGACTGAGATTCCAGTGCAACAGAAAGAAAGTCCGCACAGATCCTAATGGTTATATCTTGATTAGTGGCATTCTCCAGTTCTCTGCATACAGCTATTATTAGGTATTATTAGCTATTATTATTATTATACAACTGTATATTTTATTTCTGTAATTTATAAGTCGTCTTCCTCTGATGACTTCTAACATATTTCTGAGCTCAGGTCTTCCAGATTTTGGGAAGGAGGTCAGCATGGCTTCATCTGACTGCTGTATAAACACCCTGAGAAGGTAATGCGTGTTCAGCTTTCGGGAGTATGTAAATCACACTGCATTTGATGACAGTCTAGGTTTTAGATCTTCCCTCTACCACCGCATTGGAATCTGGCCAATTTACTCTACCTCTCTGAAGTTGAATTTCCTTTTCTGTCAAAGCAAGCTGATGATATTTCCTTGAAGAGCAAGGAGAGAGTCAAGTGTGCTCAGTTAGGTAAGATCAATAGAACACGTAATAGATGATGTTACTCATGCTGGCTTATTTTTTGGAGGAACTCAGCTATAGACACTGTGCTAGTACTTTTGTTTCATTTTTTTGTTTGTTTTTTGTTTTTGTCCTCTGAACATTTGACTGTATGTTTGTCTGTGTGAGGGCCTCTTGATAGAATAGCAGTTACAGAGAGCTGTGAGCTGCTATGTGGGTGCTGGGAACTTGGGTCCTCTACATGAGCTCTTAATCACTGAGCCCTCTAGGTATTTTTTTTTAATGTTGTAAAATATACAATTGTGAACTCTATTGAGTGCAATGGTCTTATGTTCATACATGTTGTTGTATAACCAGCAGCAGCATTTGCCTTCAAAGCTCTACCAACATCCCAGATGGAAACCTTGTGACCATCAAGTGATATCTCCCCATCCTCTGGCTACAACCTTTATACTGTTTGTCTCTGTAAGTCTGGCTAATCTACTTATCCCTTATAAATGGGAGGATGGAATATGGGCTGAAGGTCTTTAATCCAAAAAATCTAGTATCTGAGATGTTTTAAAGGCCAAAACTTTCTGGGTACCAACGTGATACCACAAATGGAAAATTTTACACAAGAAACTTCATTTTATGATCAAAATTATGAAAATAATTGTATAATGTGGTCTCTATTCTATGTGTATAGATATATAGGAAACAGAAGTAAATTCCAGTTTTATATTGTAAATTTCATCCCTATCTATCTATCTGTCTGTCTGTCTGTCTGTCTGTCTATCTATGTATCTATCATCTATCTATCATCAATCTGTTTATCATTTATCTATCTATCCATCTAAAAATATTTTCCTCAAATTAAAAATAAAACATTCTGGTTACCGACTTTCACATAAAGGAGTCTCAACCTAGATTTGTGTTTTTGTTTTCTGTTCTTTTGAGACAGCTTATCACTTTGTAGCCCTGGCTGGCCTGGAATTCACTAGGTAGCCCAGGCTAGTCATAGAGTCTCCATTTTACTCCACTATCTACCCTAGTACTAGGATCATAGTAGTGTGCTACCACACCTTGCTTTTATCTGTCATTCTGAACTTGGGTTATTTCGCTTAGCACAGTGTCCCCACTGTTTGCACATGCTGTAGCATGTGCTACATGCTGCATAAGCATAAGCCATCCTGTCCTTAGGCTGAATGGTATCCTGTGTGGTATAGACATGTCATGTCTTACTCTCCTTTCATCTACTGTGGGCATTTTGGATACTTCCACCCTTTGGCAGTTATGAATAACACTGCTATGGGACCAGTGTACAAACATCTGCTCAAGTCCTGACTTGTATGAAATCCTTTTGGATACATATCTAGATGTGAGATTGCTGATTATTACAGCAATTCTATGTTTTGACATTTTATTTAATTTTTATGAGTCCAGGTTCCTTTTGTATATGGTATTTGGACTAGAAGTGATATTGCAATGCACCCTGTGGGGAGTCTCAGGCACTCTTGCTAGACTGCTCTGTCTAATTAGGTCAAGGACCTAGAAGGCAGCACCATAAAACCAAGAGTATGTTACTCACTCACTGGGCTCTCTGACGCCTACCTCTCCTCTCCTCCCAGGTGACAGATTGCCAGAGCAGGAGAAAATAATTCCAGAACAGGCAGCAATATGGTTTAAAACTGTTTTGCTATAGATATGTGTCTGACTGTGACACTTATCCCACCCCCAGCCCACCTCCTCCTTTCTCTGCTGGAAGAGCTAAAGCAGGCACACCGGAGTTTGTTAACCCTTCTGCATCCAGCTTCAGCAACTCCTTCAAAGTGTTTGATGCTTCAACAGCCCTGCCTCCGAACAGCAACTTAGCCAGGAAGCTGCCAGTCACTTGATGACATCAATTGTTCCATAACTGACAGACACTGAAAAGTCTCATTATCACCAATAACAAGAACGCCTCATCCATATCACACCTGTCAAGGCAGTCAAGTTGGGTCACCTATGTATGTATGTGCCAGCAGAAGTTGGCTTTTGCCTTACAGACAAGGAGACTCCTGCACACTGCTGATTTGGCTTCCTATTCAGCCTAGTCTTCAGGGGGATGTTACAGAAGATCAGAAAGAACAACTCTTCAGAGACTGAGTTCATTCTTCTGATGTTATTTTGAACCTGTTGCTGATCTTAACAGAGACGAGCTGTTCAGAGAAAAGTGCTAACTTAGGGGACCACAAGCCAATGGTAGAAAGTTAGCAAAGAGTCCTCTGACCTGTGCAATGGCAGCTGTTCAGTGGTCACTTGGCAAAATCACTTTCAAGATGCTTAGGCAGAGCTTTCTAGGAAAATCACTTTTGGCTGCAGAACTGGGAGGCTTTTTAAAGGCAGAAGTCACTGAGGGTGATGTAGATATTCCAAGGTTTGGCAGCAAATGGGCTGGGGTTTGTCTCGATACTAATAAATATGCAATAGGGAAGCAAATTATTTAATCTTGTTGTGACTGGCTTTCCATGTGGCCTTATCTAGATTTGTATACCACAGTGATGCATATATTATTCAAAATAGTCAAGATATAGAGCCAGTGTAGAGATCCATTAATGGATGGGTAGATCCAAAAATCTGGCACATATACACCAATTTATTTATCTGGGTTTGGTGGCTTACATTTGTAAATTTAACACTTTGAGTCTGAGGCAGGAGTATCAGGAGTTTGGGAGCATGAAGTCATTTGGATCTACAAAGTGAGACCCTCCACATACCATATTTAGATATTGATTTATGTTACACAATATACACTCTATAATTATTAGCTATTAGTGTTCTATGCTACTTTCATTTTTTAAACTATTAGGTGAGATATATCAGAGTGTATGTACAGAATAAAAATGTACACTCAATTAGAACACATCTGTGTTGAATTTTCCTGAGAACAACTGGCGGTGTCATTTCTGTCAAGGTATTTGAGTCTGATACCACCTCCCACATGCTGGAAGCCAGCAGCCTTTCCTAATCTGAGTCTGCCTATCAGCAGAGTGTCATGATTAAGTGAGTCACCTCTGGAGTCAATTACCAGGGTTCAAATTACAGCACTTCAACTTCCATGTTTTAGTCTATGAAGAGTTTCTTATTTTCTTTCTCCTTCTGTTTCCTATAGTATAAAATAGGGGCAAAACTTGTATCTGCCACTTAGGTCTTCCTATCGTGGTACTTGGCAGGATGCCATCTCTGTAAGCTAGGTCAGACATTTTTACTACTCCTTCTTGCCTGTATGTACACCTGCTGTAGGCAGAGGTAGAGAGGAAGTGCCCGATTCCAGACAGAGCCCAATGGCTCAGCTCAGAGCTGACTCTGTGTGTGTCCTCAGGTCTGCATTCAGGAGTCCTTACAACAACATCACACACATGGGAGTGCTTGCACCATGGACACTGGCAAACGGTACCACTCAAGTGCTCTCATCTTGACCTACGCAATGCCAGTTACTGAACATTCCCCCAGCATACTGCTGGGTACAAAAGAGTCCACGAAGTCACCATACCTGCTTTTCCATAGCTCCCCTGAGAAATGAGAGTGGGGCTCTGGACAGGTCAAAGCCCAACAAACCATTAAACATATGGGGAGAAGATCTTCCGTTCTTGGCTCTGTAACTGCAGTGACAAAGAACAAACATATTAGACAAAATATCCACTATTATGGGAACATTCATTCATTCATTTAGTCAATAACGTCTCAATAGGTACGTCAGACTGGCTTTAAACTCATAATTCTCCTGTCTCAGCTTCTCGAGTACAGAAATTTTAGGTGTTTACAACTATCCCTTTATCACTATCCATGCTTGCTCTATCTATCATCTATCTATCATCTATCTATCTATCTATCTATCTATCTATCTATCTATCTATCTATCATCTATCTATCTATCATCTATCTATCTATCATCTATCTATCTATCTATCTATCTATCTACCATCTATCTATCATCTATCTATCATCTATCTATCTATCTATCTATCATCTATCTATCTATCTACCATCTATCTATCTATCTATCTATCTATCATCTATCTATCATCTATCATCTATCTATCTATCATCTATCTATCTATCTATCTATCTATCATCTATCTATCTATCTATCATCTATCTATCATCTATCTATCTATCTATCTATCATCTATCATCTATCTACCTATCTATCTATCATCTATCTATCTATCTATCTATCTATCTATCTATCTATCTCTGCCACTACCTCCTTCTCCTCCTCCTCCTTGTCCTTCTCCTTGTTCTCCTCCTCTTTCTCCTTCTCCTCCTTCTCCTCCTCCTCCTCCTCCTCCTCCTTCTCCTTCTCCTCCTCCTCCTCCTCCTCCTCCTCCTCCTCCTCCTCCTCCTCCTTCTTCTTCTTCTTCTTCTCCTTCTTCTAGGTCTTCTTATGTAGCCCAAGTTGGCCTCAAACTATGACAATCCTCTTGCTTCAGAATTACAAGTTGGGTCACAAGTATGACTCATTATGTTAAACTTTGTCCCTCCTGCTTAAAATATACATTTATTTACTGTGTGTGTGCTTGTGCATTTATACACATGAATGTGCTCTGTGGTGGTCAGAGGACAACTTGAAGGAGTCTACTCTGTGGCTCCTGGAAATTGGATTTGGATCACCAGTCTTGGTGGTAAGTCTTTACTTGCAGAACCAGGTAACTGTAGCAGCAAAATCAAGCACTGGCAAATGTGAAGGAATATGGAAATTCAATAGCAGGAAATGGAACAATCACACACTTAGAAGAAAGTTTGTGGCAAGCCTTAGGCAGCCACACAAACTTCTAATAGTAGGGACCCTCTTGCACTGACAACTGTCTCATAGCTCAGACACAGTCGTCGGAAGAGGCAGTGTGACTGATGGAATTTAGTCCATGTTCTTCTTGGAGCAACAAGACTCAGGACTCAGCAGAGTCACAGCTGGATACTCCCAGGCAATCTGCAGATCTGGAAGAAATGTGCGTTGGTGGCCACAACTGTGGCAACTGTTCACCTCTAACTTCTTAGTTTACATGGTGGAAAATGTTTGGTGATTCCTTTCTGTAAATAGTCACTAAGTCTCCTGTGCATAGCCTTTCACAGAAGGCAGCCGTTATACGAAAAACTTCATAGCTACCAGACTGCAGTAAAGAATGACCTCCAGGGAAGATGCCAAGCTTATAAGGTGAATGCTCTTAGTTTCCTGAATTCATGATGCCCTTTGCAGAGGCACCTCTGTGAGGCGTTCCCTAGGGAAAGCCTTAAGAACTTAATCGGGCCCTTTCAACTCCAATTTCTCTCACTCCAGCCCAGGGTGATTAATGCACTGATGGCTTTGATGACAACTCCTCGAAATCCCCAGGGATCTATAATCTTGGGATGATGTCCTAGGACGATTTGTTTCCTCTCAGGTCCCTGCCCATTTCTGCAGGCATCAACTAAACACCAGGGAGGGTCTTTTGTAAATCTCTCCGGAGCACTGCTGGGCCTCCCAAGGCCTTTGCTCCTCTGAGTTGCTTTTCCCTTTCACTCCTCATTGTTTACGTGGTGGCTGCAGAAACCTTCACTGGCTTTTCTCTTTCGGGGAGAAATCTACCAAGAAAATGGTACTGGGAAGAATAAGTAGTACCATCTTCTCCCCCGACTGAGAGACATTCATATGTCTGATTTTGGTGACAGAAGGGAAGAGGACAATGGGGTAAGCATCTCATGAGCAGCAATGCACAGCCAACAATAGCACAGGGTTGATGCATTGAAATAAAATTATTATTACAAAGAATATTTTGTTGTGCAACTACCTATGAATCTTCCTGTTCTTAGTCTCCTGCGTTGTATTATAAAGTCAACTTCCAGTGTTTCTTGAGCTTTTCCTATGAGCTAGGCACTGTTCTAAGTGTTGTGCATGTGTTGGCTTGTATGTTAGTTACTCTTCTTGATGCTGTGATCAAATATAAAACAAAAGCAACTTATAGAAGGAAAGGTTCATTTTGGCTCATGATCTGAGGGTACAGACCATCATGAAGAGGAGTCATAGCAGTAGGAATGAAAGGCAGCTGGTCCCATTGCATCAGTGGTCAGGAAGGAGAGAAAGAGAGAGAGAGAGAGAGAGAGAGAGAGAGAGAGAGAGAGAGAGAGAGAGAGAGAGAGAGAGAGAGAAGGTATTTAAAATACACCTCTGCTCACCTATTCCTTTGTTCAGCACAGGGCTCCAGCCCATGGAATAGAGTCATCCACATTCAGGGTGGGACTTCTCTGCTCTGTTAAACCTTTCTAGAAACACTCTCATAGACACAAGCAGGAGTTTATTTCCATGGTTAGTTTTCTGTCGATTTAGCAATTATCATCAACCATCACAACTTATTAAAGGTAGTTTTGTTGCTATTCCTATTTCCACACAAAGATGTTGAGCACCAGAGAACATGGGAGAATTTAGCTACAGTCACAGGTCTAACAAAAGGAAGGTGGGGTGGGGCTTGATACCAAAGAACTTTCCTCTAGAACTCAGCCCTTTCTCACTATGCTTCAGGGTATCCTGAACAGACAAGGATCATGATGTCATCATATCCTGCCCTCTGTGCCTGTCACTCAAGGGTGCCTGCTTTCTTTATAGCTTCATGTTCTATGGTTCCCCTTTTGGTCCCCACATTGGCCTTCTTTTGTGTCCTAGCAGCAGGTGCCTTCTCCCAAGCTCTCAGATGAGTTATTTCTGATTGAAAAGCTCTCCCCTCCCATTTTCCCCTCCATGTCAGATGACTTTTGCTCATTGCTCTGGTCTTTGTTTAAATTCCACATCCTTCAACCTCCAATGTGAGGTTGTCCCCTATTAGCACTCTTACAGGGTCATGTATTTTCCTGTCATTCCATTTATTACAGTAATGATTTGCTTAATGTCTGTCACCTCTACCATATTCTACACTTCCATAGATTAGGAACTATGTCTTTCTAGTTAACTCACTTATCTCCACCACCTAACACAGTGTCTGGCCCAAGGCGAGCGAATGGGAGATACTTGGGACATGGATAGATACACTCATTGTGTTTTTTTCTCAATAAATGAGGACTTTGGATAAAGGACAGGATTTAGGATGACAGCATCACTGCTCCACAGATCTGTACTATCAAGTCTGATCGGCAGGGGATACTGTTCAATTTGTTAAAGGAGAAACTAGAGCTTATTTTTTATGCTAGTGTAGGGGGGCTATCCAAGAGAATCCTCAGAGTGTTAGTTAGCCTGTTAGGTTTTCCATCATTGGACAGTGTAGGAGAGCTGCTCAGGAAAGGGACTTGCAATACTGGGCAAAGTGGAGAAGGCACTTTGTGATTTGGGGCTGCAGACATTTGTTAAGTGAACTGGAAGTATTTCAACAATGTCACAGCCAAAATGGCTATATTGGTATTTGCAGAACATACCTGGGCCATAAGTATCCTTTGAAAAGAACCCCACAGGATTTTACACTGAGCACCAACTCCTGAGTTGCTAGTCAGAATCAAAAAGTTTTACAGCACTAGTCATGTGTACAGGATCATAGTGTGTGGAAAGGCACAAACTTTATGTGGAGCTGGCTATTGAGTATGACATTACAGAGAGACTTTGGATGAATCCCAATTACACAGATGGAGAAAGAGAGGGCCACACAGCAACATTTTTTTTTACTTTTATTAGCTCAATGTCTTGTGAAGTCAAAGATGCTTTACCTCCTCTTTCATTAGCATTTTTTGATTTTGCTAATAGGTCACCAGAGAGGGGCTCACATAATGATGAACCCAAATGTTCTGCCCCTGGAAATGGACGGTCAAGATTCAATATTCGAGGTCGATGCCTTTGTTTTCTTTGAGAGGTTGGCAGAGTGCTGTCTCCAAAGTCATGAGGCCAAAGATCAAGAGCTGGGTTTTGCCTCTTTGGGAGCTGTGGCAGAAGCAGGAAGCTGACTGTAAAGAGAGCTCATCTTCCCTGGAGGTACTTGACCTTCCTTTAATCCTAGCTATAGCCCACCCAAGGCAAGAGCTTGTCCCTCTGCAGCGAGGCCTTATTTGGTGCACTCCGTTGCTAGCTGCAGGTCAGGCTCAGGCCTCTGTGCACCTGAGAGGCAGAGGCTGCACCGTGAGCAGCCCAACCACGTGGACCCATTTTTCCCCTTGGGTTCCACTTTTACCTTTTCTTTTTTTCTTTACCTCATTTTCCTGGCTTATATCTTAGACTTGCTAGTGACAAACAGAGCAGAATTTGTTATTGACTCTCAGGTCACTTGTTTCATGGATTACTTTAGGTCAAATCCTATTAAAGTAAATGTCTCTGCGGTGGGGAAATCTCTGAATAACCAAATAGGGCATCTAATCCTCAAGTAAGGACCAGCCTATGGCAAGCAGCATTTGATAACAGGGTTTAGAAGGTACCCAGGTGGACTTTGTTTCTGGCAATAAGACAAATGACATGACCTAAAAACCTTCCCTCTGTAAAACACCTATAAATGTTTTATAAAATATAACAAACATCTTTTTAAATGCAGAGCTCGACTCGTAAAAATGTAGGGAAATCCCTAGGGCCTCCAAACAAAACGAGAACCCAAGGCATAGTGATAGATGTGAAGTGAAAATGGGTCTGTCTCATGTCTGTGTGTGTGTATGTGTGTGTGTTCACGCAAGCATGCCTGATCTTAGTAAGAAGATTGGATTTACTGTGCCCCAGCTAGAGGGAATGTGGGACTTGTCCGAGACCCTTCAAAGCCAAGACCCTCAGAGGAGAGAGCTAACATCGTACAAAAGGAGACTGCTGGCTGCTTGTCTTACCCAGACTCTGGCTCAGAAAGATTAGTCTTCCCACCCCACCCCTCATGACACCCTGCCCTCCCCCCCCCACTATAACTTCTCTTTCCTCATTATTTAGATCTCTTTTACCTGCTAGGACTTCAACAACCAGGCAAAATATTTAAAAGACCCAATTCTGGTTTCAACTCTGGGGATCCTGACCCAAGAAATGAAAAAAAGAGGGTCACAGATTAAGATCTCCCTGAGCATGAGTTTGTGACCCCAAATTACAAAACACTGAGCCTCTAAACATCAGAATATGTTATTTAGGAGAACCAAGGGGAGTGCCCCACTAACTTTGCATTTCGGAAATATAATTTTCAATATAACTATATCCTAAATTTTGCATGCAACATATGTATATTAAAAATTGATTCACTAAATACTTAAAATTTAAAGCTGATTCTGTGTCCTGTGTTTTATGTGGCAACTCTAAAAATCAGCAAGATTAGACCACCCCAGAACCTCAGATGCTGGAACAATCTGAACGACCCAGAGCGTTAAAGAAAGTCTGGAAAACCAAAGAAAAGAAAACACTGACTGGGAAGTCCTGAGAGAAAAAACAAAAACTGAATAAAGCTTCTGGAAATAACAGAGCAATGCCTTTGAGTTGAACCGGTTGAATCTAAACTTCAGGGATGGACTACACAGTAACTTTGATCAAGAGATAGATCTTCACACCCAGTAGGTGCCACAGAAAAGTAGAGACGAAGAAGCTGTGAAATCATTTGGTCCATTGAGGATGGAGAGACAACTTAATATATGCCCAGTAATATTTTCAGAGGGAGGTAATGGGGTAAGAAAGAAAAAAATAATAATCGAGGAAACAATGGCTCAGAATTTGTTTAGACTAAGGAAAGAAAATCACAAAGAGAAATTTTTAGATTTGAAAAAAACACATATTTTTTTAATCAAAACAACAACAACAACAAAAACCCAAAAGCGACAGCCCATATCTTGTAAGATATCATAATGGAATGAAAGGACAACAAAGACAAGGAGGAGGCCCGGATATGAACACAGCTTTAAAAGCCTGGTTGTAAAGTGAGGGAGACAAAGGGGAGGAGAAATAGCATTTGGCACTAGAAAGACTTGTCTTTAAGACATAGCCCCACCTCATCCAGCCACAGGGGCACTTGACTTACGTCTGAACTTTCCTTTCCAATCTGTAAAAGAAATATCCACTCATTGCTAATCCTCAGAGCTTTCCAGGATGTGTAACAAAGCCTTGTTTGTTAATATGCAGTCAGCAAAAAAATAGCTATTAATATTATTGACAGACCTAATTTCCCCCTGATATTAATTCCTACCATGCCCTTCCTATGCACCCAACATCGGGAAGATTAATATTTAGATGTATAACACGTTTCAGACAATAAATTAAATCTACAGGAAAAACATTAAACCACCAATTTAGGGCTCCCTGAACCTCCCAAGAGAAGCAGCAGAGGCTACACCTTCTAGTAGTCTGTACCCCAGAACAACCACAAATTGTTTTGGGGGAACTACCATGATAATTTCCATATTGTACTCTCCCTGCCAAAGTTGTCCTAAATTCCAAAAAGTTAAACAAAGCCAAATTGTCAAGGTTCCTGACTTCTGCGTGGGTCAGCTTAAGAAGTCACAATACAAGGTCCCACTGCAATTTTCTCCACTGTGATTTATTTATCACATCTAATTTCTGTTAGATAATTTTCCATTTCCATTCTAGATTTCAAGCTCCACAAAGGGAGATCCATTATCTGCTTCATCATTGAACCCACAGGGCTTAGCTAATGGCCCCAGACTAGAAGGCTTAAAAGTTACTGGCTTCACAGGTAGAGAAATGAGACTCCAGGAATAGTTTTCACTCCACATGTGTGGCTGACATACATAACGATGTTTTTCTAGAGCTGAAAGGGATGCTAGAGATGCGTTTCCAGAGGGAACTAAGGAGATCCTTAATTTGACTCAACTTCCTGGGCTATTATGGTGTGAAAATGAGATTCGAACATAGTGCAGCCTGTTCCCAAAGTAATGCCTCACTTTTATCATGTTGCCTCCTTGAAGAAAACAGTGGCCATGGATGTAAAGAAAAGTAGAGCAAATATCAGGTGACTCCACACAGGGAGATATATCTAGAACAGGTAGTTTTATACAGACAGAGAAGCAATAGGAACCCAGAGGAGAAGAGGGATGTGGAATTACTGCTTTATGGTTTAATTTTATTATTTTTTGGAGACTAGTGGGAAAATTCTAGAACTAGTGGTATGGTCACAGAAGTTTGTGAGTATGCACAATTCTATAAAGAATACAATTAAGCATGCAATTTTATGTCGCACATACATATTTACAACTTAAAAGAGAAAAAAAAACCTCATGGCTGTGGTCAATCTCTTAATCTTACTTTTCCAGGCAATTTGTCGAATGGGACAAAGTCTTTAATTGACAGTAAACAAAAAGTCATCACCAGGGAGTTATAGACAGCAAGCAGAGACAGCTGTGGAATATAGAGCTGTTGGCTTAAAAATGACAGGTTTCTATTCTAACCCATAATTCCTCAGCAGAGTAAAATCTGTGAGCTGGTACTGAAAAAACGACAGCTCCATAAGCTACTTAACTTTTCTAAAAAGGAAATAGCATAACTATTAAACCATAAAAGATACCATACAGCACCCAAGAAAGGGGAAAAAAAGAGATAATTTTTGTGGTTGTTTTTTCAATGAACAAATAGTTCTCTATTCTCTTACAGATAAAAAATAATAAAGTGCTATTAAGAAAAAAATTCAAAAATGCCAAGAAGACATATCTAAAACAGAAATAAAGTTGAAAAGATAAATAAAATAAGCATTCCTTTGCTATATTTGGTGGAGTCCTGCAGAGAAAAAAATTCCAGCTAGGCAGCATTGAGACATAGTTTATTAATGCAGTTTCCCCCACAGCAGGACATAGAAAGAAAAACTGGTAAAACAGTCGCATTAAAAAATTATGACTCTTACATCTGATCTTTATGAATACATAGAAAAGAAACTGTCCTCCTGAGCCATCCTTGGGCTTTGTGCAGGTAGAGATGCAAAGAATTATTGTTTTTGGTTTTTGTTTTAATTCACAGTGTTATTTACTCACACATGCTTAGAGCAGACTGAAAGTTACCTTCTGCATTTGGAAATGTTTATGAAAAGACCTTGTGGAAGATGTTGACTGGTTGGTTCGGTCAACTACATTTTGAATGAAGCCCTATTGTCTTCTTTTCAGTCTACAAAATTGAGATCTGTTTGTATTCCCTTTGGGGGGGGGGGAAGGCAGTGGGTTATAAACTGGTTGTAAATGGAATTTCCCTAGAGTTTGTGCTCCCTGAGAGGGAGCACAGTGAGGAGCTAAGCCAATGTTTTGCGTTATACCTCTCTGATCAGTTAGGAAACTGACTTAGAGGGCTGCAGTTAATATTTGGAAGTAGAGAGACAAGATGGAGCGCAACTGAATAAAGCATCAAAGATGTGTCACATGTACTGTTTAATGAGACTTTTGTTTCATTGGTATGTGTGTGTGTACACTCATGTGCATGTGTCCATCTGTCTGTCTGTCTGCCCTAGGTCACAATGTAAAGTATGTCATCCTGTGATTCTGGAAGCCTCATCAAGCATCTTCTTCCATGTAGGACTGGAGTCAGAGAGCGGGGACTTTCACAAGGAAAGCCAGAAGGAGCCTGGATCTTTTGACTCCCAGAATTTTTTCCATTAAATTCTATCCGTCAAAATACGCTTAGAGGTGATTTGTTTCTATAATCTAGAGTCATGTAGGACACAAATTCTGGTGTCGTGTTTGTGAAGATTTTCCTTGGTTGGGTTAAGAGGGAAGATCCACCTTAAGTGTGGGCTGGGGTTCAGGACTAGTTATAAGGGAGAAAGGACTCTGATACCAGATACATATCTCTCTGCTGCCTGACTGCCTGTGCAATGGGGCCAGCTGTCTTACACTCCTGCTGCTGACTTCTTTTCCATGACACACTGCCATCTAAGACTCTGGGTCGAAATAAACCCTCCCTCCCTTAAGTTGCCTTTGGTAACAGAGTTTTTATGTTCCCTCAGCAGTTGATGTGCTTCTAGGAGCAATTCTGGTGCTTCTGGAGCCACTGGGGGCTTTCCCTCCCCCTTCTCTTTCATTCCTTTTGCCTTTTGGGATTGATTGTTGTATGGAGTGAAGCAGTACATGGAGGGGCAAAGTAGCACCCAAGGTCAGATAATCCACATGACTCATAAATAGCTTCTGGTATCTGAGGAGCCTGCAAAATTCCACAGCTCATTGCTCCCTGAAACTGACAGGCCACATGAAAAATAGTACAGTCTCCCTGTAGGAGAGGGAGGTACCTATGCTGACTGTACCACAGAGGGCATCTTCAAAAATAGATGCTATAGTGTGGCGACCATGAGCTCTAGGTATCTCTTACCAGAGTCATGCACACCTCTAGCCTGTAGAAAGTGTTCTTACAACCACAATGAAAAGACTGGGTCATTTGAGGAGCATCCCTGGTATTCAAAGTGTCTCAGGTTTTGACTTAGCCAAGGAATGATAGGCCACTTTAATAAATCCTCGTTGTGGTTCCTGAGTGCCAGGTACTCTTCTGAGAATCTCGTCAATATGTACTCATTTAGCCCACACTGTCAGCCTCTGGGTTTCAGAGGTCTTTCCTAGCTACAGTTGTAGTTAGAAGGCTGAGAAGTGTCGAGATGTGCTAAAATCATTTGTTTTTCTTTCTGATTTGAAGACAGGAGGGTGAGCATACTTAATAGAGTTTAGAACTATGTCACCGACCGAGTGAATTAATCAACAGTCAAACCCAAGGAGAAAGGTCAACTGCCTACTTTCTCTTGGCAGGAGAAACTGGGAAGAAGATTGTTCTTGCAAAGATTCATCACATTTTGATGCTTTCCAGAAGTGGTGATGGATTTGCAATGAGCCATCTCTCTCTCTCTCTCTCTCCCTCTCTCTCTCTCTCTCTCTCTTTTTTTAAATCTCTCTCATGTATTTCAGTCCAGCTGCCTTGGTACACGGGATGTGCTGGTTTCTGAAAACATCCACTTAAAACCATGTGGAGATCAAACCTGTGCCCTTGGCTGACTGAATCAATGTTTTCCACAGTGCTAGAAGAGGGTCCTCAACAAACACTTTGGTGAGTTAATTTATCACTACATGTCAAGACTGATCTTGACCTTAGAAACAGCTAGATTTGGCTTTGATAAAGAGCCTAAGTAGAAGTTTCCTGGAGCATAAGGAGAAAAAATTTTTTTTTTTCTTAAAGAGAAATGTGAATTAAGGAACTTTTTTTTTTTTGCATGCTTCTTATGTGTATGTTTTATATGTTAACATTTAAATCCCACAGTATACTGATTGAATCTCCATTTCACAGATGAGGGAACTAAGTTAAATGATGTGCTGAAGGCAAGTATGTAAGGGACAGAATTCAGATTAGAGTCCCTGCAGAACCCATTACTTTTTTCCAAGTCATCCCCAGTTCAAAAAATGAATTGTCCCAAGGAGCATTCAATGACCATAGCACGAACTTAATGGATCTTTCCATGCCCCAGACTACTGACTAACCACAAGGAATAGCAACAGTTAAAGTCCTTTGTCTATAATTATGCCTTGGTTCCCTTAACAACGCTACCTTGTAATTAAACCGATTTCGCCAACGGGCAGATATGCCTCACTAGAGAATCTGAGAAGAGCCCTTCACATTATGCTCTGTTTCCTGTTCACGTTACCCATGGTCAAGTCTGGGCTTGGAGTTGAAGCAGAGAAAGAATGTCTAGAATGCTGTTGGCCCAGAACTTGTACATGTCCAAGGAAGCTCTAACAGGGCAGGGTGAAGCTCCTGTGCAGTCGGTGAAAGTCCTAACTTATTTCTACTCATTCTTCTCCTCAATGAAATGTGCTGAGGGGAAAAAAAATGCCAGTGGCCTAATATCTACCCTCCTCTTCGAGCAGCCTCCATTAACTTCCACAGCAAAGCTCACAGTTATTAATCATCAGAAATGAAAAATGTCTCTTTTTCAAAAGTGTAATTATCAGAGGTCTCACCGTGTCTAGAAAGAAGATGTATTTGCCATTATCAGCACATTCTGTTTTTAGTCTCTGAAAAAATTTGGCCTACACCACAGTTTATGCACTGTATTTCTCTTAATGCTAGAATCGGGTTCTGGAAACATAAGGATAGCATTAAATAGTTAAATTACATACTATGTTACAGTGCTGAGTGAGAAGGGGAACCCACAGAGACTTAATATTTTCCTGTGTCTATAAAACTCTAGGTTTGCAAATGCAAGGCAAATAAAAAGCCATTAGGACTGTAACAAAGAGTTTCTTGGATTAAAGATCATTAAATGAAAAGGTAACGGGCAAGGTCACTTGGGTCCAGACACCACTCCAAATTTTCTAAAATTTAAGTCTCCCAAAGTCCACAATCCGAATGTCATGTACTAAAGTACCCTTTCTTGTCCCAGTGGCTGTCTTGAGAGGACATGCAGTTACTAACTAACCCCCATAGAAGCCCAACCTCCACAGAGCACCAGAGGAGTCCAGATGTTGGAGATTATGATCTCTTGAATGCAGTGGAATGTATGCCAGAGATTAAAAGGCAGAATTAATTTATAACACCCTCTACCTGTTTGCAATCTGTGCTGAGCTTATTATCTGCACACACTGCGTTGCACGGCAATTACAATGTTGGAAACAGGCCGCAGCACGTGACCACTGCCGTTAAGTTTAAAAGGGGGCATTTGTCATGATTTAGTCTGCACATCTGGTTCTATCATATTTACCACATGATTAATATAGGAACATATTACAGTGAAATCCTTTCATATCAGTTTTATTTGCTAGGAAATGGAGCACCCTTCTTTCATCTCTTCCTGTTCCCTCTCTCCCTTTCTAGATTGAACTCAAATTTCTAGTCCTAAAGTCCATTTGAGGGAAGACAGGGAATCTGCTTTTGCCTTTGTTCAGCTCCCCAGCCCCAACCACAGAGGGGGTGGATCTGCATCCTTTGTTTTACAAAGCACACCCACTAGCCAGAGAAAGCGGGCAAACCTTATTCCAAAAGGAGATGAGATCAGAACCCTCAATCAAATCAAACCTCATAAATTAAATTCTAAATTTTAAACTCCCTTTTATTGAAATATAAGTTTGTTTAGTCTATTTACACCACAATTTATGCACATATATACATAGAAGGCAAATTCTGTCAAATAAAAAAAGTTTTCTTACTAAAAAATTAAAATTAAAAAAAAGTAAAGTGCATGAAACTGATTTTTTTTTCCTTCTGGTGAACATCATCGTTGTCAATTTTGGTCAATTGGGAGACGCAGGAAGAAATTCATTATTGACTCTGCTTACAACTAGTCCCGAATTCATAGCCTTCAGGCCAAAATGACAGGAGTTCAGGAATGGGTCAGACAAACTGTCATGGTCTGTAGGGCTCCCAGGGGCGGGGAAGTCTTGCTCTCTTTGTCCTATCCAGAGCTGTCCCTCAGCTTGGAACAGTTATCTCACCATCGCGCACTGGAACAAAGGAGAACACAGGAAGAGGGCTCCACCAGCCCTTGTCACAGCCTGCTCTGGGGCCACTGGCGCTGTGTTTACTAGGAAATAGAGGAATTAGTTCAAACGGAAGTTTTCCTTTTTGGGAAGGGGTGGGGGAAGCGACAAGAATGGACTGCATCTCCCAAAGAGACTGCCATTCGGGGGCCAAACCCCAGCAGCCAGTTTCTTCGGATCCAATCTCCACACAAGCACAGACTTCTTTTTATAAGCTAGGTGGAGGGAATGTTACACTTCTTGCCTGGGTGAGTTTGCCCTTCCAGAACTTGGAAAGGAAACAGCCTGGCAAGAAAAGAAAGGGGCAAGTGGGTAACACACAAGTTTTTAGACAGCTTGGCGATCAGATCACTGGGTGGGCGTTGGCCGGTTGGTCGTAGCCCGTGGCAGAGAAGACAGCCCTAACCACCATCATTCATACCCCAGTCCCTCTCTTCCTCGGAGTGTTATTAAGTCCCCGGGCCGGCGGCCGTACTTGGCCTTGCAGTGCAAAATGTGTTTGGCGAGGAAGTCAAGGCGGCGCTGTAGCAGCTGAGCGTGGGGGTCTGCGAGCTCCGCCAGCTCTGGGAAACGCGGTTCGTGGCGACTGTAGAGGCGCAGCAGCCGGGCCGCCGCGTCCTGACCCCGGTGCAGCTCCAAGACGCGCCTAGCAGTCCGCTCTCGGAATACACACACCGACTGTAGCAGCGGTTCGTTATACTTGTCCCACATGCCGGCTACCCGGTAGCCGTGCACCAAGCCCGCCTCATTGTCCAGAAAGACCAACGCCCCTCCTGGTCCTCGGTGCAGATTGCTCGTAGCGCGGTGCATAACGCGTGGGTCCCACTGTAAGCTGAAGAGGTTGCTCACAAGCCGGTCGAAGTTGGCCGTCAGGTAATCGAAGAGGATCAGATCCGTCCATTGTACCAGGTCCACCAGCTCTGCCTGGCTGAGGTTGGTCAGCTCGCCCCCGGCGTCGCGTAGGGGCCGCAGACGGCCGTCCTCTGATCGCCAGGGCTCGGGCACCACCACGTCGGTGAGGTTAGGCAGCCAGCGCGTCAGGCTCACCACGCTGCCCTCGGTCCAGTGCGCGGTGCGCAGCTCCTCCTGCACCTGCACCCACTGCGCGCCCCGAGCCTCCACCCGAGCCAGTGCCAGCGGCGGCACGTGGCGCTGGAGGCCCAGCAGGCGCGCAAGGTAGTAGGACAGGGCCTCGCCCTGTATCTGCTCTGGGTTGATGCCATAGCGTACACAAGCCCGGGTGCCGTCGGCAAAGCGGGCTAGGCGGTTGGAACTACGTCCACAGCCCCCGCGATCCAGAGCCACCACCCGAGCACCCCGTGCCACCTCCAGCCAAGCTGCTGCTTGGGCTTCGGAAAAGCCCCGGGGCACCTGCTCTTCCAGGCCGCGGCTCCAGAAGACGCCCCCTTGCACCGCCGTGCGCTCCGCTGGCCGGGACAGTCCGGAGGGCACGTGCCGCCCGCGATCGTCCGGGTGCCTCCCAGGCGGGTTATCCGCGCCGGCCGCCAGGGTGAGCAGCGCCCGGAAAGTTTTCAGGGAGCCGCCGCGGGCGTCCCACACTAGGGGCGGGGGCAGAGGGAATCGCGGCTCCGGCTCGGGGCCACCACTCTGGATCTGATGCCGAGGGAGTCGATCTTCGGGTGGCCAGGAGGCTGGCAGCTCGGTCCGTGGTGGCAGGAGCCCTCCCCACAGCATCAGCAGCGAGCCCAAAGCCAGCAGCCAGAGCCCCGCGGCGGCGGCGGCGGCGCCCCGCATCTTCCGCCCCATGCTCCTGCCGGCGCGCCGGTGCCACCGCCGCCGCTTCAAGCCAAGCCCGGGCGCCCGGGTGCGGGCAGCGAGGCGGGCCCGGCTGCTGGCTGGCTCCGGGGCTTCGGGTGCCGGAGCCCCATCGCGGCCGCGGAGCGCTGCGGGGCTCTGGCCAGCGCTGTGCCTTGGCGCTGGGAACTCGCCTAGCCGTGGCTTCCCAGCTGCTTTTGTATTTCGCTGTGAGACCCTCTGGCGGGCGCGATTCACAGGCGCCCGGACCACGTGGGAGCGAGGGGGACCCCCCTCCCCCTCCTCTGCCGCCTCTCCCCGCCCCCCACTCCCCCGCCCCTTCCCTTCCTCTTCCCCTTAAAGCGGCAACCGATCTTTCCTGGAGCGAGAGGTGGCCTCACGCTCTGTCCCGGACTTCGGGGCGGGGAGGAAGCTGGACTGGCGGCGTCCGTGCGGGGGCGTCGGAGCGGGGGCGGGGGCAGAGACCAAATCTAGGGCTTGAAGGTAGCGGCGTGTCCGGTGCTCTTGTGGGAGTGGGATGATCCCCTAGTATCCTCGTTTGGACTGTGTCTGAACTGAAGACTTCAGACACACTCCCCCCCCCCCCCCCCCCCCCCCCCGCAGTACAGGCAAGAGTCAGGGTGGGTCCTTTTGCAACCTAACTTGGTGTGATTCACGCTGGCTTATGTAAATTCCCGGGAATGTCTCGAGCCCTAGAGGATGTGACTCCAACGGAGAGAGAGGAACCATCTGTAGCCAATGACTTTGAACCCTAACCCCTTTCCAGAGCAAGCTCCCCAGTATGGAGAGTATTGCAGGCTTGAGAGCAACGTGGTTAGCTCTGTGACTGTTCTCAGGGATTCTGGGAATTAAACCTTGCTGTTCAAGTTGGACGTCCAAGTCAGGTCTCCTGGTCGCATGCCACCTGGCTTTCCCTTTTAAAAGAAAGTTCAATATATAGAGATAGGAATATATAGATATAAACATTTATTGCCAACATTCTCAACTTGTTTTTAAGTTGTCATTTAGTCAGTCACTTTATTCCCAGTTATAATTTTCACCCAAACAAAGGAAAATAAACAATTGGTTTACTAGTTTAGTGTAAAGGAGAAAGGACTCGTGGGAAGTAGGGCAGTGAAGAAAAACCAAACCAACACACTATAAAAACCAATGCATCTTCGTCCAGACTTTCTTGGATTTAATTTACCAGAAAATCACTTGGAAACAAACTGGCTCTTTTCTTTCACTTCTTGTATTCCATATCCCAAATCGGAGATTCTTAGTCGTAAAATCGGGGCTTTGAGGGGTCAGTCGTCCTGAGAGCCAGAGCTGGCACTGCCAGGGAACTGTCCCAGAACCTGTGCCTGCTAGGCAGGTTCTCTGCCGGCTGTTCTTCGAGCCCTACAGTCAGAGTTTAAAACCGGTTCCTTTCACATTGTGGTTTTTTTCCTCTTCTTTTATTCCTCTACTCAGAACACATGAGAGGTTTCAGCTGTGCTACATCTGCCTGTACTGTGTATATTTATTCTGGAGTTATAGGGTAGACAATGTAATGTTTGTGACAGAGTAGAAACATTAACCCTCCAAAACATGGCTGACCCAGCCCTGACCCAAGACATACACCTTCGTGGGTTTCTTTCTCACTGGTGCGGTGTGTACTGCCTGAAGTGTGGGGTCTTTCTTGAATGTGTCCCCAACCACGGGGCTTTTTATAGCTCTTATCTGATAAAAGGATTACAGTGCCTTCCATATGGATCCAGTACAATATATTAATTCATTAAAAAGTATTTTTTTCTTGCTTTGTACAAGCTCCCCCTGGTATTTCCCTTGAGAGCAGGGTCTGTCTCTTATCATTTTTTTTCATTTACCAGCTAATATAGTATATTACATGAAATAAGTACTGAACTAATTGAATTTTATTTTTGTCTTTTGATGTAACTTTTGGGTGTGTGTGAACATTTCCCCCTGCATTGGGTTCAGTGTGGGCAAACTGTAAGCAAGATCTCCACCTTGTGGGCATAATCAGAATATCCTCTAACTAGAGAACTACATTTTATAGTGGTGATTAAGTTAAACTCACTTGAAATACTAAATGCCACCGTGGGCCAAATTATGTCCTGAGGGCAACGGGGCAATTCAAAGTGCTTGGTGGCTCCGTGGTTTTGGCTTTTAGCAGAATCTGTGAATGTGTAGCTCCCAGTGATCCCTCATGGATCACTGCACGGGGAGTTCTCTAGCCCATTGTTTAAGAGTGGCCAGAGGGTACAAAGCCTGGCACTGAGTGAGTATTCAGCAACAATTCGATGATCCATCTGGAATGAGATGAAACTCTTCAAGTAGCATCATCAAGTTTGTTTGTTTGTTTAAATATATCACTGCTACAGGATACAAAGAAACTTTTCTCTCAAGTTCTTAAAAGGGAAAAAAATATTGCTGAGGCCTCTGCATAATGAATGTGAGGGAAACGAGATTATTAGTCTGGGAAAGTTGACTTTAAAACCAGCCACCCCAAATTCCAGACTCTCACAGTCATGCTAAGGGTACTGATGAAAGGGAAGCGTGAAGAACCAGGCTCAGATCTCAGATCTCAGATCATGAGTGGACTTTACGTTTGAGCCCCAGGACTTGACTTAGCCCCAGGCCTGAGTATGCTCTATACCAGGATGAGATGTATGAATAAAAGCTTCAATAGTCAAAATGCAAAATTGCAGAAAAACAGAGGAATAAGCTAGAGAAAGCAAGCACACACAAACACACCCTGCAGAGTGGTATGCCATTCGATTTATGGTGACATTTGATTATTTTAGACAGTGTTTATAGAACCTGCCTCTGCTTTCCTGTTAGCTGATTGCCCTCCTAGTTCCTTAGGTTTGAAACCTGAAGACAGCAGGTACCCTTGCTTTCTCTGAGGCTCTGAGGCAGGGAAACACCATCTCTTTTGACCTTTGGCAATTGCTTAGGGATGAGGTACCACTCACTTATCCCCAAATAAGAACTTTCTCTTTTAAGAGTTTCTTAATACTCCTTAAGCTTAGACCTCCAATATATTCAAAATCGCCTGCAGTCCTGTGTGAACAATGATCAGGCTCACAGAACTGCACTTTCTGGGCAACATAGAAAAAGTAGGGTGAGTGCGCGGAGCCAAGAATGAGGCTTGAAGTTGGAAGACTTTCTGAGTCTGGCTTTCCATTTTCTGACTTGTTCCTTGGGCTAATTTCTATCTTCCATGCATTTCAATTTCTCAACTTGAGAAATGAGGATAATAAATCGCACCAAACTTACAGGTTGTTATGCAACTCAGGTGAAATATTAATGGTAACCATAACAACAGCATTAGCAGGCACTTACTTCTGGGCGTGGTGTGGGACTCAGCCCAGTATGGGCTTTATTAATCCATGTAGCCCTCCAAGCAAATATTATCATTATTCTCATTGTAGAGATGGCAAAACAGAAGCATAGCCAGAAAGTTGCTGGCCTGCTGTCACATAGCTGCCAAGTGACAAAGTTGAGGCTCTGGTAACTTTTGTGTATTATAAATGGTGGCGGCAATGTCAAATATAAAAATGGTTGCATTAAGTCAAAGATTCAACTCAAATTAAGTTTCTTTGAAGCATGCTTTGGGGTTCCCACTGAGTGAAATGGTGAAGGCTCTCTCTCTGTAGTCCTGACCTCCGTGTGCAGCTCAAAATCTTTCTCCTTCAGTCGCGTCTTCTTTTTTTTTGGTGGCCACGATGGCAGATATCTACCATGTGCCTGGCTCCAGTGAACCTCCAGGCAGCTTCAGGCAACCCACTCATTGCAGCCTCTCCACCTGGCCTCCTTCATTCTGATTTGTGCTGTTTTTTCTACTGAGTTACATACTCCTCTCAAAGATACAGATGCCCAAGTGCACTTTTTATTTTATTTTATTTTTTATGTTTCTACAAAAAGCAAGAGAAAATGTGGTGGTGCACACAAGTTGATCCCTCCTTCCTGGAGGTGGGAGCAGGACTGTAAGTTTGAGGCCAGCCTGGGTTACATGGTGAGACCCTGTCCTAATAATAAAGTAAGATACTCCACAATAAACAGAAGAGAGGGAAACGAGGACACTTGAAGCTTACTATGATTCCAAAGTGATTCTATGACTCTGATATTGGCCGTGTGCAACTGATGACCTAGTGCAACTTTCTAACTCGAGGCTACAATTCCATTGTTCGTGTTTGTTACGGGTTGGGTGGCTGTGCTCCCTCCAGGTCTATGTATTGAATTCTCAACCCTAATGCCATTGTATTAGCTGCAGGGCCCTCTGCAAGGTGATTGGATCATGCAAGTCATGATCCCCTCATGAATGGGATTAATTTCTTCGTAAAAAGACCCCACATCTAGTACTCTTTTAGTCATATAAAGACCCAGGCAAAAAATTGCTGGGTATGAACCTGTAGGAGTGCCTTAAAAGACACAAACTCTCATGTACCTTGCTCTCAGAAGGTGATAAATATGGTTGGCTTTTTGAGCTACATAGGCTGTGACACTCTGTTGTAACAGCTCAAATTAAGACAGTCTTTATTCTCCATTTTCTTTCCCAGGAGGGCACAGTACCTTTCTGTCTGGGGGTTGCTCTCCCTTTCTTGGTTTTGCTATATGACCATGGTGTGTGTCTTTCAAGGACCACTTAGCTGTGGCTGGAGAGATATCTCAGTCGATGAAAGTCACATATGAGGCAGGTATCTGTATATGTCTGTAAAGTTAGTGTTGTGGCATGGAGACTGGCAGGTTTGGGCCTCACTGACCACCCAGCCTAGCCAACATGACAAACTCCAGGATAAATGAGAGAACTTGTCTGGAAAATAAAGTGGAGGAGGATAGAAGACAGCAACCTGTGCTTCCTACACACACACACACACACACACACACACACACACACACACACACACATTGCTTAGTCAAGCTCATTCTCATCTGTGTGGCTGTCATAGGCAGTCCTTATCCAGAAGGATTGTCTCCCAAGCTCTCCAGTGGAGGACTGAGGCCTTGCTATTTAGTATTGAATCCTCTGCTTCCCTTTACTTCCATGTATGCTTGGCTGGATTGTCACAGTTTACCTATTTTTATGCTCAGCATTTACTCATTTACTCATGAGTTTGGGATTGTCATTAAGAAAGAGTAGCATACATCTGTGATGGTTAATTTGGTAACAGAAGGATTGTGTCAGGTGGGCAGCATATGGGTAACCTGGGCTAAAGGATAACTCATATATAGAGCAGAAGATTTCGTATAGCTCACCACCATAATGTTCTGTCTAACTGTAGGGTCTGCCATCAATGGGGTCAAAGATGATTGATAGAACCCTTTGAAACTGTGAGCTAAAAGAACTTAAGCCTCACCCACTCAAATGGTTCCCTCAGATAATTCGGTCACAGCCCTGGAAAAGTAATTGATTCAGACGGCATGATTCAGATGTGGCTGGGAGGCCTCCAAGTGAGACAGGCATCCTGTAGGGGAGAGGTGACACAAGTCCACACCTTTTAGCAGAGGATAAAGATGGAAGAAACCAGAGTTCCTGGTTTCCATTTGCCTCAGTTCATTGGCACATGACCACTCTTCCCTGGACTTCCCTGGGAATTCACTTTGAATTGGAATTGTTTGCAAGTTGGAGTTTCTCTAGGCTGTGCCCTTACAGGAGAGCATGTGAACTGGAGAGGAGGACAGACATGGAAGCACCTTAATCACAGATGGATGGCTGGGAGCACAGCCAGGCTGCCTTGTATGCAATAGCTGTCTCACTTAAGGAAAATCGCCTTCCCTCTCTGGGCTTGTTAACTCATCCGAGAAGAGAAGATAACAGTTCGATGTTTTATTACCGTGTAGATGAGATGTGCCTTCCACATTTAGTAATTGCTCAATAAATTTTTATTGCCTGCTATCACAATGTTGGGTCTTTATTTAGAAAGAACATTGGAGCACAGAACAGGGAGCAACTGATCCTGCCAGGGAAGTCCGGGAAGGCTTCCCTAAGGAGGCAGATGATAAGATGGGACAGTGTTGGAGGGCGTGTTAGGACTTACAGGACAGCAGGTGAGCACAGCAGTCAGGTACCACGAGTTCATCACCATACCTTTCAGACACTCCATTTCTTCATCCTTGAAAGCATTTGGGTGAGTGAATTTGTTTAATTCTCTTGTGAAGCAAGTGTTAGGCCCTTCCCTAGCCAGAGAGGCATGGATGAGAACTTCCCCACCCCTTCACTAACACTCCTCTACTGTCCCAACCCATCTTGAAGAATTTACTTAACAAACATTTTCTGCTAGAAACGTGACTGCCCGCAGCTTTGTTGATTTTGGTTCTTGTGGCTGCCTAGAGCTTTACCCAGCATGCAATTAGTGATTCTGCACCTCTCCAGCATCCCCAGGCCCATGTCTCATCAGTCACATAGACGCTGAAGCTTAATTAAGCCTGTAAAGCTTTCTGATTTCCTCCAATGAAAGGTGGCCCATGAGTACCAGGTTTTATTTTGGTGGCTCCTGCCAAGTGTTATTATAAATAGGACTTAGTGCGATGTGGCTGAGCTCTTAGGGTGATAATGTGTCAAGACCAATCGAGGCTTTGGAGAGCAGAGATATTATCATAATGGTTCCATCATCTGCGGTGGGTGTTAATGGAAGTGGACGTGAACGGGAAAAGAAGTACTGCAGGCAGCAGAGCCGGGACGGAGGCAACTGCACAAGTGAAATATCGCAGCTCCTGGGATCTCCATCATAATCATTAACTCTATTAGCCTCCGAGCTATTCTTCTGCCATCTCTCCTAGATCGGGCTTGGCTCAAATAAAAAATGGATGCTTTAACTTCAAATGAAAATATATTCCTTTGCTGCTTTTTAAAATCCATTTATGTTAAAATGATGGCCAGCAGGTAGTAATTTATAACTGGGGGCTCACTGCAGTGCAGGCGATGAGTCCTGAGCAACTCCAGTGGGAGAGTAAGGGACTCTGGACACAAGAAAGGATGGTGCCTCCAGACTGCAAGGCTGCTGGCAGGGAGAGGGAAGGATGCTGTTGGCAGGGAGATGGGAGGGTACACAAGAACCTGAGGATTCTTGCCTGGAGGAAGGGATAGTAAACACAGAGGGGCTTCCTGTTTCCACAAAGAGATGGGTCCAGTTCCCTCTGTGATGCAGCCATAGTTTAGAACGTACCAGCTTCCTCAGCTCTAGACTTTGGCTGAAAACCATTTTGTGCCTCCTGTGGTAATATCAGTGATAGTGACACTGGTATGAACTGGTTGCCACCTGCAGTTTCTCTGTACCCAAAGTCCTATCTGGGCTGGAGGAAGCCAAAGACTTTCTCCCACTCTGTAGCATATCTAGAACTTTGTCTCTCAAGCTTGTCTCCTTAGGTCTCCTTTCTGCTTCTAATACAGGTTTCTTTTTTCTTTGTTTTATTTTAAATGATCTATTTATTTTACTTTATGTATATTGGTGCTTTGCCTGCAAGTATGCCTGCCTACATATATGAAGGAGTTGGACCCCTAGAACTGGAGTTACAGACAGTTATGAGTTGCCATGTGGGTACTGGGAATTGAATCAGGGTCCTCTGGAAGAGCAGCCAGTGTTCTTAACTGCCAAGCTATCTCATTCTGTTTTATTTAGTTTTAAAATCATGTACCCACGTTCTGTCTCCCTCGAAACAAGGAGTTGGATCTCTTGTTCACTAAGTAGGTCTCAGGGATTGAACTCGGGGCATCAGGCTTATTGGCAAGTGTCTTTACCTTCTGAGCCGCTTCCCAGGTTCAGTTGTGAAGTACCATGACCAGCCCCTTTCCCTCATGAATCAGCAGTTCAATGAGTTTCCCAGAGTTCTGAGGGCCTTGTCACCTCACCCCACCCTCTTCACGTGGCCTCTGCTCCTCTCTCCTTTCTTCTTTCCCATCCTGTAGAACTTATTCACATTGTCCACCCCTCCTTCTCAGCTTCGAATCCAGGTTGCTCCCGGTGTAGAACTGGGGAGCCAAAGAGAGATGATCTGATGGACAAAAATTAGTATTCTCAGTATGTGCCCTCCCCATCAGAGAACGCTGAGAGCCTTTCTACTCATTTCATCTTTAAAACCTACTTCTTATCCCAATATAATTGATGGGAAAATGGGGGAGCTAGGCTTGGCTTCCAAGACCGCTACTATGGGACAAAGGAGAAACCCACATACCATCTCCTGAAAGGCACAAGTTACATTATTCACCTCACTGGTTGAGCATTTCTAATCCGAAAATACCACATTCAAAATGCTACAAAGCCTCAAACTTTTTGAGTGCAGACATGACATCATAGATGAAAAATTCCACACCTGACCTCATGTGATGGGCTGCAGTCAAAACACAGGTGCAATAAGAACACTGTGTAAGTTGCCTTCAGGGTGAGCATATGAAGCATATATGAACATTCATAAGTGAATTTTGTGTTTAGGCTGGGGCTGAGGTGGGAACTCCCATGACACCTCATGATAGATATATTCACATGTTCCAGAATCCACAGTGTTCAACATCTGAAGCAAATACATTTTGGATAGTACGCAGCCTGTATGTCTCGGGATTCTGGGGCTCGGAAGCCCTCCACTGTCTCCTCCAAACTTGTCTGAAGTTGGCACTTTGCACTCTGAGTCTCTCCTCCTGTGTTAAGGGCTGTAGCCCAGGACTACTCACAGGGAGATGAGGTGCAAGGAAAGGGGGGATCCTAGGATTTCTAGCCTATGAATGGGTTCAGAATGGTTGACTAAGAAGTCCCATCTCTGTCTTGGAACAACATTGATCTTGGCAAGGATGGAACTGGCTGTCAGTTCCCCTGTGGTTTTGACCCCCTTTCCCCTGGAGCCAACTCTGAGTTGTCACAGAAAAGGTGTCCCAGTAGGGCTGGGCCATGTTTGTTATGACACTGAGACTGGCTTTGGAGTATCTCCAGCTGTCTTTCATCTCTCCAAAGGAAAAAGGAAGAAAGAAACCACGGAGGCCATTTCCTGCCGAGATTAAAGACCAGCTATGAGTCTAGGGACACCTGACCTAAGCAATAGCAGAAGAATGGCTGGGGAATTATTATGATGGTATATTCAGATGGTTCTCATATGGTATATTAATATATATTCATATTAAAGGGATTCTAGCAAGCCCAAGCATGACAAACATGGCTCTGGCAGGTCTTCCCCTTCTCCCTGATTCCTCTGCTTTGCTAAAAAGCCATTAGATTACATTCTTCAAGCTAGCCTCCAATGTCTATTCCCTTATTTGGCCACTTCCTCCTCCTGAGGCTGACTATTAAAGTATTGAAGTTCAGCAATCAGAAGCTGCCCTCCCCCCTTGTTGGCCACCTTAATTAGCATGCCCTATTAAAATTTAACACCTCATCCTAACATAGGATTTCCCCTTTTACCTTTATAAACTGCCATTTTTCTGATGGGCTGTCACCTCTCTATTCAGAGGTAGTCCTTTGTACCCCAGGACAAATATCCTTTCCACCCCTTTCTTGTTCCTTTCCCCTTCTCTCTGTCCTCTACCTCCTGTCTTTGTCTCTTGTTCCCTGCCCTTTGTCTCTCTGAGGCAAATAAATCTCCTTTGTGCTGAGAAATTGGTCTTGGAGTGTTTTGCTCCAATACAGGTCCCTTTACATATAATTCACATTCAGCTTTGCCAATCTGGCTGAAGTTTCAACCTGACAAGGTAGGGTAACAAGGCAAGGTGAGCGACTGCTTCTGATGAAGAGAAAAACAGCCTTCAGAGAGATGCAAGGCAAGTCATGGGTTCATGGCTAGTTTCCAATAATCCTGAAACAGGAGTGCATTTTACCTGACTCCTACCTAAGTGGTTCATGTGATGGCTGCCCAACCCCCACCCCAGCCCTCAGGGAATTTGATCATTGCTGCTCACATCTGCACCCTCTGTCACCTTCTCAGATTTTCCATGGCCTCAAATCCTTACTGTCATCCACACGCCAACTACATGTGTATGGTTCATGTATTTACAACCTCCACAAACATACCAGTAAATGAGGAAAGAAAAAGAAACCTGAGAATCACTGAAGGGCTAGAACATTGCAAACCCCACTCCCATTTGATATACTCTCTACCTTGCTTTTCAGGAGTGTGTGTGTGTGTGTGCGTGTGTGTGTGTGTTTTGGGCGGTGACACTGAGGGAAAGAGAACATGACTACTTTGAAATAATTTTCTCTCTCTTCCTGTTTCTGTTGGTTACTCCAAGAACTAATCAAAGCAGCCACAGAGACAAAGACGACTTATTTTCTCAGTGTAATAAAAAGGAAGAAAGAGAGAAGAAAAAAAGAGAGGAAGAAAAATAAAGAAACAAAATATAAAACGACCTGGAGATGCTCCAGGGGAAACACTAAAAAACAAAGTACCTCCCTCATTTTCCTGCCGCCATGATGGATATCCTCAGTCCCACCAGGTGAAGTCAAGCCCACAGATCAGAACAGGCTCTGCTCTGTGGCCTTTCCCCTTTAGAGTGCCCTGGAGTTGGGGGCGATAGTGGATCCTCACTGTTGTATAGAATCTACAAGCCTGCCTGGATCACATGGTTTTCCTATCTTGGTTTTCTTCTTTCCAAAATGAGACATTCTTGCTTTTTCATAGGAGTATTCTGACTCAAATGAGATTATAGGATTAGAAACAGTATAACATGTGAAGTACTGGCTCCAGAACATAGTGGTTTTAATCAGTATTAAAAGCCCCACACCCAGCTGCATAAACAACTGTTGTACTTTAACTGTATACATTTTCACTCTATTTCATAGAGCATTATGTACATGCGTGGTGTGTGTGTGTGTACGTGTGTGTACGTGTGTGTAGGTGTGTGTTTGTGGCACATATTAAGATCAGAGTAATAAAGAATGTAGCACTTTGACCACCTGCCTGTGTGCGGCTATACAATGTACAGGCATCGCACTGGCATTGACTGCAAGCTATTGCACTGTAGAAGAATTGGAGCCAACAGGCCCAGACAAGTACCATGTTGTGTAAGCATCTGTAAGCAGGCATTGTTGCTGTGTTGGTTTTTGTTTTTGAGATTGACTCTCACTATGCAGGTCAGGCTAGCCTTGAACTTAAGGATCTTCCTTCTTCGGCCTTCTTAGATGCTGAAGGCTTAGGCCATTGTCATGGAGGCTTTCTATCAAGGGTGTGGCCCTAAGATGTCCCTGTTTACCATTTATTTATGCTCTTACATTCCAGGAAGGAGAAATCTGATTGGTCCTCTTGGAGACAAAGATTCCAGCCTTGGACAAGTGGCAAATTGTATTGTTAAGGGGGAGCTCTGCATGGGACCGCCACTCCCCATGTCTTGCTCCCATCTATTCTGTGGTTTTTGATTTTCAAAAAAGTATAGCCTTGCATTCCTTTGAAAATAATAATGAAAGCTCTCTGCCAGTGAATAAAGCAGGCGGAGCCAGACTGTAAGATCTCAACAAAAAGCATTTGGTTATCTTCTATGGGGAGCCAATAAAAATTGCTACCAAGCAGCATGATCCATCACTCATTTGCTGTGTACTACATGACAGAGTGACACATCGCCTTGGGTCTGAGTAAATGATGATGACGTTCCCTCTGCCCTGCAACAGCAAAGTCTTGTCTTTGTAGTTCCATCAGTTAGCAGATCCAGCATTTCCATACATTTGCTTAGTTCTGACTGACAGATTAATAAAGGCCACCATTTGAGACCTTAGTTTGGGCAAAGAAAAGTAAATAGGAGTAGCCCATTTTTCCTATAGCTAGCTGAGTTTCATATTGATAAAGCATACAGAAAGTATGAAGAAGATTGCATTTGGGGGACAAGGGCAGGCCAAGGAGAGCAAACATCCCATCACCCCCAGGGCAGGATGATTTAAGGATTGCCTGGAATAAGCTCAAAGGCAGACTGCATTTTCTCTGCTGCCTATTTGTGTTTCCCAGGAAAGAGGAGCCCAGCCAGGGCTGGAGAGGTTGAAGGAGTGAGAAACTGAGAAGTGGGAGCCCAGCCATCAGGGAGGGACTGGGGATGCTTTCACCCTTAGCAATGCTTCCTGGCAACGTCTGCCCACAGAGGACTTGCCTGGAGGCCTCCCCTTCTCAGCTGTAGAGTCCTTCTCAGGGTCAGTAAATCCTCCTTCTGTCTGTCCAACTTATTCCTTGTGATTTGTTTTGGGGGGAATGAAGTTGTGCTGCTGGCAAATGGTGAGAAATGTGAGGGCAGAGGCACAGCCATCTCTGATAACTGGAATAGCTGTCTGTCAATCAGATGTGTAGGGCTTATTACATGTAAAGCGCTAGCGTCTCTTTACAAGGACTCTTGGGTGAAGTTTTATGGCCACTATATACAGAAGAGCAAGTAAGATTCAGAGAACTTGTGTGAATGCTTCAGTTGGGACAACCAGGTGCCAATCTGGGGCAGGACACTTCCAGGTCATCCTCACTAACCTCTACATTTGTAAAGCCAGTGCACAATGACCCCAAATCTTGTATCTCGGTGACACATCTCTGGGACCTATCACAGAACTGCAGTATTAATCTTATAGATTGGGAATTAGGGCGTCCATCCTGTTTCTCTAAAAACTGTAATAGTCCTGTGACAGCAATGCTGTGGCTTGGATCTGAAATGTTCCCCCAAAGTCTGTGTGCTGAGGGCTCCTAAGGGGTGCCTGGATCTCGCTCATGGGTTAGCCTGATGCTGTGTTTATAACTGAATGAGGTCCTGGGAGGTGGTGGGTGCTATAGAACTAAGGTTCACACTGGAGGAACTAGGTGTCAGAGGCACACTCCTGTGACCATTTTTGTCCCTTCTCTTCCCTCTCTCCATCTCTTGTCTGCCATCTTTCTGCTATACTAGCTCCCAGCCACAGTATTTTGCCTTTCTAGGCCCCAGAAACGTGGAATCAAATGACTGTGGACCAAAGACTTTGAAACTAAGAGCAAAAATACAGCTTTTCTCTTTTAAGTTCATTTTCTCAAAGATTCTGTCCCAGTGGCAGCAAGCTGACTAAAAAACGTAATTTTAAGTTACGCCTTTGAGTCCATTCTCTTCTTATTGCTAAATATAGATTTTTAGTTAATTTTTGGAGAATTTCCTATGTGAAGTCTGTTGTTAACATGTGGTCAGGAGACCAAAGTACTGTGAACAGCCTACAGACGAAAAGTACGTGCTCAGAAAGGAGAGGAGAGCTCTTTCTAAAAAGACCTATATGGAAAAAAATTCCTTCCTTCCACCCCTTCCCGGTATCCCCTCTTTCCCTCTGTCTGTTTGTTTTTTAGATACTGAATTTACTAAGTAGCCAAGGACGTCCTTGAACCCAGTCTCCTGCATATACCTCCCAAGGGCCAGGATTACAGGAGCATGCTGCCATGTCCTGTTTAGGCAGTGCTGGGGACTGAGCCTCAGGCTCCATGCATGTTGGTAGAGGAGCAAGCCATTGAACGGTATCTCAGCCGTGAAGCGTTCTCTTTCTTGCAGCCTCAGACTCAGGGTGTCCTCTTCTCTGGAGGCACTAAAGCAGGGCAGGAGGTCGGCTGGTTTTATTAGAATTAAAAATCCTGTGAATTGTGTGCTAACTGCCTCTGGCCATAATGGGAACAAAAATGACATTGCTTCAGATGATACCATGCACTAATTAAAGCAGCAGAGACAGGAACAACAGAAATACAACAGCAACAAAAATGAGAGTCCTGGGTCTTGGCTCACTCCCCTAGCAGGACAGTTGAATTTAAATTTCCATTATTTTGAGTGAATGGGGCCCTGAGGAATCATATAGGGATGGTATTTTATGTGATTTCAGCAAAGTCTCTCTTGTAGCAAGAGAGCTTTTATGAAACTCTGCTGTGCATTGTTGAAAAATAAAAGTACCAAATACACACATTTCCAGAAAAAAAGTCCAGGTAGAAACATAGACTTGCTAATAGCAGATTACAGAGGAAAGGTACTTAAAGAGAAAGATCTTTTTCTTTTTTCTTAAAAAAAAACCAAACTATTTCTAGAGTCATTAAATTTTTATATGTATAGTTGTTTTTAAAAACAATTTTATTAGCCTGCATCACTCATACATAATGAAATGTTTCATTGTGATGTTTTCACAATTCACATGTTGTATTTCAATCATACTTATAACCCTGGTAACCCCTCTTTCTCCTCTCTCACTCCTACCAATCTTCTTCCTCTTGCCAACTAGCCCTCCTTCTATGTGTGTGTGTGTGTGTGTGTGTGTGTGTGTGTGTATGTGTGTGTGTGTGTCCCTGTGTCCTGATGAGTATTATCAGAGTGTGGTTTGTGGGTGAGAGTTTATTTACAGAACCATGACCAGTAGCTATACCACTGTAGAAAATGTCTTACCCTCCACCATCATCCTTTAATTATATAAATCCCTAGATAGGGACAGGCCCATGAGCCTCTCCTTCTTTCAAGACAGGGTGTTGATTAGCCTGATCTTGGAGGGATTTTGACACCACCTCTTTGTGAGCAGATGGGACCAATTGATGGCTTGCCTCCGGGATGGTTTGTGCTTCACTGTACTAGATCATCAGAAGAGAGAGGAGACAATGACTCTTAAGAGACAGGATGGTGCCTCTCACCTGGTAGCCTAGGTGCTGTGACCCCTCAGCCCATCCCCAGCTCTGCACGAAGCCTACATGTGGTATTATCTTAGCATTCTGGAGGTAGGAGTAGAAAGATCAGAAGTTCAGCATCATTCTTGGCTGCAGAGTGAGACCTAAGGGCAGCCTGAGAAACAGGAGATTACATAAGGACTCCTGCTCCTACTGCCCTTCACAGAAAGTATTAAGAAGCTGCCCCACTGGAGGATGTGAGCCTCAGCAATAGCTGCGAAGATGAGGAATGAAAGCAGAGGCTGTGAGCGTAAGTGAAAGACATGGTTCCAGGCATCACCTGAACTGACTTAGTGACCGCTGCTATGGCCTGAGAGCAGCCCAGTGGCTGATTCTGCGCCTGAGAGGGACCCAAGGAATCCAGGATTTGTCTCTTTAGATACTGAAACAGTAGTACAAAGGATTAGAATACGCACAGGAATTTCATGTTGGGAGATGGAAAAGGCTGAAGTCTGATGCCAGCCGTAGTGGGACCTGTCTCTGGAAAGGAGACATCCCCCTGTTCTGACATCTTGTCAGACTTCCTTGAAGGAGAGAATGAAGCAGAGACAGCAGTGATGGGAGGGACCACACCTTGTCAAGGGCTGCTCAGCTATGCATATCCCTTGCCCTCTATTTAAACCTGAACCTCATGTTAGAACTTCAAAGATGGACCTGGGGAAACGAGGGGTCACTGGGCCTCTCTGATCCACATACCAGTGTGGCCACACTGAATAAATCTTTCTCTGATTTAGCTATTACCTGTCTGTTTAACTGGCCCATGAGGGCAGGCCAAACCTAGTTTGAGTGTCCAGAGCCCAAACTCTAACAACTCTGGTAACAATCCCATTGGTTTCCCTCCAAACCCAGATAGTAGATGTTTATATTGTGTCAGCAATTATAGCACAGTCACCTTCTTCAAACTCCCATTATTCTTGGAAAAGTCTAACAATGGGATTACCACTCTTCCACAGATCTTTTCTGTTTCCAAGCCCTACCCTTATGCAGAAGAGAGCTTTTAAAAAGTTCCAACAACGACAGCATCAAATCAAATGTTATCGGCATTGGCTATCGAGGAGGTGCAGCCCTGAGGAGAAGGGTGGGTAACTCCTTTGGCACCCACCTGGGGTCTGGGATGCCCAACTGGGGTCTGAGATTTCAGTAATATTTCCCCCATCTGCTCAGTAGTTCCAGTGTCCCTGAAAGGCAGCCTACTTACCACAGTCCTCAGGGAGAGCTTTTAACAAACAGGAACAACTGTTGACTCAGGGTTTGTTTGCTTGCATTTAATAAATGCAGGCTCTTAGCTTAATGTGCCAGTTATCAAAATAGCAAATTAATTGCTGAGGACGGTGCTTGAGATATACCAGAGATGTAACGGAGTTGGCCTCTTGCTTCTACTGTGCACTATGCATTGTATTTCCGGCCAGTTGGTATTTAGCTCAGGTAATAATGTTGCTAAACCAGAGCCAGTTAAATAGAAGAATGAGTGTCTGCAGGTCAGGAGGGTTGGATCAGTCAATGCAGAGAGAGAGAGAGACTCACTTAATAGACACTCCCACCTGCCAGGATGCCAGTGCTTGCTCAGGAAGCTTGGCTGGATTAACAATAGTTCATCATCCAGGGACAGAGCCAGTTATCATCCTTGCTTCAAGTACCTTCCCCTTTGGTTATAAACTTATAGCCACGATGTCAGTGACAGCCACGGTTCTCTGTGCTCATGGTATGACAGGTGCTTTGAGTGAGTAATCTCCAGTTCTGATTTGCAGACGAGAAGCTGACATGGAATGGTCAAATAGTCTGCCCAAGGTCATGGATATGCGTTAACTGGCAGAGCTGGGTTCTGTAGAACATTGAGTGCTAAAGCTACCCCTCTTTTCATTTGCAGAGACCCTGAAGCCCTGAACATGGGAGTTTGGGGCAATACACAGGGAGGATCTGCCCTTGCCTTCTTGCTTTACTGGCTGATAACCAGAGCAGTTTATTTTACTCCCGTGTTAAGCCCTGGGCTTGCTCCACCATACTTCTCCTTATTTGCAGCTCCTCATGGCTGCTGAGAAGAGGCATTCTCTCCTATGTTTGTGAATTTTATGCTTTGTGCATCCCTGTGTATCCAGCAGAAGGGCTTAGCATCACACTGATGAGAACGAACACATACCCAAGGAGAAAAAGTGTAAGTCCTACCCTGTGTTCTCCACCCTCTGATAACTCTCCTGTTTGCTTTGTGGCCTATCTAAACCCCTCAGTTACAGGCTTTTTGGCTTACCTGAGATCCAGCAGCCAGTGGAGAAACCCAAAGACATGAGCAGGACTACCTGTTCCAGATGGCCTGATGATGGGGCTGAGTGGCCAGGTCACGTGGTTCAAACTAACCAGTGGATAGAGCAGAGACTGTTCAGAAGCTGGCTGTCTATTTATGACATTCATTATATATTCTTATTTGGCTCCTTGGACCCAGTGATGATGTAAAGGGTCTATGATGTCACATGAAATGTCTTGGAGGCCCAGGACCAGTACAGGAGGAAGCATTCCTAGAGACCTTAGGATGGTCCCTGTGCTAGCACTGGAAGTCCTGTGTTTGGAAACCTCTCTGCCTTCTTTTGGGTGCCCACCTTCCAGACAGTGTGTATCCTTTCCAAGTATCCATTGTGTACCAGAGGAGAGAGAGCAGCACAGAACATAGGAAGGTCCCTGTGCTCCAGGGCCGCTTTCAACAATTATAGATCATTCACTAAAGCGTGTGAATTATGACTTCTAAGGAACCTGAACCTGAGTGCTTAGGAGGCTTGCTAATGAAGCCAGGTGCTGCTCTTAAGGAAGGTTATGTAGTAGAAGTCTGTTCTAGTCAGGGTGATTAGAAAAAGCCTATGTGGGGCTAGCAGGGAACAGAGGTCTTAAGGAAGAAGAAGAAGGCAGACACCCAAGGGAAAATTTTGGGGGGGAAGTTAGGTTGTTCCAGCTGAAGGATCAAAAGCAAGGCCCTGATGTGGGAACAAATACACAGGCTCTGGGGATGGGAACACAAGGAAGGTTAGTGCCCACTAGTGTAGGGAAAGCGGGGAGAAAAGAGGAAGGGAGGAGTGAGTAGAGAAGCATGTAGGGGGTCTCTGATGGTGGAGTGTCTTGATATCTGCACCAGGTATGCCCTTGGGAAGTACCACTCTCAGAAAAAGAACAGAGGTCCAGAGGAGTCAGGTAGGACTAGAGAATGTGCTCCACGGGGCTGAGTAGGGAACGCCTGTTATGATCTGAACGTGAAATGTTCTCCATAACTTCTTGTGCTTGAACAGTTGGTCCTTAGGTCCTTCACTGGGGGCCCTTTCCGGGGAAGGCTGTCAAACCTTTTGATCATGGGATCTAGTTGGCAGAAGTAGGGTTGAGGAGTAGGGTGTGAGGGCTATGGAGAACCTCAGCTTCTGAGCCTGAGGTCTCAGCCTTCTAACGGCTAGTAGGATGTAACCAACAGTTTCAAGCTCTCATTGCCACGACCAGTACAATGCATTTCCCACCACACTGGGCCATGTTCCCTGGACCCTGTGCTAGAGAAAATTCTTTCTCCTTTAAGCTGGGGGAGGGAGTGGTTTTCCATCATAGTGAAGAGAAATGTCGCTAATGTTTATATCACACAGTCTCTCCCACTCTCATGCCCTTGACTTATGGGGTCTTAGTAAATGGACAGCCATCACACTTGCAGGGATGACCCATCATGTACTGTATCATTCAGTGGCTTTGGTGAGGCCAGGCACGTGTCCAGTACAAGTTGTTCTCTTTATGGTCATCTTTTTAGCATTCAAGTACAAGAAGAAAGTGGCTAAGCAAGCAGAAAAGTTCCGTATTCCTTGATCCATCCATCTTCTTGTATGATTTCTCATTGGGGAACTCGCTGGAGCTGCTCCTATCACCAATCAGGAGATGGATGGAGATGGGAAGTCAAGCGTTCTTCCCTTCATTGCCATCAGAAATCTTGTAGCATCTGACAGACCGAGACAGATTGCCTCTCACTCAGTCAGGCCTGCATTGCAGACAGGGTCCAGCTTGAAGGCCCCAAGCTCCGTTTCAATGTTGTTATTGGCAACATGATTGAAGGGGGAGTCAGCAGCCTGTCAACTCGGCCTTCATGGGACTATTAGAGAGAAGCAAGTGATAAAATGTAGTTTGTTTTCAACAAGGTTCCCTTTCTGTCCTCCATGATCAAATCCAAAACATACCATAAAAAATGGCTCCCTGTCCCTACTCTTAGGCTCAGTAATTGTTAGATGTGAGTGAAGAGCTGAACATTGATCTCCATTGAGGAATGTGATGTTGCTTTTGCCGAGGATGATGTTTGTGGTAGACAATGCTTCCTTTCTGAGATACACACAATAAATCCTGTGAGAATGTCACATCACACAGACAAGGAAAGGTCAGGTTGCAGGTGGAATCAAGGAGGCCCACCAGTGGCTTTTAAAACAGGGAGAGTGGAGGTGGCATGGTGACCTGTGACTTTAGTCCCAGTCCTTGATAGGCAGAGCCAGGTGGGGTTAAGGACAGCCTGTTCCACATAGCAAGCTCCAGGATAGTCAGAGATAACCTGTCTTAAAACAAACACCTCAATAACAATACCCCCTCCCCAAATGGGCCTGGTGGCATGATGCTAAACTCCATACTGGGGAGACAGAAAGGAAGATTGCTAGCCAGTTAGTTCAACTTATTTGGGTGAGCGCTAGTCCACTGAGGGACCCTGTCTCAAGAAACAAAGTGGGCAGTTTCTTATACAGAGACTGGCCCCTGGGCTGCACACATATGTTATGTGTGGGAGCACACACTAGCACTCACATTTATGTCTGTGTAACACATGCCCACCTTACCAAATACAATCAATCAATCAATCAATCAATCAATCAAAACAAGAAAAAAGCGGGGAGACTATCTCAACTTATTCAGGTAGATCCAATGGACCTAGTGGGGTCAGTAAAAAGAGAGGCAGAGAGATTAAAAGTTGAACTCCCTGGGAAAGTTTGTCACTGCTGGTTTTGAAGATAGAAGGAACTCATAAGCCAGGAAATGTGTGCGGCCTCTAGCTGGTGAAACCACAAAGGATACAGATGGATGGTTAGAGTCTTCAGGCTGGAGCCCAGCTGACACTCTCGGCTCAGCTCCAGAAAAAAAAAAATTGGAAGAGTGGGATGGGGGGAAAGGGGGGAGACAGCTTAGTCAGCAAAGTGCTTTGCTGCACATGCATGGGGACATGGGTTCCATTCTCAGAACCCATGGAAAAAGGCCAAGGTGGTGGCATAGTGGTAACGTAAGTTCTGGAGAGGCAGAGACATGAGGCTTCCTGTCGCTTGCACTGATGACTTAGAGAAGGATGAGCTCATCAGTTTGTTCCATTCCAAGCTACAAGTTTGTGGCATTGGGCTATAACAGTGATGTCAAACAAAAACTAACATTGTTTTAGACTATTAACCACTTAAAAAGTCAACGTTTTAAGTGTCTTCATTTATGGAAGGCTTCGGAGCAAAAAATAGTGTTAGCATTAAAAAAACAAATCTGGGGTTTATTGTTGGCTTGTTCATGAAACTGAGGAAGTGAGATCAACTTAGCCGTCCATCAAGAGATGAATGGACAATGCAAACCTGGTCCATATGTAACAGGGACTACATTTTATCTGTAAAGAAAAGAGAAATCATAAAATTTGTAGGAAAGTAGGTAGATACAGAATGCATAACATTAAGTCATATAATCTCAGAAAGAAAAAATCTGCATGTTTTCCCTCATCTACAGATCCTAGCCTATATTATATATGTGTGTAATATATACATATAAACAAATGTACATATGGGTGTTGCCTAACACGTGGAGAGGAGGACAAGAAAGAATATATACTGGGTGATGAAGAAGACGGAATTCAGGTAATAGGCACATGACTCACTGAGGAGAATATAGTGCTAATAGTTTTTCTAACTTTGCTATTGATTTTTTTGTAGTGAATAAATACATAAAAATACAATTGATAGTAAAAGTGCAAAATCTAGTGTGATATTCCATAGTCTCAGAATGGCTATTCTAATGTATACCAGATCATTAAGATGTCAATATTGGGACTATCTAATCTCACTGTGTATCTTTAAAATAAAGGTTAGATATATATTTTTTATATTCTGTAGTATAAATATACTAATATAATTTTATATATAACTGATAACAAAGGGTAAAGTTTAAATATATACTATATAAATATATAATATAAATATATAAATTATAAAATATATATTTAAACTTTCTTGTAAAGATACACAGTGATATATATACCTATACATATCACATACGTATATACCTATATGAATCACATACATACACACACACATACACACACACACACATACACACACACACACACACACACACACACACACACACACACAGACATGTGCATGCTTCAGGATGGGGATTTTTACCCTGCTCCTCGTATTCCATAGGAAACTCCTTGAAAGCTATTTTTTCCAACCAGAGCGAGTCATCTGGCTGATAAGTCTGGAAAACATCGCTGCACATGTTGCCATGGACTTGTTCTATTTGCTGAAGCTTTTGTGGGCTGGTGATTTGGTCAGGACTTAGGTATGGTTTTTCTCTGTGCCGTGTGATCTTAGTTCAGTTCACCCACATGTTTGTGGTTAGTGGCTTGTCAACTAGCTGTTGGTTGATTCTGCACGTTAGCACTCATAGGCCCAGCAGTAGCTAAGGTTTCTGCTGAGGCACTGTGGTATTTATCCGTGTGCCTTTTCCACTGGTATAACAGTTTACCATTCCTTACTTGGTAGATGGGTCCTAGAGGAAGGATGCAGTGGACCCTTGACTCAGCCTTGCCATGGAAGTTGAATAACATTATTTCATGCTTTCTATTGGTCAAGGCAAGTCACAGGGCAATCTTGGTAAAGAACTGGGAAATACATTTCCTGATGTGAGCGTGAGTAGCTACCCACAATGGAGATGGGAAGAATCCACAGTTAATGTTTTCAAGCTTGGGCCTCAGTGGCTCCTATTTTTTTGGCAGGATGACCTGGAGCTGGTATATTCTCTTTCTTCTGTTCTGGCCCTTTTCTTTTGGTGATGTCACTAGGGCACAAGGTTTATCTCTGAAGGGGAGAACCTTGAATATGTTCAGCTGCTGTGATTGTGGAGAGATCGCTGAGTGTAGTTCAGAGAGGAAGGACTAAGAAACTAATCAATGGTACCGATTAGTTACCACTCACAGAAGTAGCTAGAAGAAGAATGCTACCAGGGCCTTGGTCTCATTCCTGGGTGCATTTCCCCATTGCTTTATACCTAAGAGGAGAGAAAGCCATAAATAGTGAAAACTTCACAAATCCGACAACAATGACTTGAAGGAGTTATTGAAGCAACACTACCGGGTGAGGGGATTATTCTGAAGCCATGTCACAATTTCTACCACAAGAAGAGGAACTAGATGCCCACTAGAAAGGCTTTCCCTATCTTTGTGGAACAACTCTACAAAGCCTAGCTATTAGAACGCTTGAAGAGTGCTGACGGATTCTGGGAAGTATTTACTGCTTTTGCATTGACATTCTGCTCCTGTCTTCCTCTACTTTTGCTGATTCTCGGACAGCTCCCTGGAGATGGTGATGGGATGTGGCATAAGCTGACATCTGAGCATTCTGATATTGCAGTTCCTTCTAGATCATCTTTTCCACAGGCAGCCAATGGAGAATGCAGTAAACACACGAATGCATAGACACACTTTGAGTATTGTTGATACAGCTGATGGTAGGACACGGGCATGAAGCCTATTGTGAGCCCAATTCAGTCAGTTTTTAATCCAGAAATACTTCTCTTCCTATGACAACAGCAGAGGAAAATGAGAGAATTCTATAGCAGCTCTTAATTTGTAGCATCCATAAAGAACATTCATCCTTCCCATATGGCCACAGGAAGCTTTGGGATTCACTTAGCCATCAGAAAACATTGTGCTCTGCAGACTGAATTCCTCACTTTGAAACTTTGGGAAGTTTTTTTTCTTCACTTTTCTTTACCTCCCTTTCTTTTGTAAAATGAGCAGATAATACTCATTACACGAGACCTCAGAGGATTGTCACATACATTTCTAATGTCTATACCTATCATGTTGCAGATACATATTATGATGGCCATATGGCATTAAGAACTGACTGAGGGGGACTGTGATTTAAACCCTTACACAAGTTTGTGCAGTAGCTAGAGGAACCAAAAATAGCTAGACAGGAAGAGATGGGATCAAAGCTATGTGTTTTGAAGGATGCGTTTTTCTACATGTGTTAAGTACAGTAGCAAGAGACAGTATTAGACTAACGAGTGGCTTCCAGAGAATTCTTTACATTTCTTTTAAAGATTTATTTATTTATTTTAAGTATATGGATGTTTTACTTGCTTGTATGTTTGTGTACCACATGAGTGACTGGTGCCCACAGTGGTCAAAAAAAAAATGTTAGATCCCCTGCAACTAGAATTACAGAGGGTTGTTGGGAACGAAACCAGGATCCTCTGCAAAAGCAGTAAGTCCTATGAACCACTGAGCCATCTCTCCAACCTCCTCAGATAAGTCTTAAAGAAAAAAGAATAGATCTGATGTCAAAGCTGTGGCTCGTGGTGACAGGGTTTGGTGATAGGAGGTGGAGGCAGAGTAAGATGGGCATAGGAGCAGCAGTGGCGTGCCATAGTATAAGAAGGTGATCCATACTGCTGGGGAGTCGCACCATGGTCACTGCAGAGTCCCAGTGTTTGTTCCTATTGTCTCCTCTCTGGTATATCTCATTGATTTGACAAGTGTGTTTCTGTTGAAAGTATCAGCTCTAAGATTTCTTAATGACTGGCATATCAAAGGACAAAAAGCAAGAACACAACACATTCTTCCAATTGAGCTCCTCCGGAAACCAGTGAATAGCCAGGAAAAAACACATCTTAGCTTAGCTCTTCCCTCCACCAGCTAAGATCCCCAGTGCCCCTCCGGCTCCTTTTCTACAGCCCAATGTAGCATTAGGGTGAGAAGGAATCCAAACTGTCTTTCTAAAAACCAATCCTCATATTTCTGGTTCCCTTGTTATTACAGTGATGTCTCCTTAGGGACAGTGAACCACATGCTGAGAGTAACTAACTGGCATCCTTGGAGCTATTCTGACTTTCTCTGTCCCAACAGGGTCAGGGAGGAATGAGTCTACTTGCCAGGAGAGTCAAGAAAAGCTTCTTTGTCTTGATCCTGTCTGTGTCAGAGCCAAGGCAGGCCCAAGCTTTGCACATTGCAGCTTAGATGTGCAAAAAGCCTGAAAGGAATTTCCTTTATTTTAATAATTGTCTTCTGTTCTCTGAAGTACTACCTTTCCCACTCCAGGAGAGTAAAAAAAAAACATATACAAGATGATCCCATTAAAACAGAACACATTCCCAGTTCAAAAATGTCCCCGTGAGTAAGTATGCTAACAGTCTGCTATCAGATGCTTTTTCTTGTAAGAGTTGTTCTCCACTCTTTTGGGAGATGGTATCTCAGGTAGAGGATGGTGGAACTGTAGGCATCCTTGAGAGAAAGAGGAGAAGGCTTTTGTCTCTCTGTGGTACTTTGGGCCACTGTTCTCTGAGGGTTTGTTCTAGCCACACAGCCTTCCCTGCACCTATGACAGGGCTGGATATATGGTGAGTCTTCTCTCAGGAAGTGGAATGTGAAATCAGTCATCTTTCAATGGATTCCAGCTATCCTGGGATTTTTCTGCTGACAATGGTTCATCAAGACAAGGTCACACCCTGAAACAGCTCCCACTGCCTGTTCAGACCCCACTGTGGCCTCTGCTATGGAGTTTCTTCGTTTTATGCTTAGTGAGCGCTCATAGGCAGGCTTCTGACTTCCTCATTCTCACCTCCTGCCACCACCTCTTTCACCATCTCCTCAGCATGTTCTAGATCTCTGTGCTCAGAGGAGCCCAGGAGAGACATGGTCCGGTTGGTATAAGCTCTCTCAGGCCTCATCTACACAGGAGCTTCTTCCTACTCTTCCTGGTGACGCTCATACCCGGTGCTCAAAGCACCCTTCGGACGTACATATTGCTTCTTATTTGTTTGTTAAGACAAGATTTCTCTGTGTAACAGCCTTGGTTATCCTGGAACTTTCTTTGGAGACCAGGCTCGTCTTGAACCCACAGAGAACTGAGTTCTGGGATTAAAGAAAAGCTGTGGCCTTTTAAGATTTGACAATGTCCCTGCGCTTGCTCACATCCAGCCCACACTGTGGATTTGATATGGATAGGGAGTGGAGTCAGGAGGTGGTATCTCTCTTGTTCATCCTTTCATCCCCCTTAGCATCTCCTCACTCCTTGGAAGTACTTTCTGCCATTCTCACTAGCTCGGGTGGGCTGTCCACATCTCTTTCTTATAGAGTAATCTTTAACTTTGGCCTTTGCCTTTTGGATCCAAAAGAACTATAAAGAAAGAAAGAAGATCAGACATATATCTATAACTGTATACCCCAAGATGGGCACCGACCAATGAACCATGTAGTGATTTACGCTACATTGAGAGGTTATGATGCCTTCATGAAGGAAGGGTCCATATGCGGAAGATTCACAAGCAGTGAAAATATTCTATATGATACTGTATTTGGTAGGAACATGCACTTGTAAATTTGTCAAAACCTATAGAATGTAAACTTTAAGAGAAGAGGCCAGATTCTGATGTCTAGGGTACATTCATGAGTCTAGGTTGATATATCAATTTTTCCCAGATAAGATCTGGTTTTAATTTCCCAATATAGGCAAGGGTGCCATTCAACTTCTGATCCCCTGCCTCTACTTTTTGAGTAGTATTATTACATGTGTGTGCTACCACATTCACGTTTATGTGAAGTCGGAGATTGAATCCAGGGATCTCATACATGCTAGGAAAGCACCCTATCAACTGAGCTACATCCCCAGATACTCATTTTTTTTTCTCCTTGGAGGCATGACCTTATGTAGTTTAGGCTGGCTTTGAACTTGTTATGTAGCTGAGAATAGCCCTGGACTCCCACTTTCACCTCTTGAGTGCTGGGAGTTCAGGCACGTAGGCATTGTACCTGGTCAAGTAAATGTACCAGTTGTAACAAGTGTTCTACTTTGGAGGCATTGGTAAGGGGCAGGGGAGGTGCAGAGGGAGCTGGCTTCATGGGAGAATTGTCTATACCTTCTTTACAATTTTGTGGCGAACTCAAACCTGCTCTTCAACAACGTGAAGGCATCATAAAAAAACAAAGCAGTCGAAGCTTGCTTTGTCTTAAGGAGTCATTTATTATAGACACAGGAGAATCTAGGAAGTCATCAACAGCGACACAGTGGGGTTTGGAAAAGGACTGGGCTCAAGAACAGGACAGAAAAACATAATTTCTGGGTTCCATGTCTCTGCTCTCCTCTGCTGTCATTTGTTGGAGGCTGTCTTTCTTGGCTTCTACTCACATGACTATCCACTGATCATTTAAGCAAAGTCATACACGCTCTCCTTCCTTCTTTCTTCTCTCTTTCTCTCTCTCTTTCTTTCTTTCTTTCTTTCTTTCTTTCTTTCTTTCTTTCTTTCTTTCTTTTGGATATTCCTGGGAGTTTTTATTTTTAACATTGAAAAGTAATTTTTTATTGGATATTTTGTTTATTTACATTTCAGATGTTATCTCCTTTCCTCAGTCCCCCCTCCCATAAACCCCCATCCCATCCCCCCTCCTCCTTTTGCTTTTATACCATTTTAATTACATGCAAGTATTAAGGTCAGTTCTAGGTTGATGAACTAGCAATACAATAGATGCAAATAGTCAAGGAAAAAGCAAGACAATAAACACAAATAGTCAAAGAAAAGCAAGGCAATAAACAAAGTCCATGATCACTAAGGGCTTATCAGGCTGATCAAAATATCTGAGCCTTCCCTGTCCTAGTCCAAAGTCATTTTCATGCCTGAAGCCTACTTCTTTGTTCTAGCCTAAGATTTATATTCCTGCCTGAAATTATTTCTTTTTGATCTGGAAAGTAATTTTTTATGATTTATTTTTTATTGGATATTTTCTGTATATTTCAGACATTATCCCCTTACCCCATTTTCCCCTCCCCTTCCAGGAACCCCCATGCCATACCCCCTCCTCCTGCTTCTATGAGGATGTGCCCCCACCTACCCCCAATCCCAGCTCCTCACCCTTGAATTCCCCACACTTGGTGTCAAGCCTTCATGGGACCAAGGATCTCCTCTCCCACCTATGCCCGACAAGGACATCCTCCCCTACATATACAGCTGGAACCATGGAACCCTCCCTGTGTACTCCCAGGCTGGCGGTTTAGACCCTGGGAGCTCTGGTTGGTTGGTGTTGTTGCTTTCCTCATGGGGCTGCAAATCCGTTCATCTCTTTCAGTCTTCTCTCTAACCCCTCCATTGGGAACCCCATGATCAGTTCAATGGTTAGTTGTGAGCATCTGCCTCTGAATATGTCAGACTCTGGCAGACCTCTAAGGAGACAGGTATATCAGGCTCCTGTCTGCATGCCCTCCCTGACATCCACATCAGCGTCTACCTTTGGTGACTGCACATGGGATGGATACCCAGGTGGAATGGCCTCCAGACAGTCTGTCCTTCAGTGTATGTCCCACACTTTGTCTCCATATTTGCTCCCTTGAGTATTTTGTTACTCCTTCTAAGAAGGACAGAAGCATGCTCTTCTTTCTTGAGTCCATTTCTACTTCCTGGGAAAACTTTGCTCATTTTGGCCTAGGTGAATAGCTTACTTTTGATCTAGCCAATTATGACAGAAGATGGAGGTTAGACTTCAGGCAGTTACTGGAAGAGGCTGCAGGTGGCAAGGAGGGGTTAAAGGCTTCTGCATGATCTGGGCAGATAATGCCAAGAGGAGCCACTCCTCCATCGCAGTGTGCAAGCACTGCAGGGCACTCAAGTTCATATCCATGGGAATTGGAATGCAGCTGCCTGCCTCTTATGAACTCTACCATCCTACCCTTTGCAGGAGGCCTGCCCCTGTGGCATTTCTCAGTTGGTGACAGTAGCAAAGAGAGCCAATGGGAAATGCCAGCCTACCCCTCCCTTCGGTGGAGGGCAGACTGGGTCTTGTAGCTGTTAACAACCGTGGAACTGAGGGTCACACCATTGCTTTGCCTGAAATGAGAGCTCATTCACAATTCAGTTCATGGTCCAAGAAACAAAAATAATATTTAATGAGCAAAAATCTTCTTTGTTTAATTATGGAAAATGTCAAGGTTGAATCCAAGTGCTTTGCTTAAGGTCAAATGCTCAGTGCTATCAAAAAGCATTTAAACCAAAGCTGATGGGCTATTAAAGCCCAGGCTAGTTAAAAATCAGGCACAGTTCTTCAGTGATTTATTTCTCCCTATTGGAAGCAGAAACGTTGGAGCTGGAACAATCCACTAGCAGCCTTGCACATCACTGCATCACTGCATCACTGTGCATTCCCTAGACTGATGACGAATTCCATGATGAAGTCAACACCTTGAGTGAGTCTTCTAAGGAGTTACCTCCAAGGCGCAGGCATTCACTTTTCAAACTGCCAATGATAAAAAACCGTACTGACCTCTTCCCAGAACTTCTAATCACTGAGGGGTAAGACCTGGGCAGTAGTATTTTTTTAAAGGCTTCTGAGAGAAGTGTTTCATATATCTAGTGGGATTATAAAAGCTACTGGGCTAAATGGTTTAGTTAATGAAAATAAATGTTGAGAGCCGAGGTCCCTGTGTTGTGGACTTCCCTAAATATTTCTGTCCTTTATTGTAGTTTGAACTCAATAAAACATTTATAACATCTCGGCTGGCCTGTGCTTCCTGGAGCCCAGAACTGCCTGCCTTTTGAAGGGGCTTGTGTGAATAGGCTTCACAAAGCACAAGCTCACCATATCATACCTCCTTGTCTTTGGAAGTGAATGGGATGGGAACTCTCCCTAAAACAACCCAGCCCTCACACTACATGGTTACTGAAGGGCAGTTCTGATGCTTCAGGAGAGATATGGGAATTCAGACCAAGTCTAGGTCCCTTTGGATAGTCTGAAAAGAAGAGGCCAGTGGATCGTTCCTGCACAGGGAGAAATCTTTCCCCTGTTATTTATGCATATGGCTTCACTGTTCTTTCTTTCTTTCTTTCTTGTCATACAATAGAAATAATGATCTTGGTACTGGACCCTGTGCTGCACTAGGACAATTAATCACCCTGCAAGTCATTTATTTCCTCTTATTCTCGTCCACAAGGACCATTATCCTGTAGGTAAACAGAGGTGCCTGTAAATCACACAGCGAACACAAGTCCATGGGAGAATAGTTGATTAACCGCCCCTATAACTTATAGTTACATAGTGCCTCTCATCCCAAAGAGCTCTAAGCACCAGATAGACTGATGTATGTCCTGGTACATATATGTCATTTTCTACATTAGTGCTCAGGTGTGTATGTGTAATGTTTATTGTCCTGTCCCATTGTTACCCTCCTAAGTGCAGTCACGGACCAGACAGGAAACAAAGAAAGAAACTTTCCACTTCAGTGGGCCTACAGGTAATCAGCCATCAGGCAGAAACCCAGTAGTAATAAAGGAGTAACCCAGTCACCCTCTCAAGCAAAATTCCTTAGGCTCATGACATGCTGGACATCTTAGAGTGTTCTGCTTTAAATCTTCCATAGTTGGCAGCAAGCAAACAGGCTCGGAGGCAGAGTGTGAGCTGTGTGCCGATCGAAGGTTGCCAGGGAGAACACAATCAGAGTCTGCGAGATTGATATTCTAGAGGAGAAGTCAGCAATGATTACCTGCACAGAGGCCTCAGCACGATTCATAATAGCCCTGCCCCTTGAGTTTAGTAGCATATAGACCTGTCTGAAAGACAATACGAAGCAATTTCTGTTTACAGTTAGTATTTATTTCTATTGTTTTATTGACTATGTGGCTGATCCCCTATATACCATATCAAGTAATTAAGGATCAGAGGAGGCAAATAACCCCTCCTCCTAATTACCAAGGGTAGTCTTGGGTGTTTTACTCTCGTATACCTTAGTTGACATCCCCCCTCTCCCCTGGCACCTTGGACTTCCTTCCTTCCTTCTTTCCTTCCTTCCTTCCTTTTTGTAGAGGGGAAAATAATGGTAGTTTGAGCCAAATTATAGGCGTTCCTAACTTCAAATCAGACTCATCCTTATGGGTCTGATATATGTACAAAACCCCAAAATGTTAACTTAAATAGAATCCAATACAAGTTCAATTCAAACAAAACAACAAAGCCAATGTGATTCGATTTAACATTAATTTAATGGAAAGGATGATGTTGTTTTGCTGAAACCAAATTACCCATCAGATGAGAGCATGATGCTGATTGCTGCCTGCCTGTGGCTTGGCAGGCTTTGCTACCAGGTGCCATGTGATGGCCAGGGTTCTCATAATTGTTTTCAATTTAAACTGCTGTGGGACAATCCCTGCGTGAGCCATACTATTAACTTATTGGGCCCTAATTTTGGAAAACCTGGCATTTCTCGATGAAGCCTACTTCTCCACCAGGGAGCAAGCAAAGGCTCCTGGGATCCCAAGGTACACTTTGATTATGAGGGGCCATGAAAAAGATGCAGAAAATGACAAAATTCAATTTTAAAACTACGGTCAAAAGGGAAACCTCAATTAAGACAGCATCATAAAAATTTTAACACACTCCTGGGAGTCTCTGGAACTAGAGGCTCCATATTGAAACAGATGTTGGAGGTAACTGGGTTTAGGCTAATAGTGACTTTAAAGATGGAATCAATGGAAAATTTTAAAAAGCAACAAAAATAAGATTTAAATATAACATGACAATAAAATGTATTTCTTTATACCCGAGCGTGGAATCTTATAGGCATGGCAGAGACAGCTAAGTCTAAGTATCTGTTCATTCTTTTTCCATTGTGTGTGTGTTTGTTTTACATGTCCTATGTATAATGTATATTCATGGTATGTGTTCACATGTATGTATAGGTGTATTGCATGGGCAGAGGCCAGGGGAGAACTGTTCTATCACTCTTGGCTTTGTTCTCTTGACACAGAGTTTCTCACTTAACCTGGAACTATGTTGACAACCAATGAGCCCTAGACACCCTCCTGCTCCCCCACCCCCCTTTGGGTTACAGACATGTAAGTCCCACCTAGTCTTGTACACTTGTATTCAGGATTCAAACACAAGTCCTTAAGCTTTTGAGACAAGCATTCAGTCAGACCCACTGAGTTATCTCCCCAGCCCCGCCTTTGCTTTTTGATTAGAAAGAGGACTCCACAGGTAGTCTTAGAAGTTTGGTGTGGCGGTTTGAATATGCTTGATCCAGGGAGTGGCACTATTAGGAGGTGTGGCCTTGTTGGAGTAGTTGTAGCTTTGTTGGAGAAAGGGTGTCACTGTGGGGGTGGGCTTTGAGACCTTCCTCCTAGCCACATGGGAGCCAGTCTTCTGTTTGCCTTTGGAACAAGATATACAACTTCCAGCTCCTCCTGCACCATGCCTACCTGGATACCGCCATGCTTCTGCATTGATGATTCTGGACTGAATCTCTGAACCTGTAGGCCAGCCCCAATTAAATGTTTTTGTAAGAGTTGCCTTGCTCTTAGTGTCTTTCGCAGAAGTAACACCCTAATTAAGACATTTGCCTAATCAGCTGATCAATGCAAAACTGTGTTTTCCAGTTTTTCATGAAGGTTGTGGTCCTGAGGTCAGACTCCTGCTTAGTTAATAGGAACAGAAATGTTCATCTTCCGCATCTTCACTGCAAAGATTGTCTTCTTTCCACACGCCTCTGTCCCTATGGGTGTGGTACTGATTGGCCAGCAATAGCCACGAAGCAGAACTTTGAACAGACTAGAGTTGGAAAAATAGAAGAAATCTGGACCACGAGGTCACCTTATAGACCAGAGCCTCAATCTGCCTTGATCACCACTGTCCTGCTTTCTTTTGGCTAAACCATAGTCCTTTGGGTTTTTGTTAAAACACGTTTTAGCTATACTCTAGTTGATACAGAAAGTTCAGTTCTATTTACTGAAGTGCATTTATTTTGGGCTTACTAAATGATGGTAGATTAGGTGTCAAACAGTTCTGAGTATTCCTGGAACTGTAGAGTGACCTTGAGTGCTTTTCTTTCACATGGCTTGGTTGATCATTACTTGCTTGGGGTTTCCTTTTTTTAAGGGAACAATCATGATAGCTTGAACCAAATTATAGGGTTCCTAACCCCCAAACAATGTTTACTCTTTACCACAAAGCCAGCACTGTCCTGTGTTTACAGAGATGTACAGAGAACCTCACAGTCTATCAGCACAACAGCCAGCATAACACTGGTAGGGGGAGGCAGAGGTAGGTTGAACCCAGTGCTTACAAACTGGAGTTGGGTTAGGTTGGTCCACTCTAGTCTTCTAAAACAGAGCCCAGGTGAGAAACAGCAGAGAATGAGGCTGAATGCAACAGCTTCCTTCCTCCAACCCCAACGCCATTCTTTTTGTTTGTTTGTTTGTTTGTTTGTTTGTTTTTTCAAGACACGATTTTTCTGTGTAGCCCTAGCTGTCCTGGAACTCACTCTGTAGACCAGGCTGGCCTGGAACTCAGAAATCCGCCTGTTTCAGCCTCCCAAGTGCTGGGATTAAAGGTGTGCACCACCACTGCCCCCGGCCCCCAATGCCATTCTTACTGCTTCACCTTGCTTTATCTTTTAAAGCTTTTCCAATGATCCTAGATCATCATCATCGTCATTATCATAATCATCATCTACATCCACTTGTGCTTCTTTTCCCTCCCTCCCTCCCTCCCTCCCTCCCTCCCTCCCTCCCTCCTTCTCTCTCCCTCTCTCTGTTTGTATATACTTTTATTGTAAATTTCTCCAAAGAGAAGCTATTTCCCTGGTTTTTGTCTCTGCCACCAATTCTCTAGTGACCAGAGAAGAACTCAAAGGCATGTTGAGTAAATAAAAGAAATGAATGGAAGTCAGGAGAGGACAAATGCAGAAAGGGAGACACATAAATCATGATACTGTGAATCATAGCCAAAGCTGCTTATTTACTGGCAGAGTAAAAACTATATTTTTTCAGTAAAACAAAGAAATATCATTCTGTGTCCTACTAGAAAGATGTTATCATTCTGGAATACCCCTTCCTGCCGACTGTCATTCATTGTCTCATGCCTTAGATGTATTAGTCATTTTTGGGAGATTAGGATGGAGTACCTGAAGCAGGCTACTTGTGAAAGCTGAAAGTTTTAGCAGAGTGGTGTGGTCCTGCTGCAGGCCCCATGACAGATTCCTTATGCTGTAGGAGGATAGGTCACATCCCTAAGTCTCACATAGATTCAGGGTCTGGTTCCTGCTGGTAGTTCAGCATTTTCTTCCAAAGGCAGTACCCCAGTGATTTCCCACTGCCCCCTAGGCCTTAAAGACTCCTCCTCACCCTACAAAATGGCCACTCCATGGGCCACACTCTTGACTCTTGAACTTTTAGAAGTAAAGAAACAAATAGCACCCAAAAGATGTTCCTTGCAGACCTCCACTGCAAGGGTGTAATTGACCAAGTCCCCTTCCATATTCTTTGTAAACCGTGGTTGTATCTGTGGTCTATCTGTACTCACCATAGTCTCTCACTGCCCACAGTGATGGTAGCAGGGATATGGAGGCAGACTCCTCCTAGGAGACTGTGGGTCTCCTCTGATAGATGATTTTGACTGCAGAGTTTTGAGGAGCCCTCCGAGGTTGTGTACTTCTCTCTGGGTCTTCTTTCCCTTCTCTTTCACTGGGGGCTGACTTACAGTGGCAGTTTGGTGGCTCCTCCAGTCACCTGATCTCTTCTTTGCTTTCTCTGAAGGAGTTTTCCCTCCCTCAAGTCCTCGCTAACTTCATATCATGTTGGTATTTGATCTTCAGAGAACTGTGGGTGCCTGGCTGAGCCTAGGCACTCACTATTCCTTTTCCAAATCTAGCGCTTGCTCTTGTAGAGCTCTAGCCCATTGACCTTCCACTCTTAGATCTAGACCAAATTTCAAAATGCAGACAGAGAAGTGGGAGAAAAAGACAGATGCTATTTATTACTTCTTATTGTAGGTAACTGGCTCTGACGGGAGAAGTATATAGCAATAGGGCAGGATACTGAAGAGGAAAGACAAACATAAAGAAATCATTTGATTTCAGGGCTTTCCTCAGCACAGGGAAATGCATCAGCTTTGATACACAGCCTGCAGCACACTTACTGCATTTTTGATAGGAGAAGACAGAGATGAAAAACTTCAGGCAGATGGCAGCTACCCTTGGAATGCAGCCACTTTAGCACACGTCTTTGTTGTTTCATTTAATTAGAGAAGTGGGAGGTAATTGGACAGAGCATGTCAAAAACTGGATGTCACTGTATGCCTGGAGAAAGACAGCAGAGATGAAGATTTGTTCCTGAGCAATGGAGTCCCAAAGTTCTGATCTGCCATCTCCTCTGAAGAACTCACAGCCTGGCAGGACAGATTTAGTGCTCTCATGTAGTAACATGACATGAATTAATTAGTTTGTGGTAGAAACTGAAAACTATCAGTTATGAGTTGTTACATATGACCCCAAAATTCAGTGGCCTAAAAGATCAGGATCAGGTTTTTCTTTTAATTTGTTTTTAATTAATTAATTAATTAATTAATATCTCTGTTTCTGTAGGTTAGGAACAATAGCTTTATCAGTTTTTCTGGGTCAAGTTCTTTTATTGACTTAACAAGGTTTCATATGGACTTCTGTCATCTCAAGACTCAGCTTACTTATGGTCTTAGTTAGGGTTTTATTGCTGTGAAGAAACCTCATGACCAAGGCAACTCTTATAAAGGAAAATATTTAATTGGGGCTGGTTTACAGTTTCAGAGGTTTAGTCCATTATTATCATGGTAGGAAGTATGGGAGCATGCAGGTAGACATGATGCTGGAGAAGAAGCTAAGAGTTCTACATCTTGATTTACAGGCAGTAGAAGGGTCTGTGTGGCACACTGGGCATAGCTTGGGCATAGGAGACCTCAAACCCTGATCCCACAGTGAAACACTTCCTCCAACAAGGCCACACCTCTTCCAACAAGGCCACACCTCTTCCAACAATGCCACACCTCCTAATAGTGGCGCTCCCTATAGACCAATGATTCAAACACATGAATCTATGAAGCTGTACCTATTCAAACCACCATAGTTAGTAAACTGCTTGTCTTGCAAGCAAGTGACTTAAGCAAAAATCCTAGCACTTATGTTAAAAAAGAAAGAAAAATCTAGGTGAGGTGGGACAGGACTTACCATTCCATTGATGAGGAGGAAAAGTGAGGTAGATAGATCTCTGGGGCTTACTTACCAGATTTGGCAAGTTTTAGCCTAGTCCAGTGGCAAGTTCTAGGCCAGGCCAGAGAGAAATTATGTATAAACAAACAAACAAATAAATAAACAAATAAATAAATAAGCAAATAAGTAAGTAAGTAAGTAAATAAACAGCTGCTTTCCCAAAGGCCTGCAGGCACCAGGGATACCAGGGACACTGGGGACACCAGATCAGACTCCACTCAAGCCCGATTTCTTCCAACTCCCCTTAAAGTAGTCCCAACAGTTGTAAACTACACCCTATTCACTGCACTCCATTTCTGACCCACAACTCCACCTGATTTCCCACAATCCATGCAGATACCAGTGACCTGAGGCCATGCTAGTACTAAGGCCACCAGAGGTAACATTAACACTCCAAACCCCAGAGGCCATATAGGCTACAAAATTCCAGCAGAGACATCCTACTGGACCTGAAGACTCACTGGTCACCAGAATCCCAGGCCACTCAGGCTAGAAGACCAAGAGGAAACGGAAGCCAAGGGGGAAAAAGTCCAAAGAAAATACTTTCCCCCCCTCCAAAAAAATAAACTCAGAAATCAACACCAAAACTTAAAATATCCACAAAATCCAGATGACTAGGGGCAAATGTAAGAACACAGTCAACAACAACCAGGGAAATATGTCTTCACCAGAGGTCAGCTATCTGACTATAGCAAACCCTGGATATCCTAAGATAGATGAAGCACAAGAAAAGGACCTTAAGTCCAATCTTATGAAGATGATAGAGACCTTTAAAGAGGGAATGAATAAATCCCTAAAGAAAAATAGGAAAATGTAATCAAACAGGTTAAGAAAATGAATAAAATTATTCAAAACTTGAAAATAGAAGAAGTAAGGAGATGGAAAACTTTGGTAAGAGGACAGGACCTATAGATGCAAGTGTTACCAACAGAATACAGGAGATGGAAGAGAGAATCTTAGGCATAGAAGATACAATAGAAGAAACTGATATATCAGTCAAAGAAAATGCTAAGTCTGAAATGTTCCTGACACAAAACATCCAGGAAATCTGGGACACCATGAAAAAAACCAAACATAAAAATAATAGGAATAGAAGAAGGAGAAGATTCCCAGCTCAAAAGTCCAAAAAATATTTCAACAAAATCATAAGACAAAATTTTCCTAACCTAAAATAAGAGATGTTTATAAACACAAGAAGCTTACAGAACACCAGAGAGATTGGATTGTTGGGGTCTAGGAAGCACCTCACAAACCACACAAATGCCAATCTCAGTCAGACAGGGATAGCTTATTGAACACATACCCCAAGACTGATCAATCAGGGCAACAGCTGAAAGCTGCATGCCAAACATTTCTCAGGGCCAGCTTATAAAGGCTAAAACTTCAAAAACCACAGTGAGCTCATATGCAGGTGCAAGAAGCTCTGCCTGATGTTTGGCCCAGACTCAAGCCATTTTAGACATAACAGTTCATATTGACCTTAAATTTGATGGGTCCTATGTGAAGCTTATGGTTGTGTAATTTCTTAAGTTTAACAACCATCATAACATACTGAACATAACAGAGTATGTGGCCAGCATGTCCCTGCTTAGAGTAAAGTAGTTTTTCTTCGTCAATGACTGGCAGGCATATCAAAACAACAATATGAAATAGCTGGCAGGCATGGAACAATATGGCTGTAGTTATGCTAGTGGGATATGCCTCAACAGGACCACAAAAGAAAAATCTTCCTGCGACATAATCAAAACACAAATGTACAGAACAAAGAAAGAATATTAAAAGCTGCAAAGGAAAAAGGCCAAATACCATATAAAGACAGAACTAGTAGAAGTACACCCAACTTCTCAACAGACACTCTAAAAGCCAGAAGGGCTTGGGCAGATGGCTTACAATCTGTAAGAGTCCACAGATGGTAGCCCAGATTACTATACTCAGCAAAATTTTCAATCACCATAGATGAAGAAAATAAGATATTCCATGACAAAACCAAATTTAAACAAAATCTACTCATAAATCCAGTCCTATAGAAGGTACTAGAAGGTAAACTTCAACCCAAAGGGATTAAGTACACCCAAGAAAACACAAAAAACAATTTTACACCAGCAAAACCAAAAGAAGGAAAGTGGCATTCACCCCCCCCTTACACACCACCACAAAAATAACAGGAGTTAACAATCATTGAGCATTAATATCTCTCAGCATTAATGAACTCAATTGCTCAATAAAAAGACACAGGCTAACAGAATAGATGTGAAAACAGGATCCACCATTCTGCTGCATACAGGAAATACGCTTGAATATCAAATATAGACATTACCTAAGAGTAAAGAGATGGGAAAAGATTTTCCAATCAGACCCAAGAAACAAACTGGAATAGCTATTCTAATATTTAATAAATTAGACTTCAACTTTCAAAACTAGTCAAAAGAGATGAAGAAGGACACTTCATACTCATCAAAAAAAACCCATCAAGATGACATCTTAATTTTGAATATCTATGTACCAAATGCAAGGGTCCCTACTTTTGTAAAAGAAACATAACTAAAGCTTAAATCACACGTCAAACCCCACACATTAATAGTGGGAGACTTCAACATCCCACTCTGACCTAAGGACAGATCATCCAGACAGAAAATTAACAGAGAAATAATGAAATTAACAAATGTTATGACTCAAAAGGACTTAACAGATACTACAGAACACTTTACCCAAACACAAAAGAATATACCTTCTTCTCAGCATCTCACAGAACCTTCTCTAAAACTGACCATACACTCTGTCACAAAGCAAGTCTCAACAGATACAAGAAAACTGAAATAACTTTCTGTATCTTATCAGACCACCATGGGTTAAAACTGGACTTTAACAATAACAGAAACAACAAAAACCTTACAAACCCATGGAAACTGAACAACTCTCTACTCAATGACCATTAGGTCAGGGAAGAAATAAAGAAAGAAATTAAAGACTCTGTAGCATTCAATGAAAATGAATGTCCAAAGTGTCCAGATGTTTGGGATACAACAAAAGCAGTGCTAAGAGGAAAGTTCAGAGCACTAAGTGTATTCATAAAAAAATTAGTGAGATCTTATACCAGCAACTTAGGACAAACCTGAAAGCTCTAGAACAAAAAGAAGCAAACACATCTAAAAGGATTAGATGGCAGGAAATAATCAAACTCAAGGCTGAAATCAATAATATAGTAACAATGAGAATATTACAAAGAATCAACAAAACAAAGAGTTGTTCTCTGAGAAAATCATCAATATAGACAAACTGTTAGCCAAACTAAAAGGCAAAGAGGATATCCAAATCAACAAAATTAGAAGTGAAAACAAACACCAAGGAAATCCAAAGAATCATTGGGTCATACTTCTAAAATCTTACTTCACAAAATTGGAAAATCTAAATGAAATGGATGATTTTCTAGATAGCTACCATTTACCAAAGTTAAACCAAGATCAGAAAAACAATCCAAATAAATCCTATAACCCTTGAGGAAATAGCATTCATCGTAAAAAGTCTCCTAACCAAAATAGGCAAAAGCCCTAGGTTTTTAGCACAGAGTTCTACCAGACTTTCAAAGAAGAGCTATTACCAACATTCCTCAAAGTATTCTATAAAATAGAAACAGAAGGAACATTGCCCAATTCATTTTATGAGACTACATTTACCCTTATATCTAAACTACATAAAGACTCAACAAAGAAAGGGAATTATAGACCAATTTCCTTTGTGAATATAGTTGCAGAAATACTCAATAAAATATTCACAAACTGAATACAAGAACACATCAAAACATCATCCACCATGATGAAGTAAGCTTCATTCCAGAGATGCAGGGATGGTTTGACATATACAAATCCATCAATGTAATCCAGCATATAAACAAACTTAAAAAAAACCTACATGATCATCTCATTAGATGATGAAAAATCTTTGACAAAATCCAACACCCCTCCATAATAAAAGTCTTGGTAAGATCAGGGACACAAGACACATAGCTAAACATAATAAAGGCAATAAGCCTATAGCCAACATCCAATTAAATGGAGAGAAACTCAAAGCAATTTCTTTAAAATCAGGAATAAGATAAGGGAGTCCACTCTACCCATATCTATTTAATATAATACTTGAAAATTTAGCAAGAGCAATAAGACAACTAAAGGGGATCAAGAAGATACAAACTAGAAAGAAAGAAGTCAAAGTATTATTATTTGAAGATGATATGATAGCATATCAGAGACAGCAACTTTCAAAATTCTACTCAGGAACTCCAACAGATGATGAATACCTTCATCAAAGTGGCTGGGTACAAAATTAACTAAAAAAAAAAGCATCCCTTCCGATATACAAATGACAAACAGGTTGAGAAAGAAATTAGGGAAACAAAACCCTTTAAAATAGCCATAAATAATACAAAATATCTTGGTTTAATTCTAACCAAGAAGGGAAAGACCTTTTTGAACTTCAAGGCTTTTCCTTCCCAGATTTTTAAGAATAATTCATTTTTATTTTTATGTGCATAGGTGTTCTGCTTGCATGTATATCTGTCTGCTTGCCTGTGTAAAGGTGTTAGATCTCTTAGAACAGTTGTGAACTGCCAGATGGTGCTGGGAGTTGAACCTGAGTCTTCTGGAAGAGCAGCCAGTGCTCTTAACCTCTGATCTATCTCTCTAGCCCCAAAACTTCAAGTCTTTGAAGAAAGAAATTGAAGAAGATATTAGAAGATGGAAAGGTCTCCCATATTCATGGATCAGTAGGATTAACATAGTAAAAATGGCCATCTTACCAAAAGCAATCTATAGATCCAACCCAATTCCCATCAAAATCCCAAAACAATACTTTATGAACCTTAAAAGAACAATACTCAATTTCATATGGAAAAACAAACAAACAAACAAACAAACAAACAACCCAGGATATCTAAAACAATCATGTACAAAAAAAGAACTTCTGGAGGTATTAACTTTCCTGATTTTAAGCTGTACTACAGAGCAATTAAAATAAAAGCATACATGGTATTGGCATAACAAAGACAGGTTGATCAATGGAATTGAGTTGAAGACCCAGAAATAAACCCATAAACCTATAGACACTTGATTTTCACAAAGAAGAAAAAACAATACAATGGAAAAAAGAAAGCATCTTCAACAAATAGTGCTGGTCTAACTGGATGGTCTAATTTGCATGTACAAGAATGCAAATAGATCCATATCTATTATCCTGCACAAAACTCAAGTCCAAGTAGATCAAAGACCTCAACACAAAATTGGAAACACTGTATCTGACAGAAGAGAAAGTGGGGGAATAGCCTTGAACACATTGGCATAGGAGACAATTTCCTAAACAGAACACCAATAGCTCAAGTGCTAAGATCAATAATTAATAAATGGAACCTCATGAAACTGAAAAGCTTCTGTAGAAGTTAGGTTTGGCTCTTCCTTCTAGTCTCATGCTACCGGAGATAAGACTTAGACTCAAAATATATTTATAAATATCTTGGCCATATAGCTAGTTTCATCTCTGAATAGATCATAAATTAAATTAAAGCATGCACCATGCTTCCATCTTCCCAGGCTAATTCCTCGATTCCGGCACCATCCTAGAATCCTCCCACCTCCTATTTACTGCCTAAGCGACAGGCCATCAGATTTATTATTGACAGGTGCTATACCCATACAGACATGAGATATTCTCTCCACAAGCTTCTGTAAGGCAAAGAACACTGTCAAAAGGACAAATGACAGCCTACAGAATGAGAAAAGATCTTCACCAACCCTACATCTGACAGAGGACTGATATGCAAAATATATAATGAACTCAAGAAATTAGACACCAACAAACCAAATAACCCAATTAAAAAATGGGGTATAGATCTAAACAAATCTAAAAAAAGATTCCTCTTGACAGAGGAATCTCTAATGACTGAAAAGCACTTCAAGAAATGTTCAACATCCTTAGTCACTAGGGAAATGAAAATCAAAATGACTCTAAGTTTCCCTTTTACAAAATAACTCTTAGATTTCAACTTAAGACCATCAGAATGGCTAAGATCAAAAACTCAAGTGACAGCTCATGCTGGCAAGGATGTGGAGCAAGGGGAACACTCTTCCATTGCTGGTGGGTGTGCAAACTTGTACAGCTACTCTAGAAATTAATTTGGCGGTTTCTCAGAAAATTGGGAAGAGACCTTAAGACCCAGCAATGGCACTCCTGGGCATATAACCAAAAGATATTCTACCCTACCACAAGGACACTTGCTTAACTATGTTCATACCAGCTTTATTTGTTGTAGCCAGAAACTGGTAGCAACCTAAATTTACCTCAACAGAATAATGGATAAAGAAAATGTAGTACATTTACACAATGGAGTATTACCAAGCTATTAAAAATAATAATGAAATTTGACATCATGAAATTTTCAGGCAAATAGATGGAACTAGAAAAGGTCACCCTGAGTGAAATAACCCAGACACAGAAAGAGAAACATGGCATATATTCACTTATAAGTGGATATTAGACATAAAATACATGATACTCATGCTACAATCCACTGAACCAAAGAAGCTAGGGTGCAATGGGGGTCCAAGGTGGCAGGCTTGAGTCTTACTTTGAAAGAAAAATAGAATAGACATGGGGGGTGGATGGAGGAAGGGGGTGATGTGGAGGAGGAGGTGGGGATGAGAGCAGGAGGGATCAGGTGGGGGGGTGGGTACAGAAAGAGAGAATATTGGGAGAGACAACTAGAATCAGGTGGGGGAACATGCTTGGGATGAGCTAGAAACCTAGGACGATGGAAACTCCCAGGAATCTATGAGGGTGACCCTAGATAAAACTCCTAGCAATGGGGGACATGGAGCCTGAAACGGCCATCTACTGTAACTATGCAAGACTTTCAATTGAGGGATTGGGATTCCAACCCAGCCACAAAATCTTCAATCCACAATTTGTCCTGCCTGCAAGACATGCAGGGACAGGAGCCTAGCATAACTGTCATCAAGAGGATTCACCCAGCAACTGATGGAAATAGATGCAGAGACCCACAACCAAACAGAAGGTGGAGTTTGAGGAATCCTATGGAAGGGGGGATGGAAGGATTAAATGAGCCAAATGAATTAAGAACACCACAAGAAAACTTACATATTCAACTACTCTGGGCCCACAAAGGCTCACAGAGACTGAACCACAGATCAGAGAGCATATATGGGATGGACCCAGGCTCTCTGCACATTTGTAACAATTGTTCAGCTTGGTCCTCATGTGAGACTCCTAACAGTGGAAGCAGGGGCTATCTCTGACTCTATTGCCTACTTTCAGATCCCTTTCCCCTAACTGGGCTGTCTTGTCTATCCTCAATAGATGTGCCTAATCTTACTGCATCTTGATATCCAACTATTGGCTGATATCCATGGGGTGGGGGCTCCTCTTTCTGAGGAAAAAGGGAGGGAGGAACTGTGAGGAGAGGAGGGAGGGAGAAGGGAAGCTGCTTTCAGGATAAAAAGTAAAAAAATACTTAATTAGTCTTAAAAAAAAAAGGTAGATGGTGCCTGAGGAATGATACCAAAGGTTATCTCCTGGCCTTCACATATATGTATACATACCTACCCATATATATATGCCCATACATGAACATGCACACACAGACAAACACACAAGACCCCCCCCCACACACACACACAGATAGGCACACACATAGGCACACAGGCACACACACACACAGCTCAGCTGGCAGCTAGGGAAGGATCATTTTGTGTTGTGCTGAAGGCTTCAGTTTTCTCATGGTTTTGGCAGGAGTCTGAACCCAGTCTCTCCTGGGGTGGCTCACAGACAGTGGCACTGGAATTCATCAGAGGGAGCAAGCAGGAGAGCTAGAGATGATGCAAGCTAAATAAACCTTTTCTCCTTAAAGGTTTATTAAAAAATTGTTGCTTTTGTCAGAGAATTCTTATCACAGCAACAGAAGTGAAATGAAGACAGTGGCTTATAAATGACAGAATCTATTTCTTATAGTTCTGGAAGCTGGGGAGTCTTTCTCATGAAGGAGAAACATTTAGCTGAAGCAGACATAAGTGAAAAGATGTTCTGCTGAAGCAAGCACGTGAAAGGACATGTGATGAAGGATTCTTCGCTAATGACACATGTATTGCTCTGCCTTACATGTGTAGTGAAGCTCCATTTGTCGGGATTCCATAGAGAGAAACACCAAAAATCTTCTGGTTGGTGGTGTGCTGCAGTTTCTTGCCGCTTCTGCAGACTTGGCTGATTGGCAGTGAAGGAGGCTGAGCTAGACTTATTACAGAGCTAGCTGTGCAATGATTCTTGGTCTTGTGCCTTTGCTGATCTTTGATTTGCCAAGAGAGACACAGCCAAACTTTTCTTGGAGTCCCTGTTGACCTGGTCCCTCTTGCTGAGTTGCGCCGAGGCTGAGGCCTGGTTGTCTCTGCTAGGTAGTGCCACACCTGCTGATTCGTATTTGCCAACCCAACTCTACCGAAATGGACTGCTGGTGTGACCATGAAGTGTTTGTGAGTGGATCGAGCTGCTGCTGTTGTTGGCCTGTGAACTGAACTACTGATTTCCAGACAACACAGATGGGAGTTGCTCCAAAAAGAAAACAACAACAACAACAACAACAAACTTTCTAAACTGATTCACTTCCCCTGTATCCTTTCTTCTTCACTGGCTCTGGTGGGCTAAAAGGGAGGTTAAAGTGTTTAAGAATCATCATTAATCAGGAAAAATTCTCAACCTTCTTTACTGTCCATTGAGTCCTTTTTATACTTCCTTCAAATATCAGGTGTCCTCCATTGGTCTTGCCTCATCACATGAGTCTGTCTCAGCTGACATCACTCTGCCAATCAGCCCTAGTCCTTTCATGTGCTTGCTTTAGCAGAACATCTTTTTACTTATGTCTGCTTCGGCTAAACGTTCTTTCATGAGTCTGCCTTTGCCTTTCACCTGTGTCCACTTCACCTAAACATTTCTTCATGTGTTTGCCCCAGCAATACCCCATCCAACTAACACAACTGACTTTCCAAAAAACTCTTAGGTTTCCACTTTAGTCTTAGTTACTTTTCTACTGTTGTGAAGAAACACCTTGAGCAAGGCAATTTACAAAAGGAAACATATAATTGGGGGCTTGCTTACAGTTTCAGTAGGTGCATCCATGACTATCATTGTGGGAACAAGGCAACATGCAGGAGAGTATGTCAGTGAAGCTGTAGATACAGGCTTAAATCTGATTCACAAGCTCTTGAAACATCAAAGCTCACCCCCAGTGTTACACCTCCTCAAATAAAACCATACTTACTTATTTTCCCCAAAACAATTTTACACACTAGGGACCAAGCATTCAAGTATGAACCAATGAGGATCATCATTCTCACTGAAACCACTACAGAGCCCAAGATTGAGATGATGGAAGATTCCTTGTCTGGTGTGGCCCTCTCTTCTTGCTCATAGATAGTTCCATATGCAGTGTCCACAGAGGGACAGGGAGTCTCTCTCCAAGCTCTTTTGCAATGAAATCCATTAATGAAGGCACTGACTGCCTGACTCCATCAGTTTTTAAAGACTCACATTCTAATATCAACACCTTTTGGGTGAAATGTTCACCATATGAGCGTAGAGGGCACCATCCATATCAAAACAATTCAGCCATGGACCCAGCATTCCGCCCTTCTGCCATGCCTCTTCCCTAGACATTAGTCCCATGGCACACTAAGTGAGGGGATCACAAAAGAATGTGAGTGCCAAGAGGAAATGACCACTGGGTAGCATTTTGGAAGCTGCTATGATAAAAAAAAAACAAACCAACAACAAAAATCACCCAAACAAACAATACAAACAAAAACAACCCAACAAAGCCCAGAAGCATAAATGAATGTGCATCATTTGGAAGTTGAAGGAAGAATGACTCGGAAGGAGAAAATGAAATCACTCTTTGAAAGGGATGGGCCTTTTCAGGGTTTTATTTACATGACTGGTTAAGTTTCGAAACATGTCAGACAAGCCTCTCTCTACCCAAGTTCTGCACTCAGCGGGTTGCAAATAGAAACATCTGCTTTTTTCTTTATCTCAAAAGTTCACACAGACTTGCAGTCTAGCACATAATATATGCACTTGAATTTAAAAAAAAAGTATAAAAAAGATCTAAGGAGAAAAGCTGATTTTTTTTTTTTTTGAGAAAGGCTCATGCAGACTTAGTTTAAACAGGCTGACTATACCACACGAAGACCTACAGAGTCAACTAACCTGAGCCCATGGGGTCTCACAGAGACCGAACCACCAACCAAAGAGCATACAGGGGCTGGACTTAGGCCCCCTACACATTTGTAGCAGATGTGCAGCTTGGTCTTCATGTGGGTCCCCTAGCAATTGGAGTGGAGACTGTCTCCGACTCTGTTGCCTGTCATTGTATACCTTCCCCTAACCAGATTGCCTGGTTGGACCTCAGTGCGGGAGGATGCACTTAGTTCTTCCTCCACTGGATGTCCCAGGGCAGAGAGGTACCCACGTGGGGCTTCCCTTCCTTTGAGGGGAAGGTGAGGGTGACATGGGGATGAGGGTAGGATTTGTAAAAGTGGGACTCTGAGCGAAGAGGGTTGGGAAAGAGGGTAGGATCAAGATATAAAGTGAACAAATAAATAAATTAAAATAATAATGAAATAAAGAGGCTGACTAAGGTTTCAGAGGTCAAGTTCTTTTCCATAGGTCAGCTATGTTGAGTCACCGCAGTGTATTTCCTCTGTCACATGCAGAGGCTAATGATTATCATCTGGTAACCAGAAAAACAAAAACAAAGAAAGATCTTGCAAAATCTATTTTTTTGGTGTATTCTCTCCTCCCTCTCCCTCTCCCTCTCCCTCTCCCCTCTCTCCTCTCCCTTATCCCCTCTTCCCCACCCCCTCTGTGTGTGTAACACTGGAGATCAAACCCAGAGGTCTTGTTCATCTTAAACAGGCACTCAACCACTGGGCTGCCTCTAACCCATTTTTTTTTATATTGTTAAAAGAGTTTAGGCTTCCCACAAACTATTCCCCTATGACACCACCAAACCAAAAGTGTTTAATTACCACATGCTCTTCAAACATAGTAGCTGTTTCTTGCTTGATGTTATCAACATCATAGTCTTGGTCCCACTGTTCTTCCCAGCCCTGTCTCTTAGTGATTTCTCTCTTCCTGATCCCTCAGCTTGGGGGAGTCAGGGAGATATAAGAGAACAATGGTAAATACTTGACTTAGGGATATATCTGCTCTCTGTGTGTTCTCATTTGTGCACATGCATTTGCCTGTTACAACAAGTAAACCCACCCCACCACTTTCCTATGCTTCTTCCTGGGTCTCATCTCTGTGTTCACTCCCCATGTGAGTTGTGAGTGCATTCAGTGACCCCAGGAAAGGAACAGTATTGCAGATGACAAAGAAGAAGTATTATCCTTGCTCTGTATTAGAGGAAGCTAACATTCTCAGGGGAGAGATAAAAGATTTGAGGAGAAACATCCCAAGAGCAAATACATCAATTCACTAGTTCTTCTCCACAAAAACACTAAGGAAATGGAAAGATTGTTATATTGGTGAGTTTTTGTGAAGAACCCCAGCCAAGGAACAGAGGAACAAGAGAAACCATAGAGAAGTTTGTGCACGTTAAAATGATCCAATGTCACAGCACAGAGACAGTCCAGAAGAGATCTCTCAACTGTCTGAGAAAGACGCCACTGGTGACCTTACAAGTTTCTAAGCTCCAGACTGGCCTGGGAGTCGGAGACTGATTTCACACATCCAAATGTGTCAAGAAAGTGCAGAGAGCCGTGGATGAAAAGAAGAATTACATCTGAGAGGTCAACTATTATTCCCAAGCTGGACTGATGTTAAAGGTTAAAAAATTGAACATTTAGATATTAATATGGACAGATGACATGGGAATCAGATGAGCAATCTACTAGTAGGATCTTTATAAATCCCCTTAGAACTTGGTTACAACCACAGGGAGAAAGGGCAGAAGGTTCTAGGTCAGTGGAGCTATATATCTGTCATTCAAGTACAATTGGAATTTAAGGTAGAAATTAAGCTGAACTGTAATACATATTTTTATTGTTTAGGTTGTTTTCTAAAAAAAAAAAAAACTGAACTAGGGTCTCATTTACCCCACTCTGGCCTTGAACTGGCTATTTAGCTCAGGATGATCTTACACTTCTGATGTCCAGGCCTCTTCCTTCCAGGTACTGGGATTATAGTATATGCTATGTGACTGGCTTAAAATTATATTTCTTACATTGATTTCTAAGTTGTCCTTACAATGGTCATTAACAAATGAAGAAGCTGAACTTGAAAATCAACCAAACACTTGCTCCAAGGTTAAACAGTTAGTGGCTTGGCTAGAAATCAAATATCAGAACCAGTTCTTAAACTGTTTATTCTTTTAGATCCCTGAGAAGTAAACTCAAGGGTTTCAGGTCACATACTAATTCCAGAGAAACTGAGTAGAACTGTGGTTGCTCACTCCTCAGTCTGTGCTCATTTTCAATTTGAAAAGAGGGGCACAAGAGTTCCCATCATGCACTGTATTGTACATAATTTGCCAAAAGAGTGTGAGAAAATAGTGTTGATCAAGCCTGGGTTGTTTAACCCCATGTTTGCAAATTACTAACTTTAAAGAAGAGGAAATGATTTACTCCATTTCTCAAATTCTTCTGAAAACCAGACTCCTGGTCTTCACTTAATAGGCTATTCATCTAGTGTGTATGAAACCTACTACCTTCCATCCAAACTCTGCAGCACAGACAGTGGAGAACCTGGCAATTGCCACCTCAGTCAGGCGATGAAGGTTGTCACTGTCAGTGCTGAGTTTTTAAAGGATCCTTTGCTATGTAGTGCTGAAACTGGTACTTTCTTCTGTGGTCTTCAACCCCTGAACACAAGCCCCTCATGTCCTAGTTTTCCTAGGATGCCATACAGGATGAGTTTATAGGGTATTCAGATTTTCCTTTGAAGTTTGAAAAGCAAATCTGCTAAGATAAATCAACAATAGGCAGCTGAACAGGAGAAAGGGCATGCAAGTTCACTGGCATACACATACGGAGAAGAGCCATGCTAAACATGAAATTAAACAAAGGTCCAGGTGGTAGAGGCTGAACTAGTCTCTTCATAGTGGAGGGGGAAGTAGTGGGTGTGGCAATTGTAGGTGGGAAATACATAATTATTTTTAAAATTATCTTTTGAGATGATAATATAATTACATTATTTTTACCTTCTCTTTCTTCCCCTCAAACCTTCTCATATATCCCTTCTTGTTGTCTTTCAAATTCACGACCACTTTTCCAATTAATTGTTGATACACACACACACACACCACACACACACCTACCTAAGTTTATATATACAACCTGCTCAGTTTCAATAATGTTACCTACATGTATGTTTTTAGGACTGACCATTTGGTATTGGATAACCAATTAGTGTACTCTTTGATGGAGAAGAATAGGGAGTAAATGATTTTTAAGGGACAAGAGAGAGCTGAACGACAGAGGCCTGACACCAAGTTCCCCTGGGCTCTAGATGTGCTGTTTGACTCTTATGTCTTTCCCCCAAGTCCTGGCTGCACGTATTCTAGGCATATTCTAGGTGTATTCCGCACGCATTTAAGCTTAAATTTATTATGTAGCTAAGAATGACCTGGAACCTCATGATTTTCCTGCCTCCACCAAATACTGGGACTACAGGCTTGTTCCACCATATCTGGTTTATGTGATGTTGGGAATCAAATCCAGAGCTTTGAGCATGCTAAGCAAGTACTCTACAAACTGAGCTATACCCCAAACCCAGTTACTGACTTTTGTGGCTTCCTGTGAAATGTGAGTTTGATCTTCTTTGGTTAATGAAAACTCAGTAAATAGACTGAAGAACAAAATGTGCTTCTCTCTAATGAGTTAAACTTTAGGTAGATGACTGAGCTTCAGAGAAAGACATCTCCCCCCTCAGCTTCAAGACAAAAAGGATTGAGAGGGAGACCAGGGAGGGTCAGAGCGCCCTGGAGGTTGCCTTTAAAAGTTTACCCTAACATTGTAAATGTGTGGCTTATAAACAAGAGGAGTTTTGTGCTCACAGTTCTGGAAGCTGTGAAGTTCAGGATCAAGGCATCAGCAGACTCAGTGTTCACAAAGAACTTGCTCTCTGTTCATACACAGCTACTTCCTCATTGTGCCTTCATATACAGAAGGTGAGGGGACCTTCCTGGGTCTATTTTTTTTTTTATAAGAACACTTAACTTTTCCATGAGGGCTCTGCCTTCATGGTCATATTACCTCCTGTAGATATACCCTCTATTGCCATTGCCACAACATTTTGTGTGTTAGGAATTTCACATAAGATATTTATGAACACAGACACACAGACAGACACACACACACACACTACCAGTCTAACCGTGATTAAAGCAACAAATTAATGAGTAATTAACAAAATACCTGTATTTGGTCATTTTTCTTTCAATTATCAAGGTTAGAAAAAAACAAGGCAAATATTAAAATGATCACTGGAATATACTTTAATATAATTTATTTTTATTAAATAAAATAAATATCCAATTATTTTCAATATTGTTCAATAATATGTATTAAAATACATACTAATGATTACTTTTGATAACATAGCATTGGTTGACAGACTGTAGTAGGTCAAGACTGGATTGAAAACTGCTGAGATAAATGGTTCTTATGAAACCCTGTGGGGCAATGCAGCCTTTCTTGATTCAGAATGCCAAATTGTATCCGTGATTTCTCCCTTATATCGGCCTCTAATGAGAATTTCATTGCAGTTGTAGCCAGACTTCTTTGGTTATCTATATCATAGGAAAGTTTTACATTTTAAAATAATGTATTTTAATTACACAACGTATCAAAAATTACAAAATACTAAGGTCTTATTTTACTCCTTTTCTTTTTTATTAAAATAAAAAAAATCATTCGATATATTTTGATCATGTTTCTTCCTCTTTCCGGTTCCTCCCAGGTCCTCCCCACCTACCTGCTCACCAAACTTTATGTTCCTTTTCTCTCTCTTTCAAAACAAAACAGAACAAAACAACAACAAAACCCAAAAGCCAAGAAGAATCAAGAAACATAAACCTCCTCAGACAAAAAAAAAAAAAACTCAAAATAAATAAACAAAGAACAATAAGAAAAAAAAAAGGAAGAAGAAACAGGAAGACCACAAAAATACAACTACTCCTGGGCATATGGCCAGCCCTAAAGTGTGGTTTATATACTCAGTGAGAGTCCACTGGAGAAATTTGATTTTCTCTTTGCCAGTGGGTATCAATTGCAGACAGCTTTTTGGTTAGGGGTGGGGCCTTGTACCCACTTCCTCCTCTCAGTGCTGGGACCCCATCTAGCTTGAACCTGTGAAGATTTTGTGCATGCTGCCACAGGCTCTGTGAGTTTATATATGCATTAATCCTGATGTGTCTAGAAGGTACTCTTTCCTGGGAGTCATCCATCACCTCTGACTCTTACAGTCTTTCTGCCTCTTCCCACTAGCTCAATGAGCCTTGAGGGGAGGGGTTAGACAAGAGTATTTTATTTAGGAATGGCTGTTCTCAAGTCTCTTACTCTCTGCCCAGTTGTGGGTCTCTGTGTTAATTCCCATGTACTACAACAAGAAGCAAACATCTTTGATATGGATTGAGAGAGACATTGACCAATGTGTACAGCACTATGTCAATATGAGTTATTTTATTGCTGCGTTCCTTTGGCAGAATAATGGTATTAGGGTTTCCCTTAGACCCATGACTTATCTCATCTCAGGCTCTCGACCACTTTAACTGTGTCATGTCTGGGTTACACCTCATAGAATGGGTTCTACTCTAATAAAAATGTGATTGGTCATTTCCATAACTTTCATGCCACAATTATACCAGTGTGTTTTACAGACAGATGTAGGTCACAGGGCTTATAGCTGTGTGATATTGATGGTCACCACAAATGTTAGTCGGTAGGAGTGAAGCTTCTATCCAGGTACCAGTTCAACTTTAAAATGTTCGATAACATAAGTAAGTTTGACTTCAGCAGTAAGACCTTACTATTGGGTTGCGGAGAGTAATTAATAGCCTTGGCAATAGTCTGTGATGCTTGGAGATTTCCATGGGGCTCCTTTGATCAGTGACTAAAGCTATAACCCATTCCTGCTACTGGAGGTTTCACTTGCTGGCATAAGCTGTCTAGCTGGGGCATTGTCTCCTCTGTTCTTTGGTGACTCCACTTAGATTCCTTTCATATATGTGTATATTTTAGACAGTTTCTACAGTCGTAGCAGCTTTTGAAAGTGGCCTTTTATTATTAGTTGTCCTCTCTGTAGTCCTTCCTTTACTCATCTCTCCCACCTCCCTTCCTATTTAATCCTCCTGACTTTTGTTTTCCCTTTTGTCTCTCCATTAATGTTATATTCTATCCCCCTCCCCCATCCTTGAGAGATTATATCCTCCTCCCTAGTCCCTTACTAGGTACCTAATCTCTGTGGTTTTAATTTTCACTACCCTAATGGCTAAAGAAACTGAATACTTCATAGTGGTTTCAAGACACTCATGTACCTTCTGAGAACTCTCTGCTAGTTGGGCTATTTTTTTCTTCATATCTAGTTTTAGAGATTCTTTAGATACTAACCTTCTATCAAATGTGTACTTGAAAAAGATATTTTCCCATTTTATAGGCTGATGTTTTGTCAGAATGATGGTGTTCTTTGATGTACAAACGTTTTTCAGTTTTATGAGGTCCTATTTACTGTTATTCTTAGTGCCCCTGCTATTGATTTTCTGATCAGAAAGTACTTTCCTGTACCAATGAGTTCGAGTCTGTACCCTATTTCCTTTTCTATCAGATTCAGGGTATCTGGTCTTATATTGAGGTCCTTGATCCATTTGGAGTTGAACGTTGTGGAGGATGATAAAGTCAGGTGTCTATAGATGTGAGGGTTCATTTCTGAATCTTCCTGGGGAGTGGAGTCGGGTGAGAAGTGGGGCTCCTGCAGGCGGGCTGCACAGGACTAAGAGTACCTCTGTAGATATCAGAGTGGGGGACAAGAAGGATCCCAGCCCAGTGTGGCCACTGGCAGTCCCTTCTAGAAAGTTTCTGTGGATAGGGGGCTGACACGAAGGAATGGAGATGGGTTAGAAGGGAAAGTTGAGAGGGTCAGAAATAAAGACCTAAGCTGAGTCTACACAAAGAGGTGGAGTCTACAGGAGGTGGTGGGACTCCTACAGGCAGGCTTCAGGATGGTGAAGAATCTGAAGAGGCAGGGATGAAAGGGTTGGGGGGCTCTGGGCTCACACCAAGAGGCAGAGTCTACCCCTTTCCTTTAATGCTCAGTCTTTGAAATCCAGTGTGCATTTTCACCCAGTCTGTGCTAGCTACACTGAACATGCTCAGAAGCCACATGTCCAATTTTAAACCATTAGTTAGTAAAGAATGAGGCTGTGGGCCTGGAGAGATGCTCCAAGGTTAAGAGCACTAGCTGCTCTTGCAGAGGACTCAAGTTCACTTCGAGCATCCTCATGGTGGTCCATCAATGTCTGTATCTTTAGTTTCAAGGGATTTGACACCATCCTCTAGCCTCCATGAGCACCATGCACACACATGGAACACATACATACATGTAGGCAAAACACCCATCCATATACAGATCTGCTTATGTACGTTGTTATCATGTCTGAATTTTTAAGACAAAGAAGCATAGAAAACAAAGCTTGTTTTTATCATTTTCCCTTTATTATGAATTGATTTGAAGACCTTGCCAGTTCTCAGACAGGTGTATGGGATTTGGACACCTTTGGGTTGTCCAGCATTGCATATATAATGATATTTGGGACTATTTTGCACACACCTGAGTTGAGTCCTCTTTATTCTTCATGGAACAGGTATTGTTAAAAGTCTACCTGCCTGTGTCAGTCTTTGCCAGGGTGACAGTGAAAACAAACTAAGCTTCCGACTCCATGAATCTTCTGGCCTACACAGATGGAAGGCTAATCACAGAAATCTCAAATGCTCTGCATGAGTGTGTGAAGCTGGGAGCGGGTAACCGAGGCTCTGGCTTACTTGCATAATAGCATGCATACTTTTTCCTTTATTTCCAGCAGTGAGGGAGTGTGTTGTCTACAGAGCACTTAAAAACAATAATAAAACTGATGGAAATTTGTTCTGCTTTTTATCATCCCTGTACACCTGCCTGAGATGCAATGCCAGGAACAAAATATTTGAAGGATTACAGAATACACACTGTAAAATAAAAGCTCTTCAGAGCTGAGGACATTTAATTTTTGAAATCTTTCCTCTGCCTAGGAGCAGAGCCTCACCACAGAACTTGGCCGCCATAGGTTAAACTGTGAGAAAGCTGGGAATGCCAACTCCTGTCACTGGTGATGAGAGGTCAGAGCCACACCCAAACTCTTGATAGACATTGTCAAAGATCTACTGTGTCTCCCACCTGTTCTTCTAAGTGCTCGTCTGTCACTTCCACCAAAGTCTTTTGCTTTTCCATCAAGAATCTTTTCTTTCCTATCTCTGGTTAAGATGGCAGATGTCAAATTCCAATCACCACCTCCTTGAGTTGCATTTCATTGTGAACTTTGGTGACTGTAATTAATCATGTCATTTCTCTTGCTAACCTGGCGTCGTCAGCTTAATTTATGCATTCTGTTCTCTTGTATTCCTAGTACTGGAGAGTAAACCCAGGGCTCTTTACATGCCAGGTAGCACAGCACCCACTAAGGTATATCCCCAATTAATTTAAAGGCTTCTAAGTACTGAAGCTAAGAGGGTAAAGATCCCACCCGACACATATTAAACCCGTCACATGGAGAGTTTCAGGCATTCACTTTCCTGTGCTCATTCTAACCTCTAAGGAGACTTCTTGGGACCTAGATAAGTCACTTGAAGCTGTAAGGAGCTTCCTAGAGAAGTCTGGTGGTTAAGGAATTCTTGATCCAGATTAAGAAGAACATAGCTCTCCTATGCTTTTGGAAAGGTCTTTGAATCTTTTTTTTTTTCTCCTGAGACAGGGTTCCTCTGTGCAGCTCTGGCTGCCATGGAACTTGCTCTGTAGGAACACTCCCCTACCCCCCATGCTTGGATTAAAGGTATGTCCCACCAGGATCCAGCAAGGTCTTTGAATCTTAACGGACACTGATTGACTGTTGATATTTGACAAACACAATAGGATGAGGGGCAGAATTAGGATGTTGGTACATGTTTACCACAAGTCCTGTCTAGTTGTCCTCCCATAACTCTTTAAAGTATCAATGGTGTTTTTCTTCATGTTTTCTTTCCCTTCTGAGCCCTCCCTTCTGGTAATTTTTAGCAAACCATCACAGAATTTTACACCATTCCTCTTGAGTCACATATCTCCTTCGAGTTCAAGAACAGATGCTGAAGAGCCAAGAGTTTCTGTCAGCATCTGCCCAGTGGGCTTTGCCTCTTGGCTTATCTTGTTTTTCCATTCTTTGTCTTCAGAGTTCTGGAAAAAAGCTTGAGGGTGATTCATTTGCCCTGTGCTTCAGCTTGAAAACAAAAGAATCTCTAGCATGAGCTATAAAAGAAGATTGTCGGCATATGATGTTATTACATTCCTTTTCGTTCTCACTCACAGTCATCCTTTTGGAGCACTTTCGAGGGCTGAATCCCTGTGCTGCTTGGCATTTGGGAGGAAAAGAATAGGACAGACAGAATGCCTGGTCCTTGAGAAGTCATCTGTGAGCACTAGATTTTATCAGGCAGCTAGGAGTGTTAAGTGCTATGATGGGGTGCTAAGAGAGTGCAAAGAGGGCAGAGGCACAATTGTCTGTAGTAGGTGATGGAGAGTTTTCTGAAGTGTTAATCCTATCTTTGCCCCTGTGGGTTTGTTAACTTTGTAAACTTATAATTACTGAGCATGTTCTACGTGCCAAGCTCTGATCCAGACATGTGCATTGCAGGGGTGTGCTAAACAAAGATGCCTGCTCTCTGGGAGTGTGCATAGTAACAGAAGGACCAGATGGGAAACACTGAGGCAGCAGACAAGGATCACCATATCAGATTTATTAGCTGGTAAACTGGGGTTGGAGAATGTGGTTTGGCTGGTGCTGTAATGGCTTCTCCTTTCCCTTTCTCCCATCAGCAGGCAAGGTGAAACATTCTTATCCCATCCTACTCAGGCCGATCAGAAAGCAGGTTCTGGACCCTGACTCATATGTGCCTCCCCTAACTTCAGTGTATATAAACCACTCCCAATGAAAGGAAGAGTGTAGGAGTCAAGATGCAAAGAAGGAAAGAGTGGTTTTGTCTCAAAGCAAGGAGTGGGAAAGGTAGGAGTATGAGCCTCTACTTCATTTAGATCAGGAAAGAGTTCAGAGAGGGAAGAGTTAGGTGGGGAACTGTCCTCTGGACAAAGAGATCAAGACCGGGTTTCAGACCAAAAAAGAGTAGGCACAAAAGCACAGAAAGCCCTGGTAATGTTAATATTTTACCCATAAAAGGACAAGATTACAGTTTAGTTTAAAGATTTTTTTTCCGAGACAGGATTGTTTCTCTGTATAGCCCTGGCTGTCCTGGAACTTACTCTGTAGACCAGGCTGGCCTCGAACTAAGAAATCTACCTGTCTCTGCCTCCCAAGTGCTGAGATTAAAGGCGTGCGCCACCACGGCCCGATCTAGTTTAAAGATCTTAATTGATTTATTTATCTATTTTTAATTCTGGAGCTGGGCATCAATCATTTCATTCCACAGAACAGAGTGCGTGTTCTTATAGGCTTAGATTTTTTTCAGTCCTATTTTTAATATGGATTCTTAAATGCTTTAATTTCCCTTCTAGTCCACCACCAATCAGAGATAGTTGAAAAAAAGGGTTATTAAGATATGGGGGAAGTAGACCTGTTTAGTAATTGTTCTTTGGAGCAAATCCAATCTGTGTTGTCAGGAAATCAGCAGATCAGTTCACAGGATTCAGCAACAGCAGCAGCAGCAGCAGCCACTCTTAAGTACGTCACAAATATACCAACAATCCAGTTCAGTAGTGTCTGGATAGCAAACATGAATCAGCACTGTTGACATGACCTGGCAGAAACAGCCAGGTTTCAGCCTAATCAGTATGAGTCAGCAGGAGAGACCAGAAGTTCTTCTTTGTGCCTCTCTCAATGAAGTGAAGATCAGCAAAGATGCACTACTAAGAGTTGCAAAGCTAGCTATGTAAGCCTCTGTCACTGTCTGTTGAATGCTATTTATATTCCCTCCAAACATCACATGTCCTCCAGGTGCTTGCTTCACCATGGGTCATGCCTCAGCAAGTGAGTCTGTGTTAGCAAAACTCCGTGTGAGTCTGTATCAGTTGACATCATTCTGCCAAGCAGCCTGAGTCCAAGAAAGCAGCAAGAAGTCGTTGGTACCTCACTAGAAGTTTTTTGGTTGTGTCTCTCTGTGGAGTCATAGCAAACAGAGCTCAGCTATGCAATGTAACATGAACCAATACATGCGTGTTATTAGTGAAGACTCCTTGATCACATGTCCCTGCTTGTGCTTGCTTTAGCAGAACATCCTTCCACTAGTGTCCACTTCAGGAAAACACTCCTTCACATGTTTGCCCCAACAAAACACCATCTGATACAACTGACTTGCCAAAGAACCCATAAGTTTCCACTTCTTGTTCCAGAGTACTGATCAGAGGAAGCAGGTTTTATAGGCACCTTTGAAGGAACAAAGTATAGAGGAGGACTGGTTATTTCAGAGTAATTGTTCTTTTCTTTCTTTCTTTCTTTCTTTCTTTCTTTCTTTCTTTCTCTCTTTCCCTCTTTCCCTCTTTCTTTCTCTCTCTCTTTCTTTCTTTCTTCTTTTTTTTGTGAGCTAGGGATGAGGAGATTCGAGCAGAAAGGCAGCTGGCAGGTGAATATCACATTGCCCTTTTAGCATCAAGATTAGGGCAGAAGAAATGCCATTATCATGCCATTTAAACTGGCTTGATTTAAGAACTCTGCTTCTCTCCCATTCTCTTGAAGGTCAGACAACTGACTTTCAGTTTTGTGGTATGGAAGTTTGGCATGGATGGTACCATTTGACATTCCTTTTTCCCCTTAAATTCTATTTATTCATTTATTTTAATCATGTATTTCTGTGTGTGTTTGTGCAAGTAACTACAGTACCTTCAGAGGTCAAAAGAGGATATCAGAGACCCTGGAGCTGGAGTTGGAAGTGCATGTGAGCCTCTTAACCTGCATATTAGGAAAGGAACTCTGATCCTCTGCAAGACCTTTAACCTTTGACCATCTCTCCAGCTTTTTGACTTTCAATGTAGTGTTTTGGGTCCCAGTATAAGATCATACTTCAAAGTAATGACCTGTGATGCTTAGAAAACTATCTTGGTCATTTCTTGTTCTCTGCCTCTCAGCTGCTTTCTGGAGCATGCTATCTCCAATAAGAATTCATACCTATACTCACTGCAGCTCTCCCACATTCTGCCCCAGGGCTATCCAACATGGACAGTCTTTGGGAACTCATGGATACTTTTGTGTGCATGCACTGGGAGTGTGGTTGCCTATGGGGAAAACAGAGCCCATCAAGAGTTCAGTCCCTTGGGAGTTCGGAGTGGGTTGCAGGAGGTTCCTGCTCAAGTGGTCAACAGAAGTGGCTGCTATCTCCCAGGTATCTTCTTAGGCACCTTCCTCTGTTTGTCACATCCTCATCTTGTAGCTCTTAGTCTTTTCCTCAGCTCATTCCCGAGCTCCCTGCATAAAAGCTCTTGACCTGTCTTAGCATTCAGGGAGGACCCACTCTAAGTCAGATACTGCAGGTCGGATGCCACCTGGAGTTGGTGGCTAAAAAGGGTTCAAAGCCATGCTTCAGCGGATACCGGACCTTAACTCCTCCACTGTCAAACCTTTCTCCCCTGAAGCTTATTAGTCACTGGAATGTTCACTCACCAAGTCATCTAGGAAATAAATTGAGATAAACCAGGAGTGTTAACATAGGATCTTTTACTAAATTAGAACATGAGACATTTAGAAGTGGTCATTGGCTTCCTAAAAAAAATTGATTCATTGCCATTAATGGTTAAATTTACATACTTTCAAAATACTGGTTTTGGAAGGTTTCCTTCTGTTATTTAATTTGGGATCTGTTTCATGTGTTTTCATAACATGTACATGTTTTCTTTTCTTTTTGAAAGATAGTGTAAGTCTGTTTCATTCCAAACTTTTTTTTTTGAAACCAGATTGCTTAGGCAAAATACTTTAAAAACTTTTCCTACTATTTAAAAATGAAAGAAATTTTAATCCAAACAGTTTAAAAGTCTTTAGAAACCCATTTATTTGAGCACTAAAATTTCTGTATATGTTTCACTTTATTTAACTTCAAAGTAATTAGTCAAAATAGCTTGGATCCAAGACAGACTTCAAAGCTGTATACTTTCAAAATGGCTCATCTAGCTAGCATGCAAAGATAGATGGACCATTTTATTGTCTCAAAACATTGGTTTCCCAGCAGATGAATATGGGTCTAGGCAATAACTTCACATTATTGCGGAATTGGCTACATATTTTTAAAATTAAAACATCTGTGCAATGTGCAAATGGATTGAAATGTTTTCTTTATCAATAACAAGGAAACTATTTCGCAAAACTTTATCCCAGTCCCTTCTTTCTCCCTCAGGATTATAACTGGGCTGACAAGATCATTGGCTGTAAAAAGTACTTGGTGGGTGAGCCATTTGTACTCTTGTATCCCGTGACAAGGCTCTGAGGTATATACTAAACTATCCCTTTAAAAAACAGCCAGGCCCCAGAAGTATTGTGTCTAAAGTCTTATTAAAGTTATTTAAGGGCAGAGCAGGCTGAAGTATTCTGTTTGGCTCTGTATCTCAAGCTTATAACCATGGTTCTTCCTGCCTCACACCCAGTATTCATGACTTAAGGAATCTGTTTATATATACCCCTTTACCAGTCACTATTTTTGTTGCTGTGACAAAGTACATGACAGAAATAAGTCAAGGAGGGAAGGGATTATTTCAGCTCAAGCTTGAAGGTACCGTACATCACTTCAGGGAGGGCATGGTAGCAGGAGCTTGAGGTAGCTGGTCATCCTGAATCTGTAGTCAGGAAGCAGAGAGAGAGATCATAAGTGTCAGTGCTCTGCTCAGTTCTCCTTTTTTTCTGTTTAGAACTCTATGCAATGGAAAGTACAACCAGCATTTAAGTGTCTCTTTGTACCTCAGTTAACTCAGTCTAGACAGTCCCTCACACACATACCCAGATTTTTGTTTTTGTGATGAGTCTAATTCCCATCAAGCTGACAATCATGGTTAACTACCTATCACACACATCCCAGTCTACTCTGTTTGAATAGTTCTCAATGAAATAATTATAATGCATCTCAAATCAGTTGCTAGGCATAGTACAAGAACTTGCCATTGATGGCAAACACTGACTGACAGGAGCTAATCATTTAGTTGAGATAATAGGATGGATTTGGGATTATCCATATCATATCACAATCACATTGTTTTTATTCATATTTTCCTCTTGGATGAGACAAATGGGAAAAGATACGATGGCAGACTAAGAAATTGCACAGTTTAGATTAAAGGAAGCATTTTTTGACATTGTTTTTGATGAAGACAGTCCTTGATCCTAAACTGAACATTACTTTGTATGTAGGCACTCTAATGATCTCTTTAGATATATGTCGCTCATCAATGCTAGATATTTGAGAGCTACTGTTATGATATATTTCTGTTGTAGCTTCATTTCTATTACTATGATAAAATATGCTCAAAAATAAACTTAGGGGAGAAGGGTTTATTTTGCTTATAGTCCCAGGTTACAGGTCATCTAACCAGAAAGTCACAGTGGTAGGAGCTTAGGGCAGCTGTTTACGTTCACAGGCAAGAGCAGAGAAAAGTGATTCATGCACACTCATTTGCTTGTTTGCTTGCTCTTTTCTCTCTTAAACAGTTCAGGACCCACAGCCTAGGGAATGGTGTCACTTCCAGCGGGTTGGGTTCTCCTACATCAGTTAATAATCCAAACAATCTACAGGTACACGCACAGGCCAACCCGACCTTGACAATTTCTCATTAAGACTATCTTCCCCAGTGGTTCTAAGTCATGTCAAATTACAGTTAAAACTAACCAGTACAGCCAAACAGGCTCATGAGTTAAATGCTTGGCTGTGGTATTCTTCTGAAAGGTTTTGAAGCTTGAAAGTACTGATTGCTTCCCGATACCATGAGGTAAACAGATGTTTTCTCCACATGCTCCACTGACATGGTATTCTACCCAAAACTAATCCTGGACCATATGTAACTGTGAGCTAAAATGACTCCTTCCTCCTTTAATAACTTCTCAGACATTGTGGTAGCCACTGAAGTGTACACAGGAGTGATGAACATGAGTTAAGTTGGAAGGGAGAGGGTTAAGAGTGAGGAAAGGAGATGTTTCTTCAGAGTAGCCAGAAGAAGTCATGTCTCTATAGGAGAGACAGCCTCATAAATCGAAAATGATGGAGACAAAATATTTTTTATGAGAATATTTTGTATTGAAATTCATGCTTGTCTTTGGAAATATCATTGGATGTATTTGATTTCAACAGTTAGGAACAAGGGAGAATCATGAAGCTTTTCTCTAATTTTTACTTTCAGAAAATGTCAAAAGCATGACAGAATAGTCTGAGATCATTCATGGGCCATGGATTGTCCGAGAACAGGGCTGAGTCTTGCTGTAGCCTTCTCCAGCCTTCAGTGAGTCTAAATGAGTGTGTCTTCTAGATGCTGAGTCTTGGATGAGGATGTAAGATCACTGGACAAGCCCTATTTCTCTGGACTAGGATGGGCTTGTGCCATAGATTTGTGGAGAGTGTGGAGACATGGGTAAAAGGCACTGCTTTTTCAATGGTCACAGGTCTGAAAAGTGAAAAGTGAGAATTGTGGTGTACTTACAGGGTACACCCCAAAGTGTTTCCCCAGGAACACTCTAGAAAAATATTCGTTTTCTTGTGAATCCTTTACATGTACCTCTAGTAGGTCAGGAAAAAATATGTCCCTGCTCCCAAATTGGACCCTGCTTAAACTATTTATCAGTTCCAGAGCCTCTGCTGTTTAAGGCTCATCTACTAGAATTAAACAGTTTTGCTTCTGCCTTAGTATAAAGCTGTTAAATTAAGGAAAGAATTAAGACAATTATGCACATAATTTGGCCTTCCAATATAGTTGTCCATGAAAAATTAATCTAATTAAGGCAACAGAGTTTCTTGCTTGAATTTTCTCCAGACTCCTTTTGGGTTACACTACCTGAGCCATTGCCTGGGGGGACTCTTTGCATTGGTACAATGGGGTGTTGTGATGTCTTTGGGGTGAGGAAGATCACAGTTGAATAAATGAAATGGCCAACTGCATTTCCACATTTAGGGGAAGAGCTAATTCAATACTCATTTCACTGTCTTTATATTTAATTTAGCATTAGAAGTGGATGGCTCTTCAATCGAGGAGATCACCTTGAATGGCCTTGATAAAACTTGAATGAAGCGCTGGGGGTGTGGCTTGGTTGGTTGTTCCCTTGCTTTGTTTGAATGAATTTCTGAGTTCGATCCACAGTACTCTGAAAACTATGAGTGGTGGTGTGCACCTACAATCCCAGCATTCAGGAGGAATGGTGGGATTGTAAAGTCAAGGTCATCTTTGCTACACAGAAAGTTTAAGGATAGCCTGGACTATGTGAGAACTTGTTTCAAAAACCAAAAATCAAAAGCAAACCAACCTTCTCTTCCAGCCGAGCAAGATGCCCAAAGGAAAGAAGGCCAAGGGGAAGAAGGTGGCCCCGGCCCCCACCGTCGTCAAGAAGCAAGAGGCCAAAAAGGTGGTCAATCCTCTGTTCGAGAAAAGGCCCAAGAACTTCGGCATTGGGCAGGACATCCAGCCCAAAAGAGATCTAACACGCTTCGTTAAATGGCCCCGATACATCAGGCTGCAGCGGCAAAGAGCCATCCTCTATAAGCGACTCAAAGTACCTCCTGCCATTAACCAGTTCACCCAGGCTCTGGACAGGCAAACAGCTACTCAGCTGCTTAAGCTTGCCCACAAGTACAGGCCAGAGACAAAGCAAGAGAAGAAGCAAAGGCTACTGGCCCGTGCTGAGAAGAAAGCTGCTGGCAAAGGAGACGTCCCAACTAAGAGACCACCTGTCCTCCGAGCAGGAGTCAATACAGTCACCACCTTGGTGGAGAACAAGAAGGCTCAGCTGGTGGTGATTGCCCATGATGTAGATCCCATTGAGCTGGTGGTTTTCCTGCCTGCCCTGTGCAGAAAGATGGGTGTGCCCTACTGCATCATCAAGGGAAAGGCCAGGCTGGGTCGCCTGGTCCACAGGAAGACATGCACCACTGTTGCCTTCACACAGGTTAACTCGGAAGACAAGGGTGCTCTGGCTAAGCTGGTGGAAGCTATTAGGACCAATTATAATGACAGATATGATGAGATCCGCCGCCACTGGGGAGGCAACGTCCTGGGTCCTAAGTCTGTGGCCCGAATTGCCAAGCTGGAAAAAGCAAAGGCTAAAGAACTCGCCACTAAACTGAATAATGTACACTTCAAGTTTTCTGTACATAAATATAATTACAAAATTATCTTCCAAAAAAAAAAAAGCAAACCAACCAACCAAACAAAGGAAGAATGCTGTGTAAATGGCTTAGCTGATGAAGTGCTAGCTTCAACGGTGAGGGGTCTTGAGTTGGATCCTCAGAATCCACATAAAAAGCTGTCATAGTGTCATATGCCTGTACTACCAGCACTGACAACATGGGAGGTAGAGACAGGTGGATCATTGGAAGTTCTCAGACAGCTGGACTAGCCTACCTGAAATTGCAGGACAAAAAGTCACTCTGTCTCAAACAAACCAAACCAAAAAACCCCAAATAAGACAAAAAAACCACTGAATGTGCTTGAGGAATGCCACCTGAGGTTGTCCTCTGACTTCAACATGCGTGTGTACATCCTCAACATGAGGATGTATGTGCATCCTCTTGCACATACATGTGTACACACACACACACACACACACACACACACACACACACACAGAGAGAGAGAGAGAGAGAGAGAGAGAGAGAGAGAGAGACATGTACTCCCCCTCCCCCTTCCACAAACCCTTGGGTTAAGAAAGCTAAGAGCTCCGTGGGTAAGTCTGAATGTAGAAGAGTAAATTGGTCTACATTTAAAGCCCTAGAAACCAGAGTTTGATAGTTGACCACTAGAGCAGAGTTGAGACACAAAAGCAAAATGAGCCAGACATGTTAGAAGAATCCCTTCTAACAGAGTGACCAACAAAGTTAAGGGAAGAGATACCAAATCTGAAGTTTTAGAAATGTACAGTTGTTTCCGTTGTTTATATAAAGGGAATATAGATAATAAAATCCTTGATCAAAGAAACAGAATGTAAGGTAAATCTACACTGCTGGTCGTTCCACACTTCAGTCTAATGCTCCTGGTTGTACCATAGTGAATGGGATCAGGCCGGCTCCTTGACCACTCTGGGCTTTAATTTTGCAGCTACAATGTTTAATGTCCCCTGACTTATAGTGTAGGTGAGGAGGGTGACTGAGTTGGTGTATATAAAGGCTTGAGAAAGGGTTTTCCTAACACAGCATTTCATAAGCACCAGATTCATACTGTAGGGAATACTATAGCAGCTTCTCTGAATTCTATCCCCTGGTCTACTGCTCTATTTCTTTGATCCTTTTCACAACAGAACTCTGAAGTGAAGATTCTGTTTCCAACTCCTCCCCTCATGTTCTCTCTCTAACCAACATTCTCAAGCTTTCTTTTTTCATTATTCTTTTCCTAAGTCTTTTCAGAGACTTTAAAAAACCGCTGTCCAGACTCATGAAATTTCAATACTGCACATGTCCTAGATTAGCTGCTTATGTACAACCTAAACCATCTTGATGATACATTTGATCTAGCACATCAGATGGAGAGCTGTTTATACAGACTGTGACCTCATCTAATACAGATTGTTTTCATTTACATACTGGTGGCTCCTGTTGTTAAGACTCCAGAAACCATCTCTTGTGGACTATAAACCTACGATAACCTTTTATTAGTTGGTATCAACATTATGTATAAGAGACCTCCCTGATTAATATTTGTAAGGGTCATCTTTTGAAAGACCTCCAAAGGGGCTGGAGAGATGGCTCAGCGGTTAAGAGCACTGACTGCTCTTCCAGAGGTCCTGAGCTCAAATCCCAGCAACCACATGGTGGCTCACAACCATCCGTAATGAGATTCGATGCCCTCTTCTGGTGTGTCTGAAGACAGCTACAGTGTACTCATAAATAAAGTAAATAAATCTAAAAAAAAAAAAAAAGAAAGACCTCCAAAACCCTTTTACAGCCTTTCTTCTTCTTTTTTAATTATTTAGTTTTCTCTTATACAACACATCACAACCACGGTTTCCCCTCCCTCCACTCCTAGTCCCCTGACACTTCCCCTCTTTCCTGATCCACTCCTCCTCTGTTTCTCTTCAGAAAGGAGCAGGCCTCCCAGGGATAACAACCAAACATGACATGAGAAGATACAGTAATACTAGGCACAAACCTTCATATCAGGGCTGGATGAGGCAACCCAGTAGGAGGAAAAGAGTCCAAGAGCAGCGAAAGAGTCAGAGACACTCCCACTCCCACTGTTAAGAGTCATACAAAACCAAAACAACAAAACAAAACGAAACAAACACCACTGAATGTGTTTGAGGAATGACACCTGAGGTTGTCCTCTGACCTCAAAATGCATGTACTCTTGTGCATACATGTGTACCCACACATACACAGACATGCACTCCCCCTCACCCCTCCACAAACCCTTGGGTTAAAAGTCACCAAGCTCACAACCATAACATATACACCGAGGACCTAGCACAGACCCAGGCAGGCTCTGTGATTTCCACTTCAGTCTCTGTGAGCCCCTCTGAGCTCTGCTTAGTTGATTCTGTAGGCCGTGTTCTCCTTTTGTCCTTGACCCCTCAGGCCTCTACAATTCTTCTTTGGGGTTCATGAGCTCCAAGGAGAGAGACCTGATAGAGACCTCCAGGTTGGGCTCGCTTTCTGCATAATGTTTGGCCACACAGCCTTTAAAAAGAAAGAATTTGTTGTTAAATTTGTTCGTTGGGTGGTTTGTTATTTGTGTGTGCACAGGAATGTGCTTCTGGAGGTCAGAGGGGAATTGATGAGAATCTCTCTCCTCTCTCTCTCTCTCTCTCTCCCTCCCTCCCTCCATCCCTCCCTCCCTCTCTCTCTCTCTCTCCCTCTCACTGGGTTCAGGGTATCAAACTCAGATCACTAGGTTTGGTGGCAAGCACCTTGACTGGCTGACCCATCTCGCTGACCACTCTTCTTTACTTTTCTAACATGCTACCTATCATTAGAAAATCCTGATGCCATAGTAAATCCAGAATCTGCTACTAGCTTGTAGGGGCAAACTTTTATTACCAATATCCGACCCAAAACAGGGTCTGTAGCAATTAGGATTCACATAGGAAATACCACCATGGAACAGAAGTGAACAAACCCAAGAGCTTTGGTACTAGGGCCTGTCTCCTGAGGTCCAGAGTTAAGTCTAAATATGCTTATTTCCTGACTGTTGTTTGATCTTTTCGACAATTTTAATGTTTTCATTAATTAATTAATTAATTTATTTTACATCCTGGTCCCCCTCACACAGTCCCTCCCCCATGTTTCTCCCCCTTCTCCTCTGAGAGGTTAAAGGACCCCCTAGGTATCCCCTGACCCTGGCACACCCAGTCTCTGCAAGGCTAGGTGCATCTTCTACTACTTAGGCCAGACAAGGCTGCCCAGTTAGAGGAATCCATTCCACAGATAGGCAACAGCTTTAGGGACAGCCCCTGCTCCAGTTAGTGGACAGGACTCACATGAAGACTGAGCTGCACATCTGCTACATATATGTGGGGGGTGTAGGTCCAGCCTCTGTTTTCAATAAGTTGGGGTCTCTGGGAATGGTTCTTTCTCCCTCCTGGAGTTGTGGAGCCTATGAGTAGAGTAAGCACCTCCTGAGCAGTGAAAAAACGATTAACTATTGTCCCCGAGAGTAAGAGAAGCAGGAAGACACACTCATAAACTAGCTCCCCAGAGCCAGCAATGTCCTTCAGATAGAGACAGGAAGATTTCAGACAGTGAGCAGGATCAAACATGGCAGTTTCTGCAGGATGAGGCTGGGTCCATTTTTGCAATGGGAAATTACCTTTCTTCAATCCTTACAGGAGTCAGTTGTAGGCTGGGTCTGAAACAGTTGTACTGAAATCGGGTTCGAGAAATTTCACAAGCTTTCTGTACATCAGTGGGTGGTAATGTGCCTGGGGGTGGGGCTTTGAAGGAAAGGGAAACATGCCAGAGCTAACATGACAGTTGTCTGTGGCTGAAGCCAGTTTGGCATGGTTCAGTCTTATATCTTGCTTTGTAGTAGGAACTGAAGTCTTAGGGGGCAGCATGGCCAGTTAGGACATCTTGCCTAAAACAGAAGGGATTAGCAAAGGGATTGACTTTCTCAGGTTTCAGAGTATTTGCCTGGTAACACGTTTTGATTGTTTTCTGTGGACTTGACGCTACATTGCCACCTTATTCTGGTCCATTGGTGGTCCTGAAGCCTAGTGTGCCTTTTCAACACAGGTCAGGTGATCACAGCCCTTTGTCCAGATCTTCCAGTGGCTCTCTGCCTTACTCAGAGAAGCTCCTCAAGCCCTGGGTCATGGCCCTCCAAGCCCTACATTTCTTTACCCATCTTCTCTTTGTCTCTTTCTTCTGCTTAGTGTTGGTAGCCTTTCCATTGTCCTTCACTGCACCTGGGACAGGCCTCACAGCCTTTGCAGTGACTGTTCCCTTTCCATGGAATGCTCATCTTTCTAGAATCTTTGTGACTTTTCAAACCTCTTCCTTCAGGCATTTGCTTCAGGTACCACCTCTTCAATGAGGTCCATTGTCCATGTATTCCGTACAGTAATTCTCTCTCTCCCTGTACTTCTGAGCCTACCGATGGCTCCAAGGCACTCATCATCTTTTGGTATATTATAAGCTTAACTTATTTATTTTGTCTCCCACTTCTGAATTCAAGCCAGCCAACACAGATTTTTGTGTGTTTTGTTCACTGACATCTCATATGGATGTTCTTAGAATAATGGTTGCATGTATAAGACACTTAAGTAGTATTTGTTGAATGAGTGAGAGTCTTCCTTTTGTGCCTGACACCATGTTCTCCAGGGTTCACATTCTTGTGGGAGGGGTATTCACATATGAAAATATAGCATTTAAATTTAAAGGTAATTCTTATATTTTGTTAGATATTAATTCCATTCTTAAAAACCCTCATTTAACCAGTTAACATCCACAAACTTTAGGATAACTTGAAGGGGTGAAGGAATGGTTGTTTCTATGTAGTAAGCGGGAGGGGGGGAGAACAGAGGCTAGAACTAAAGGAAGTGGGCCATGGAACAGGGAAATAATTTAAGAAAATTCTAAATGGCTCTGATTCTTTATTGTGTTGATATAAATTTAGCCAGGGCAGGCTACCAAATAACTTGGTTCTCTCTTCCCTCCCTCCCTCTGTCCCTCCCTCCCTCCATCCCTCCCTCCCTTCCTCCTTCCCTCCCTCTCTTCCTTGTTCTGTTACTCATTTCTTTCCTCCATCTCTCACTCTGAGGTTGTACAGTATAACCCAGGCTGGCTAGAGCTTACTAGATATCCCAGGCTGGTTTTAGACTTGTAGCAATCCTCCTGCCTCAGCATCTCAAGTGTTGCAACTGCATATGCAAGCTATTGAACCTAGATCTTTGTCTTTTTCTTGTCTTTCTCATTCTTATGAAATCCATCTCAGTTCTGATGGCTGAGACCAATTGTGTCCCCGAGGTGGCAGAGAGTGTATAGAATTCTTCCAAGATTCTGTTTTGCTGGATACAGACAGGACTCTACTTTTTCCTCCTGGCTTCTGCAGGCATTGAAAATGGGTAGTCAGATCTAACCACAGGGCTGGCCTACTGGGTGGATTTTACAGCAACACACAGATATTTCCTTCTGGCTAGAGTGCCTGGATTGCAGGTCTGGAACATGTATTAGTGGGGTAATGTCTGGGGAGAAAAGGGCAAAAACATGGAAACCTTGGCTGCTATGACAACAGCTGGAATAATAAACAACCTCTGTCCCTCTAGCAAAAATCATAGAGTTTCTTCTTGTGGCAACATTTGGAAGGGGAGTGTGTAATACACCAGAGTATTTTGTGTTTGGCTTGGGCTCTATTATTTGTTTTTCTCTTGGGTTAAAGAGATTTGACAAGTGCCTCACTGGGCAAATAGAGACAATTACACATCATCCAAATATATCAGTCACCTTCCTAGACATTTTTAAACAATAGTAATTCAGAGTGTGTGGATTGAGAAGTCAGAACTAACCCTTGCCCTTCTCATATTCACTCTTTGAGAGTAACTACCGCTATAGGGACCTTCATAAAATTCATATACATGGCCACACTCACATATATAGGGACCATCATAAAATTCATACATATGCACACATGCACACACACTTACACATATATATTATCAACTGGGTTTCTGTTTTATTGCTTTGAGTGGACTGGACTAATCAATGTTTTATTGCTTAGTTGGGGTCTAATCAGTGACTAGTAACTTTCTTCATTCTTACATGTACTCTAATGACTCTCTTTTATAATTTCTTGGAAGGTTCTTAGATGAACTCAGTTTTTAAATTACTGTCATGTATTCAGAGGTTCATCCCAGTAGAATTTCAGTTTTCAATCTCTCATTGAATTCAGTTTCTTTCTGTACCACTCCACCAACACCCCTGATTCCAGTTAGGTCCTGATCTGTGGTGTTGTGGTCTGTTCTTTCAAATTTCTTATACCTGATGTCCTTTGTGGATATTGGGTCACTCTGGATAGAAAAGGTAATCTAGAAAGGACCAAAGTCTTACCTTACTGCTCTGTTGTAATCTCTGGCACGTGCCCACATGTTGGCTCTATGGGAAAATCTCCCTCATCTAAATAAATTTCCCAATTCCCAAACCTAAGCCCTAGTCTTGAGGACATGTCTTAGGGTCTATTTGCCTGCTGGCTCCATTCTCCTTTCACAGAGTTCATTTGGTCCAGTACATCTTTGATTTGACTTGGAAGGACACCATCCTTAAATCTTTACATACAAGAACCTTATTCCCACCCATTCTCACTCATCTGTGTCTCTCTCTTTTGAAATTTGTGGTTCATAAGATTGTTTTTGTCTGGAGCTTAATAGCTCTTGTAGACTTGTTTGGGTGATAGCTGGACTCTAGAATTCCTTGAAGTGTCAAGTCAGCTTCAAGGCCATTGTAGGTTTCTTCCCTAGGTTCACATGACCCTTATGCAGGTTTGTGTATCCCTGGGTCCAAAGGATGTTGTTGGGGATGTAGATAGAATTGCTGTGTGTGTGGCTGGATCAGGAACTTGGGTCAAGGTCAGTTGTCACTGAGCTTCTGTATTCAGAAGTGAACTCTATGGATTCTAAGAGCCTGCTGCTGGAAGATAGCTTTCTAGGTTGATAGGAAAGTATAGTTATCAGTGTTGGAAAAATAGAAAATGGTTTATTTAAGTTGGCTTATGCTTTTAAAACATTTAGATAAGAGATCCATGGGTCTTTATGTGTATTCTTGAGGTAGGACTTGAGAACAGTAAAGGTAAACATGTCCACTGTTCAAAAGTTTACACCTCCTTTACCGGCCCAGACTTGCAGGAGGGAAGACTTTGTCATTGCCCTCCCTTCCTCTGCCCAGCACCACAGGTGGCTCCAGCGAGCCTCCCATCTTTACTTCTCTAAGCTACAGATAGGCACTTCTAGCTTCCTCCTATCTATGGACCTCTTAGGCAATTGAGGAAGAGAAACATGACTGTATTTCTACTTCCATAAATTGCCTTCCAAAGAATCTTCTGTGGGGAATTTCAACTGAAGCAGTTTTAAGTTATGGAGGAGAGAGAGAGAGAGAGAGAGAGAGAGAGAGAGAGAGAGAGAGAGAG